>NW_028270163.1:31979686-32297337 GCF_037043375.1 Chiloscyllium plagiosum
TGCCTCACCTGCTGTGCTTTTCCAGCATCACATTCTCAACTGTGATCTCCAGCATCTGCAGTCCTCACTTTCTCCCACTTCAATGTTTGCCCTTATAGACGCAATATATAGTAAAAATACACATCTGACAATTGAGATTCCAGATTTTAATTGGAGCTGCATTTTCAAAATTGCATTCCTCCTTCATCTGCAGTTCCTCAGACAGTTAGACAAAGGATGTCCCATTTACTTTTCTAGAGCACAACAAATAGAAAGAAAGTTGCAGTCAAGATATTAATTATCCAAGTTTTGAAATGATAACAAAAGGTTGATTGACAAGTTGGTTAGTGAGAAGTATTTTGTACATAATTAACATTAAAGAACTAGAGAATATGACATCACAGTAAAGGAGTCACAAGCTAAGCTTAAAGCAGAAGGCAAGTCCAGAGAGTAGGATTTCTAGTCCAAGGCTGTTAATGATTTTAGATTCAGTTCTGCTGGATCACGAGATCTCAAGAGAAAGATTAAGGATATGATTTATTGTCATTTGATTCAACCAAATTATACCTGAGCCTAATAAAATGTGGGGAAAAAGAAATACGCAATAAAAATAGCCGTTAAAAATTATCACATAAAACTTTACTTCTTATCATGATATGCATGATAACACTGTGGTTCTTGAAACATGGCAGTGTTGGTAGTACTGAGCTTTACAATAGTTTGCTAGCAACAGCACCTTAGAACAGAAAAGTAGAACTGCAGCTATTTCTCAGTCTATTTTCATTACACACTATAATATTAGGCCCAGAGAGAAAAAAAATGATACCACCATCTGTCATGCCTCAATCTTCAAAGGGTCCATGGTACACCACTGGCTGCATATTTCACATGTTCCATCAGTAACACATTCACTACAGAGAAACCATCCCTCAGCAATCTTCACAAATTGCAACTACAGTCAAAGGCTTCCAGCAACAAGTTGGTGCTTGCTGTATCTACAATACCCTTCGTAGAAATGGAGAAGTGGGCAGATGTTGTATATTTCCGATGTGACGCATATGCTTTTGTGCAAAGATATGTGAAGTGAAGGATGCATTTGCTATATCAAATCTTTAAGTAAAGTTATCGAGAAACATTGAGAATTCCAGGACATCTGCACTTGCATACCAGTGTTCTGTCTGCCCCAACTGCCTCCTGTTCCTTCTCACTCTTTTCCTTTATATCTCTCTCTCTTCCTTTTCATTTTTGCTTCTTTCTTTCATTCTTATCCTCTCAATCATTTTTTATCTTTCTGAAAACTGGTTATTTTTGGTCACTGGTGAGAAGAACCATTGCTACAAGATATACAATATAAATGTTACCATAGTGGGGTTTGACAGCTGGAACACATTACTTGAGAAAGTAATTGTTTTTCTGCTTTTTTTAAAAAATGCTGCATTCGGCCATCAACAAACATGTAAAAGCAAAGTGAAATAATAGTGTCCTGTTCATTCGGATCCTTTTTTTGGTAGCTTAAAATATTGTTGCAGATGGAAGATTCACAGAATTTAGCTCATGGTGTTTGTGCCCACCCTCTGTACATGCAAGCTTGGTACCAATCTCTTATCTTTTCTATATAACCCCACACTTTGTTTCCATTTAAATTGTCATCCAGTGTCAGGTTTTGCATAATCCCTCCTTGCTTCCCTTATTTGCTTTTTTGACCTCTCTTCTGAACCTTTTATATTCAGCCTCGTTCTCAATTCTACTTACAACCTGACATCTGTAATAAGAATTGTTTTTCTTCTTTGGTTTAATTTTAATGCTCCTTGGTCATCCAGGGAGCTCTGGATTTGTTTGCTCTACGTTCCTCATTCAAGGAAGTAAACCATCACTGTACCTGAACCATCTCCTCTTTGAAGGTACCCTTGTTCAAAGAATTTTAATCCCACTGGATGTTTATTCCAATCTATTTGCCCCCCCCCCCCCCCCATTCTGTTGTTGCTCCATTGAAGTTGACCTTCTGCTAGTCAATTATTCTTGCTCTGGATTGACCAATATTTTTTTCATTATCATCTTAAACCTTATGTTATTGTGACCACTGTTGAAAAACTAAGTCTCACAATAATTCTTTCCTGTTGGATTGGACACATACTGCCGTACAAAATTATCTCAGACGCAATCTATGTACACTTGACCCTCATTATTCCAATTCCACTCTATATGTGGTAATTGAAGGTCCCATTATATCTACTCAATGATCTTTACATATTTCTGTAATTTCCTTGCAGATTTGTACCTCTGCATAGTTGGTGTCTGTTGATCTCACCAAACAAACTCATTTCACCTTTTTTATTCCTTTACTCAACAAATTTATTCTATCCTTCAACCCTACACATCTCCTTTCTCCAGCACTGTAATGCTCTCATTTTTCAAAAACACCACCCTTCCTACTTTTTTCCCTTCCCTATTTTTCTGAACGACGTATAACCAGGAATATTGAAGTACTCAACCTAGATTTTCTTGGTCTCTGAGTCACCACAGGATCATAATTGCACAAGACAGTTTCACTGGCCAAGCTTTGTGTATTCACATCCATACAGCATAGACCTATGTCACTGAGAAAACTGTGGAATAATGAATTAAACACCGAAGACTTGTAGTGCAACTTGCTGGAGGATATGGGCTCGTCCAGTACAGTAAAGTTATGAAGCTTAAAGTCAAGAGAAAAAATGACAAGTTAACATTTGAATATAATTAATCTTTAGCGCTACTGCAGAGGCATTAATATTTCATGCATTGATCTAATGTTGCTAAAATCATTTTTTGAAATCATTCACAGGATGAGTACATCATTGGCTAGGCCAGCATTTATTGCCCATCTCTAATTGTACAAAGGGCAATTCAGAGTCAACCACATTGCTGTGGGTCTGGAGCCACATGTAGGCCAGACCAGGTAAGGAAGGCAGTTTCCTTCCCCTAAAGGGAATAAAGGCATCAGTGAACTAAATGGATTTTTCCTTGACAATTAACAACTGATTCATCATCATCATTAGACTTTTTAATTTCCACATTTTCTTTTATTGATTTCAAATTCCACCATCTGCCATGGTGGCGTTTGAACCCAGGATCCCAGAACATTACCTGAGTCTTTGGATTAACAAGCCAGTGATAATACGTCAAAGCTGTTGCCACCCTTTCGCCTTATTCAACCAATTACTAGTCAATACTTTAGCAAATTTCTAGCCTCATCTGGTTTTATTTACAATTTTCATTCTTCATGTTTTTGTTCCCTTTCTCCCACAGTAAACTATCAAAAAAGGTCACCTGAAGCCTGCAAAATCTAGTGTATTGTTATTTTAGTGTTAGTATTGCAGTAAAGAATAAAGGTGTCCAGAGACCTTTTTGGAAGTCATAAAGTTGGTGTAATGGGAGCTGTAAGTCAGAGTACATGGTTGATCAGGATTTGGTACGTAAACAACAGAGATTTGGATGAGCTAAAATGTTTGGAGGTCTGCCAGGAGGAGGATCACTGGGACATTTTTTTTAGGAAGATGGCAACATAGTGGTCACAGCAGAGATAGTGGCTAATGCCCTCGGGACCTGGATTCAATTTGTTGAATTGAATCCAGCTGTTGGACTTCAATTTATTAAACTGAAATGTAAAGCCTAGCCTCAGTACTGTTGAATCTATAATCAATTGTTGTAAAAATCCATATAGTGTGCTAATATCCTTCAGGGAACAAAATCTTACCCTGGCTAGCCTGGCATGTGTCTCTCAAGCTCCAGCAATGGGGTTGACTCTTAATAGCCCTCAGAAATCTCTGAGCAAGAACTACTCAGTTCAAGGGCAATGAGGAATGAGTGACCAATGCTGGCCTTACCACATCCTGTGAGAGAACTTCTTAAAAAAAAGTTGGGTCTGAGATAACAAGAACATGGTCTAAGGGGTTTTCAGCACCAAGTGGGCTAAGGCAGGGGCAGAAATGGTGATATTTTAGACATGCAAGTGGCCAGTCTAATAGATGAAAAGGATATGAATCGAACACATAGTTCAAGACAGAAAAGAAGAAACAAATTGTGAAGGTTCTACATCGGCGTAAAACCATGGTAGGGAGGGTGATGGAATCTCACCTGTGACTTCAGCTGTCCTATGGTAACTCATGCAACATTTCCCACTTATCCACCACTAGAAAAACACATTAAATGGTTAAGTATCTCGTTGCTTTTTAAATGGGACCTTGCTGTTCAAGAAAACTTGGCGCATTTCAAAATAATTCACTGGCTGTGAAGTGCTTTGTGATATCTGGAGGAATCTGTAAATTCTGCCTTTTGTTATAAATTTAGATCTGTATGCTGCGAGATCTTTCCTGGATTTAACAATTGCTACATATCTCACCATTTTCTCTGCTGTTCTCTCCTTCTGGGTAAATTTACATTGACAGTGTGTTGCTGAGACAAATAAACAGCAGAAAAAAAGGTGATGTCAGTAAGTATCACCAGCAATAAAACAGCCTTAAATGTAAACGATTGCTGTAAGAAACCAAGAGGGCTGCATTGAATGGAAAGCATTGTAGTGTAAGGGTTCCTGTCTGCCAAAGTCACCAGCCAGCAATGCCATTCAGTGATCACAAACTTCAAGCTTAGAAATGAGAGGAAGGTTTACATTTCCTCAAGCATTTTGTGTCAATTTGAACATGGCTGTTAACACAAAAGCATAAAAAATAGGAGTACAAGTAAGCCATTCAGCCCTTTGAGCCATGCTGTTAGTGATTTAGATAGAAATCTCTCTGTTTCTTTACAGTTCAGAGACTCTTTCTCATACATAGGCCCGGAAAACATGGGAATGGAGTTGGGATTAACAGCAGCAAAACGGCTGGTGAATTTGAAATAGCCATTCATTTAAAAATCTAAATTATACATCAGAAGTAGCTCCAGGATTGGAAACAGGGAGGGTTTCTTTGCATCAAAACTATGAGTTAACTCTTGTTATGGACTAGACCCAGAACCCCTCAAAATATTTTAAGAAGGTAACCTAGACCCTAACTTTTTCTTATTTTAAAGATAGATGTGAAGTGTATATTCCAGATAAGATGTGATGGGTCAAACTACTCGACATTAAGTAAAACACAACTTAGTTAAACACCATAGTTGACATCATATAGTTAACAAACAAAAGAAAGAGGAATTTAGATTAACTTAACTATTGGAAAACTTAACTGAAAAATAGGTACAATACCTACTACTAATTAACTGTTCCAATTTAATGACATCTCATAAAGACACTCCTTGGCAAAAAGGTAAATTCAGACACAAATTCTTACATGCAGTTCTCCAATCTAGGAGGAAACAACATTAAGAGCGATGTCAGAGAAAGTTGCAGCGAGGAATCCTTTACTGATGTTCCAACACTTCTGGTACCCAAACAACTTCTAACTGTTTCAGCTAAAAAACCTAAGAATCCTGATCAGTGAGAACTGGCCATTCCCCTTCCACTTTTATAACTGTTTTTAAAAGAAAACCTGAAAGCCTCATAAACTATTGACTTAGGCCATCCCAGTAGCCATTTCATTGCCTCGGCCTTTTCAACCCTCATCAAAAAAAACCCAGGACAAAATAACCTTTCCAAAGTGACAGCATCATCACACTGCAGATATTTCTGATCAATCCCTGTTCAGAGACATTATGACACATCTGTGGAGTAGGTGGGACTTGCGCCCAGGCCTCTCTGCTCCAGGGCCAGGGATGCTATCACTTCACCACAAAAGGGGTCCCTGGAGTTAGCTGTAAATTTTTATTTTTTTTTAATTTAGCCTATTTTTTCAATCAACATGTCGAGAGACGTTGTTACACATAGCTAGGGGAGAAGGGACTTGAACCCAAGCCTTTTGATCCAGGGGTAGGCACACTTGAGCAGAGGGACTTGAAGTTAGCTTGAAGTATTTTTAATCTACCTGTTCAGAGCTGATATCTCACACCTCTGGAGTAGGTGAGATTTGAACCTGGGCCTTATGGTCTGCTCAAGATTTGATGTACCTGAAGTACTCCCAAAACATTTGACATATTGTTGATATTATCAGCACTGCAGCAGACTGCAGCTCAGAGTCTTCCACTTGTGAGTACTTTACAATGAAAATTTGTGCTGTCAGAAATTGAGATACAGCTACTGGCTACAGGTAATGGTTTCTGCTGGAGTTTTCCACAAGGCTGTCTTTTATCATTGTGCTAAGTGGACGTGCCTGGCAGTTGACGGTGGTTTATTGGTGAGGAAGTTATTAGATGAGTTTAATTACTGTCTCCCTGATAAGTGAGAGATACAGCACGATGATGAGAGACAACACTAACTAAGCATTTTAATTGATTCAATCTTTCATACTGTGCAAGTGATTTGAGATAAGACATTGTGGATTCTGTGCTGATATATGGAGAAGATGTTTTTTGAATTACACTACTTTGGATTGCCAAAGGAAAATAATATGGTTGAAAAGACAGAGACATATGAATTCAACATTTAAGTGATTTTTCTATAACTTATAAATATTCCAGGGTAGGAATTACTGTCACTAATGTAATCATACAAATGTTTAATGTGCCTATACCAAATTCCCCTCTCAACATTAATGGACGCTTTCACCCATTAATTATAAATAAGTTAATACTACAGTTAAAATGGCTAAGAGATTAAGTATTTTTACAAGTACTTCATCCACAGTAATTTCTGCACACTCTGTCATCTTTTTTACAGTGATAAAGGAAAATAGCATCATTAACAGGATAAAAATACATTCAGGTAACATTCTTTCAGCTCCTTACAAAATATCATATAATTGGACTTGCTGCGAGCAGCTCTACAGGAGATTCCATTGTATGTGAATTTTGTATCTTCTGTCTTAAGTGTCCATCACACAATTGGTATTATACATAACAGATGAGACATTTGATTGCACAGTGCACCTTCCTTGGGAGAAATTTGGATACTGTGAACACGATGTGACAAAAGGCATACATTTGCTTAGACTGCAGTGGAAGTGTGCTGCACACTAAATTGGTTCAGAATCTGTAGTCATTCAGGGCACCCATCTGTGGCTGTGCATACTATGACCAGAAGCTGAAAGAGCAGTAATTAAATGGACTGCTTGTGGTTACCAGTTAAAAGAGTATTTCAAGTTTTTACTTAGTCGTTTATGGAGGCTCTGCAATAAAACCCTTTGGATTTTGCCGACTGCTGATGAACTTCCTCTCCCATACCCTCACAATGACCATGACCAGTAAGCTGCATCTGAGTCAGTGGCAGATAGCACAATCCACCGTCAAAATAAAGACAGATGGGTCAACATCCTGTGATCCTGCCACCAATCTGACTTGCTGCAATGGCGTATACTGCTTTGGAATCATGATCTGGGGTGATCCAATTCCTCAGCCCATGTGTGCGGCATTGTAAGAGTTAGCAGTAGGGGTAAGGCTATTCAAACCATAAATCTGCTCAGCCATTCCAGAAGATCATGGCTCATCTGACTGACACCTCAACTCCACTTTGCTGCCTACCTTCCCCCCCACCTTGGTACTCTTTGACAAGAATCTATCTACCTCTATCTTAAAGATATTCAGTAATCTTCTGTTCAGTACTCTCTGGGAAAGAGAGTTCTACTGACTCTCAACCATCCTCATCCCCATCTTGAATGAGCAGTCATTCAGTTTAAACTGCATTCCCTAATTGTGCACTCCCTCACAAGTGTTAGGGAATGAGGAATAATTTTAAGTCTAACTTAAAATTTGCACTTTCCACATTAAGAATGGGGCAGATGATTTCAATTTAATTTTCTCTTAATTGTTTCTTGCCGCTAGGTTTGTTTGGTCTGCGTGCATTTTTAATGAGTCTTTATAACCCTTTCTGCGAAGAAATGGGAGTTAAATGTCAATGCAATATTTTAAAAAGTCACAAAACTGTGTTGTTGGCTAATGACAGGGATCCAAGGAGACACAGAAAAATCTAGACGTCAGCCGGGGAGTTTGTGTGGGTGTGAGAGAAAGAAGGCTGAAACTTGAATTTAGGGGTTGCATGTGTTTTTTCTCTAAATTAATAGCGAGTTTAGTCTGCAATGTATTTTCAGTGTCACATAGAAAGGTACTAACTGAAGGAAAAGCTTCTCCTGAATATTCAGAAGTTCATTGACAGGAAATAGCATGCGGCTGTGCTCGCCACTGCAAGAACATTAGGTGTGTAGATGATGTTAACCATTGACTGGAAGTTTTTTGGATTGTAAGAAACAGTATAAGTTTTCTGATGTCTGACAGACATCTTCACAACTTTTCTTGTTCAGCCTAATACCATTCATGTCTTTCTGGTTTGATAAATGCTTTATTCTTTCTGTTAATAGTACACTGCTAGGCACTTGCAAATGTATTCAGTATCTAACGTCCACATTTAAATTAAAACAGAACAAGGTTAGTGTTTACCAAGCCAAGTTTTACCTTGAGGCTTTCTTTGTGCAGTAATAACATCAGCTGGGATTGTAACACAAGGTGATAGTGTCCTTTCAGCATCCACCCCATCAAGCCATGACAGGATCCTATAGCTTTCATTAGGATCACCTCTCTCAATTTTCTAGGCTCCCATAGATGCACACGCATCCTGGCTGACCTTTATTCATCAAATAATGTGTCATCCCAACAATCAGTTAAGTAAACTCTGTGAAAAAAAACTTTGATAAAATGTGTACGTGATTGCAGTCTATAAACACATAATCATCAGATTTATGAATTGTTGCAATGTTCTTAACAGCAGAGACTGGCTAAAGGATGTACTTCTCAGGTTTTATTAAGTTCTGGTTAGACCACATTTAGAGTATTGTTAGCAATTTTGGGACCTATACCTCAGGAAGGATGTACTGGCCTGGGAGCGTGTCCAGAGGAGGTTCACAAGAATGATCCCAGGAATGAAAGATTTGAATTTGAGGACCCTGGGACTATACCTGATGTAGTTTAGAAGGATGAGGGGGGAATCTGATTGAAACTTTCAGAATATTGAATGTCCTGGACAGAGAGGACATTTGGAAGATGTTTCAGTTGGTAGGAGAGATGAGGACCCAAGGCCACAGGCTTAGAGTAAAGAGAAAACCCTTTAAAACAGAGTCAAGGAAAAACATCTTCAGCCAGAGTGGTGAATCTGTGGAATCCATTGCCACTGAAGGCTGTGGAGGCCAAGTCATTGAGTATATTTAAAACAGAGAATAGATAAGTTCCTGATTGTCAAGGGGATCAAAGGTTACAGGGAAAAAGTGGTAAAATAGGGTTGAAAAACCTATCAGCAATGATTGAATGGTAGAGCAGACACGATGGGCTGAATGGTCAAATCTCTGCTCCTATGTCATGTCCAAACATCGCAATTTTGTTGTGACATGAGTAAAGGAGAGCAATTAGTGTTTCTAAAAAAGATAAAATGAGGTGATGACACAATACATCTGGGCCTTTTCCTCTCGTATATTTGTACAAGCTACCACGGACTTTATGTAGAACATAGAACATTACAGCTCAGTACAGACCCTTCAGCCTTCAATGTTGCGCCAACCTGTGAAACAAATCTGAAGCCCATCTAACACACACAATTCCATTTACATCCATATGACTATCCAATGACCATTTAAATGCCCTTTATCCAAATGGTCTAATTTCTGGAGGAAGAGGCCTTAACTGTTGAATTCAGAAAAACACAGTAAGATTATTGTTGAACTCTGACCAGCTTCCCTCTCCTGGCAAGGTTTGCAGATGACCTCCCAATGCCTAGCTCAGGCACAGGACCATCATCGCAAAAAGGTAGCAGGAGAGGAATATTGTGTTTTTTGCAGCAAATCCAATGAAGGTGTGGAGTGAGAACCTCACACAGTTCTGTGAACATTTCATCGACGATGCCTTGAGGTGCAAAACCTATTGCTTAAGAATTTAGCGTCACCAAGAAAGTTCAAGAGATCATAATCAGCTTTTCCTGCTTGTAGCTACTCCAGAGAGGACATCTTCTGTCACTTTATGTTATCTTCAACTGTCTTGAGACATCCTCTCCCATTCACTGTAACTTGTCTGTTACCGATCCATGGCATTCATTATTCAACTGGATTTAGGTCAATTCCTCTTTCTGTTGCCCTCCACTTTCCCCTCTGGAAGACATTTCTGTTGATTTTCAGCTCTGAACAAATGGCCAAAATACTCTTTTCTTTCTATACAGTTCTTTTTGCTATTGCAATTTCAAGTACCTCTTCATTTGTCTTTTGTTCAGTACGTGGAATGTTTAGCATACAAGTGGACATAGCTCGAATATCAAATTGAAATTCCTCCCAACTGCTCTCGATTTGTAGGACAGGGGTGAGGGGTGCAGGGGTGTGTCTCAATGCTGAGCTCAATCTTACGTTTTTGAGGGCTGGAGGAAAGGACTGAGTTAGGAATTTGAAAAAAAGGACAGGAATTTGAAAGAACCAGGTGAAAAGATAGTGGTGCTGAAGACATGGACTGTAGAACTTGTACCAAGCTGTACAGCATGGCCACTTGAATGATTGTGATGGCCTAAGTATACCTCCTAGGGGGCAGGACAGTCATTCAGTTGGCTTGCTGACAGCAATGTTGGAAGAGCACAATGTCATATCCTTGACATGAAGAAGGTTTAGGAATTGTCTGGACAAAAGTTAGCATTTCAATATCAGAGAGCTGAGGAGGTATTTCCTTTATGGATAATGAGCCCTCTCAGGGATTGCTTACCTTGAGCTGCAGATGTGCATCTCAGCCCTGGCACCGACTTACAGTTATCCAAATCTCTGCTGATGCCTGCCAGAAATAAGGGACTGAATTCTCAAGATAACCCAAGGCAGATGGTGAAATTTGAAATCAATTTTTTTAAAAATTTGGAATTTAAACCCATTCTGATAGCAACCTTGTAAACATCGTTAATCATCATAAAAACCCATCTGGTTCGCTGATGTCCTTAAGGAAACAAAATCTGCCATCCATTCCTGGTCTGGCCCACATCAAGTCCAGAGCTGATGCAAAGTGGTTGACTCTTAACCACCCTCTGAAATGGTCCTCAGCAAACTGCTCAGTTCAACAAAAATTAGGTTTAAGCAATAAATGCTGGCCCAGCAAGTGATTGCCATATCCCATGAAAGAATTAAAAAAAGTTTTAATTTACTGGTTTTCCTTCAAATGCATTAATATTCATTGACTTTCATTTAAATCTAGCCACTCATGAGTCCATCTACTTTATAATTCTTTAATTTAAATCAGGTAGAATGTGGCTTATCCCTTATCTGTTTGTTAACCTTATAATTCATTGGTATAACTGAATTCCAAATAATTTAGTGTTATGAACCAGGCCAGACCACCCCCTCAAAGTATTTTAAGAATACTTTTTCTTAACTAACTTTTTCTTATTTTAAAGATAGATGTGAAGTGCGTGTTCCAGATACAATGTGACTGGTCAAACCATTCAACATCGAGCAAAACACAATTTATTTAAACACTACAGTTAAAACGCAAACAAAGGAAGCGGAATTTGGACGTAACTATTGGAAAACTTAACGAACCCCGACACAATAATAATTAACTGTTCCAATCTAGTAACATACCATACACACACCTCTTAGCAAAAAGGTAAATTCAAACACAGATTCTTACAGGCAGGAGGGAACAACATCCAGAGAGAGATTTCAGAGAAAGTGAGTTAGGAATCCTCTACTGAAGCTTGCCACACTTGTAGTACTCAAAACATCTTGTGAACTGCTACAGCTAAAAAAAAATCTGAACTGGGAGAACTGGCCATTCCCCTTGCTAAACTGTTATTCCCTCGACTCTTTGACACCTCTGCCATTGCAACCTCTCTTTTAAAAAAAACAAAGACAAAATAACCTTTTAAAAGTGACAGCATCGTCACATTAGTCAATAACACTTATGGTAACAGCAAAGGATTCAGAACATCTAAGTGCAAATGGCTTTTGATTACTTTCTCCAATCCATTTAGCAACACCTTCCACACTATAAAACCAAATGAGTTTTCCATCCATTTTCATTATTTGCCATCAATTTTGTAAACTAACCAGCCTAAAAGAAAGTCTCAAATGCAGACCTTTATCAGTAGCTTTCTGAAATATATTATCTATATTGCACAATCATCTGGTTACCTTATCCACTGAACTCCAGTAAGTTAGTGATGCATAACATTCACAACTGCAGTTGTTAGCTAACTTTCAGATGAGGGAAGAGTTTGAAGGACTCTATGGAGAAAGAGAACAGTCTGATCTTTTGTACTTAATTTTATTATGTTCAAATTTGACTTTTCTCAGTTATTGGAATAGTTTTTGCCATCTTCAGGTTCTCCAGTACAATTCCTGTGTTTTAAAATTTGTAAAAACAATTTACTTGAATTTTTTAGCTTGTTTGGCGATTATAAAGTTGTCACTGTCTGGCTCATATACTGATTTGGAGATGCCGGTGTTGGACTGGGGTGTACAAAGTTAAAAATCACACAACACCAGGTTATAGTCCAACAGGTTTAATTGGAAGCACACTAGCTTTCGGAGCGACGCTCCTTCATCAGGTGATTGTCTCAATCACCTAATGAAGGAGCGTCGCTCCGAAAGCTAGTGTGCTTCCAATCAAACCTGTTGGACTATAACCCGGGGTTGTGTGATTTTTAACTTGGCTCATATATTGCCACCTAGTGTCATCTCTGAACTTTTCTCATGTTTGGCAATGCTGAAATAAAATAGTCACAAAATGTATTATATCCATGGAAACCTGTTTAAAATAAATAAATGTTACTGACAGCATTAAAGTACTACTTATCAGAAAGTCTGGGCCGCATTGTCACTGTGCTGGGCATTTTTAAATCCTAACTTGATGCTCCTGGTTATCAGTTTAATAAGATTTACATTTTAGCAGAAATTGTCTCTTTTGCTTTTTAAAATTGTTTGGAACATCATTCATGTTTTTCCAGCATTATATACTTTGTCAATTTTTTGTCAATTTTCTATGACATGAACATTTTTGGTTTTCTCTTCCCTTCCAACACTCAGATGTGTGCACTCCTATAATTCTGGTCTTTTTGCACACATGATTTTCAGTTGCTTTAGATTCTAAACTCCAGAACTGTCTCCCTAAACTGTTCAACCTCTCTTTCTTTTCTCTCTCTCTCTTTAAATTGGTACTTAAAGATTGCCTTTGTGGGCCAAGCTTTTGATCACTTGTTCTCATATCTTGGTGGTGTATTTTCTTTTGTTAAAAATGTTCCTGTAATGTGCCAGTGTTTTAACCATAACAGGAGGAGAGTACAATTTTTCTCAAGTCCCATATTCTGTGCATCACATCAAACATTTACTGGTAATTGATTTACACCCTGTACCTGGTTTCCAATATGTCCAATCATATGCTTTCTCTGTATTCAAGCTCAAATAATGAAAGGCCTATCAAGGTTTTCTTTACTAAACATAAAAGTATTGATTCATTATAAACTCAAATTATTCAATAATGATGCAGAACTGGTTAACAAACTTAATTTGCATATAAAAACATAAGTAATGAAAAAAATAAATTTATCCCTCAAAATAACCTAAAATATACACATAAACCAACAAACATTTACATACCAGCCAAAGGGGAAAAAAAACACTCTCCAGATATTCAATTTGGGAAGAAATCATTTCTGGCCAATAAGTCTGAGTTCTTGTAAGCTAAAAGAATACGAATTGAGATCTTCAGATGGTAGACAATCAGGTGAACACAAATGGATGTTAGCAAACTAGACCAGACTTTTCCAGTATCATTCCCGGTGCATCTTTCTCAGGAACACCACATGGCGATTTCTTCTGGACATGTTCAGGAGGAGAATCAGGATTCAAGCTGCAACAGGATTCGAGGAATCATACTGATTCTCCATCGGTATTCAAGTCAGCAATGAACTAGTTAACCTGCCGACTACTATCGTATCGATAATTGTTCTCAAGGGTTTGGCCTCTGAGAATTGAGGAGCCAAATCCATAATAACCTGGTAACCTGCTTTCATGCTTAGTAAAGGGCTCTATTCCATACCCTGTGAAAAATCTGATGCGGGAATTCAGTGTTGGTTTGATTAAATATTGTGGTTTCCCGCTATCTGTCATTTATGGTACATATCACCAAGCTGTAAAAACTGATGACATATTCACGGTCATGTTTTCTGGATTCTGACATAGGAATTTCAAGGGCTAGCCTCAATAACTCTTTACAGTGGTACCACAGTCTGGTGAACTACCATCCAGGCTTTGATTTGTTTTATTCATTCACAGGATAAGGGCATCGCTGGCCAGGCCAGCATTTATTCCCCATCCTTAATTGCCCAGTGGATAGTTAATAGTCAACCACATTGCTGTGGGTCTGGAGTCACATGGAGACCAGATGAGGTAAGGATCTGTCATCTGGTCTCCATGTGAACCACGTGGTTTTCTCTAACAGTCAACAATACATTCAGGGTCATCATTAGACTCTTAATTCCAGATTTTATTTAATTCAAATTACACCATCTGTCATGGCACGATTCAAACCTGGGTCCCTGCAACATTATGTGGGTCTCTGGATTAACAGTGTAGTGATAATTCCATTACCTCCCCTGGGTAGCACTGTAGGAAAGTCTCTAGATCCTCGTCAGAATCTCAATTTTAATATAGGAGCATTCTGAGACTCTGTTGGCTTCAACATCCATTTGAGTCAACTGGATTAGTCCATTTGTCTCTTGCTAAGGCTCAATTAAACAAGGCTAAGTGAACATTTCCTTCAGATTAATCAAATTTCCAAAGAAAGTTTCAGATAACCAATTATCGCTCTGTCTGCCAATTTGATGGCCTGGCAATTGATTTGTTTAGCTATTGCTCGCAACGCTACGTATGAAGGAAAAAATTGTAGAACTATTGCCCGTAACTACTCTATTTCATTTGACACCACTTAGCCTTTCTGTGGCTACTGAAGGCACTACTTTCACTCCAGTCAAATTGTTCCCAAGGTGTAAATCAACTCTATCCCCACGTAAATTATGGACAGAATCTACAGTTGTTCCTCAAGACATTTGATCACACTCCAAGTGTATACACTACAGAGGTACACAGGTGGACCTATGGACCACAGGTCCCCATGAATACTGTTCATTTAAATATTAGCAACCAGTGTGTCTCTGATGCAATGTATTATACCAAAGAGGGGTCAGAAACTCAAAATATTACAAGTGTTTTTAGCCCTTACTTCCAATTTTTTTTTTAAATGGAAGATTACTACAGAGACAAAATAAAGCAGTGACTGGCTGGCAGCAATTCTTTGTCTGACTGATGGAATGTAACACCTAAAGGTGCCAAAGAAACCTAACAGGCAGGACTGTGATCTCTTCAGACTACAAAGATAAAGAGGGGCTGGCAACCTCTTGCTCCCAAGTTGCAGACATTTTGAGATTTTCCCTTTGAAGAAAACACAAAATCAGGGGTTAAGAAGCCAGCTTCATCTGTACTGGAGTGCGTTAATGACAAGGAACGTTCTTGTGGGTGCCATCCCGTGTTCAAGTTCTACTGTGCTATGAATGTCACAGTCAAAGAATTAACTTTTTGTTAATTTAAAGACTGTCTTTCATCTTGAGTGCTAGAAGGCAATATCAGCAAGCAGCGGGGCAGAAGGGGACTAGCACTGCAAAATTACTCTCTCTCGATCAATTCTGATTGTCCAGGTTATGAATTCTCATTAACATAGCTGAATTACTGTCCAGTTTGTTTCATGCTTCTTCCACTTTCAAATAGTGTGCAGTCACTTCAAATACGCCTTCAAACACTGGACTTAGCCTTTAATTCCACGTTCAACATATTCCCCGATTCTAAAAATTTAGCCTTTTTTTAAACAAACCATTCAAGGATGAATCTTCCACTTCCAGAAAAATCTTAGCAATAGTCAAATCAGTTTTGATTTAATAATGTACAAAAAACCCAGTGTTTTTATTTTATTTTCCTTTTGCAATTATCACATTGTATTAAATTTAGACACGGATTTGTGGTAAACAAGCAGTTATCCAAAGACATGTGACTTTGAAGAATTGTTTTGTTTTATAACATTCCAGTATCCTTTCATTGACTTAGTTTTAAAAAGTTTCAGGTCACTCACAATACTTCAAATTCAAGTCCAACTCCATATTGCGTATGAAGCCACTGGAACACTTGGGACAATGAAGGCACTCGATAAACACACGTTATTGTTATTGACTTGGGCTGTCTGATTCTGTTGATGCCAGACAGCTTCCCATACCTTGATCAAGTGCATACTTTTCATATTTAAGTCTGGACAACTCATTCCTGGATGCAAATTGATCACATTTTAGATAAGTTCAGTTTGTCCTCAACTGATATCTGTTCTGGAATTTCTTCGCTGAGTCACATGATAACATTATGAGCTGATATTGCCCTACAATCAGCAGACTGAGGACACATATGACACCACTATATTTGTCCAGCAAACTCAACACAGGCCAGAGATTGAACCAAATATTTGCCAACTTTATGTACTGCACTAAGTACCACTTAAAACTTCTAGGTGTTCAGACAGCTTTAGGTTTATATGTTGCCATCAATTGCTGGAAGTATTCTACAGGCATGACCTTCGTCCTAAGAACCAGAACACTCTGTTCAGTTTTGCTCCCAAATACTCTTCAGGATTAACTTCATTTTCAGAAACTACTTCTTTATTTGAAATATTTCTGTTTCACCCTTCTTTGCAAGCAGTTTATCAGTAGTTGTTTTCCATTTCAAGTTTGACATCAAGTTAAGCATTATAATAGGTGATTAATGAGGTTTAACTGCATTTAGCAGTTTAAGAAAGTAATTTGCTGTCTGCCTTCTGCCTGTGATAGAGAGAGATTGTATAAAAAAACATGCCATATGCTATAATTGGATAGTGTTGTGGTTTCTTTGCAGTTTTGGTTTATATAAAGAAGATATGAGTGGGATGAAAAACCTATTTGTTTTTATTTCTTATTCAAATGTAAAGATTACAAGGGATTTGAACAGGAAGGAAGTCCACAGTCAAATTAGAATCCACCTTCAGTTTAAATTGGACCAGAAAGGCAATTTGATTTTATCCGAATAGGAAATTAACTTGACAAATGCTTCAAGATCATATTGTGCAGTGCAAAAGATATGAGTCTCCTCTTAAAATGCTTAAGTTACAACATTTTCACTTTCTGGGGAATCCAGCTGTTTGGTAGGAAAAATAATCAATCAGGTTCACTCCTGCCTATCCCCAATAAAGTAAACCTCGACAGAAAGCATACATGGGTGTAATATAAGATCTCATGAGGATTGGACAGAGCCTGCTTGTGCTTCAGACCCAGCTAGATTTGAAGGAAAATAGAAAATTGTAGAAATAAAGGAGATACATGGATGTTTGTTTTGCTGTTGTTCTTTCCAGGCTTCCTTGATTTGTCTAATTAATATCTGAGTCAGAGAGGCAATAGAATTTCAAGTCTGATTTGGCTAAGGAGACTCTGTCAAGGATGGTATCATTGACTGATGGTGCAATCTCGGATTAACTGCAGAAACTCACAAAGGCTCCCAAGAGAGCATCTTCCAAAACCATAACCTTTGCCAAGTCGAAGCACAACTGCAGCAGATACATGGCAACACTACCACCTGCAAGTTCCCTTCAAAGCCTGAATTGTAAATGTATCGCTGTTTCTTCAGGGTTGCTGGGTCAAAACCTAGGAATGCCTCCTTAATGGCAATGTGGATAACAGTGATTCTGGAAGGCAAGTCAGCACCATCTTTTTATGGGAAACCAGGGATGGGCAATGAATGCTGCCTCAACTAGTGTCACCCACATCCCATGAGTGAATTTAAATAAAAATAGATTAAAACTCACAGTCAAGCTTCATACATGACTCATTAAAATTAAAACAATAGGGTTGTCCATGACACTAATTCAGAAGTGAGATATAGATTGCAGAAAAGTCAATGGGGTAATACATCATTGGGATGTGTTGAACTTGAATCAGTCTTATTCTACTATGTCTAATTCTAATTTAATTTTCAAACATTACACTATTTAGGATATTATTGAATAATGTATTCTTCTACTGTGTATGACCCTGTTATGATCTGAGCTAATGTCATCACTGGATAAATTAGATTCCAAACTTAAATCTGGCTTGGTGGATCATATCTTGTTTAGTTTAATGAGGTGGTCTTTCACTGAAGCACAAGCATGTAAAACTGCAGATTTAGTTTAAACATTGAAATAGAAGTTCTTTTATGCAGATAAAATAGAATAAAAAAGACTATTTACATATAACACAGGTTGAAAGATTATGAAACACATGGTAAAATACAATCGCAGTTTACAAGGCTCAAATAGCAGAAAAATACCCTTCTCTAAAGCATTTATTGATTTTACTTAACTGTTTCCTTCAATTTGCAGTCTGAAGAATTTGACAGCCTCTTCCTTAATCATTCTTGCAATCATACCTAGGCTTTCTAGCTTCAAATAGTCTTGTCAGAGTTCTAACCAAACACTTCTGGTCTGGAACTTTCAAACAAAAACCTCTACATGGAGGTAACCCATCTCTTAATTGTTCTAAATTAATGCATTCCTCCAATGGAAACTGTTGCTTACATCTAACTTCAATGAGGACTTCTGCAAACTGAAACCAAAAGCTTTATAAGCTATGTGTTTTCTCCTAAGCAAAATATAAGAATTTCTTGTTTTTCTAAAATGAAAGCAAGCTAAATACTTTTCAATGTTTGCTCTATCCAAATATAAAACTCTCACAATGCAGGCAAATTCAAGTTATCACTCCAGGAACTCTCTCTCATACTAGTTTAAAAATTAAACATGACTTCAGAAATGCTAACAAGTTCATTGTAACTCAAACAAACCAATCTTAAACAAACGCAAACAAGAGAAACAAACCAAAACTTGCCATTTGTCCAAACTCAAAATTTTAAACTAAATGACATTATTCTATAGATTACACTCACGCACTTACTTCACAATTCTGACTGTTACAATGTAACATTCCAGATGTTGATGAAACATGGCATTCCAGATGCTGAACAGAGTTTTTGCACTGAATTACCTGCTGTCTCTGAAAATATGGCACAGATTCTATGCTGCCACCACTTTTGTCGAGTAGTGCCAGACATTTGTGTGCCCACATATCATTTTAAGAGAAGATCAGTATTTTCTGAGGCACCTTTATTTGGTAAGCAGGAAGGGTTTTCATTGCTATTCCATCTGCTAAGTAGCTTGCTGCAACAGAAAGGGCAGCACTGTTTTAAAAGGCCAGTAGCCTTTGAAATTGAAGTGGGGTGGAGAGAATGGCAAAAGAAAGCTACTGGAAGAAAATCCCCAAGATTTTAGAAATGCTTGGATAGAGATAAGAGATGAAAGAATGGCTGTCCAGTACATATGGCTAGAATACCTGGAAGAGTTTTAGGGAAAGCAGTAGACAGGGAGGTGGCTGAGCTACTTAGTGCCCTTTCTAACATCCAGTGCATTGTGCTTGCAAACATTCACTGACTCGGCAGGTTTATGAAGATAAATGGCATGACAGGTATTCATGCTCAGCTGTAAAGAATGTGAGAGAATTGGTGAACCACTAAACCTCCTCCATGCTCACAGTATAAGTTCGAGATGAGTATTAGAGTGCTACTCCTACACTGCCCATTCACAGCACTGTCTTCCTCCACTATTCAGCTCTCCCACATCCTAGTACTGGAGAGCACGGTTGGCATTCTTGAACTGAACAGGGAGATTTTGATTTTGAAAGCATGGTGGATCTGCAGACATGCGTGTGATATAAAGATTTTATCAGTGAAGTTGGATTTCAATTGTCTTTGAAAAGATAAGCTCACTTGTAACTAACAGCAAAGAAGCCTCATGGAGAGCTGCAATCAACATTACAATGTGTGAGAGCAGGAAGTCCTTCAATTTCTCAGCTGTCAGGGATGAAGAAATTGAGGGAGCTGGCAGGAAGAGGGTGGTAATGGATGGGATTGTCTACTGTTTAATGAGATGTTGTATAGTTTGAAATTGGCATTAATAACAAGGTTACCACTCATTGCTTTGTTATTTATATTTCACAGTCAATCTTCCCTCCACCTAAAGGTGTTTCCCTAGTTTAGCCTCCCCCCATATGTATGCTACAGTTAGAACACAGCTGATTTCAGAGTTAGCTGGACCGTCAGAGCTGAAACCATACCTATGGCACTTTGCTTTCTGGAGTACCAACTCAAATGCACCTGAGATGATGTAGTTAGAACAACAGAGGGGACATCACATAGTGACTTAACAAATGCCATTGAAAAGAAGGAGCTGGGGGAGAAAGGAGATGAATAACATGGGCCTCCCTAAAGAGTGTATTCAGCTCATATGGCCCAATCTTAAGTGCCAGGATTTCAAAGTCAAATAATTAGGGGTCAGCAGTCTTGCTTACAAGTGAGGTTTCCCTGATATTAGAGATGATGGAAATGTTTCACGTATCCAACTGCAACATTGTGGACAAAGTAGATGTGCATAACAGCCTTTATCAAAATGCAGTATATTTAAATTATTCTGGAGTGATAGCTACGATTGCCTTAGCAGATTTCTCATAAGACTTCCTCAGCAGCAACATAGCTTGGAAATTTCAGAATTCAAGTGGGGCTACAAGGTCAAAGCCCATTAGTTTACCTTGCCTGATGCCCAGCATTAGTAGGTTGCACAGAATGGTAACAAAAGTTGCAAACTTCAGGATCATTCACCCAATCTCTGACAGATTCTCATCACTCGGGCGAAACACATCAAAGGCAGAGTTGAGAATTTTGAGACAATAGAAATTTGTTCACTATTTGAGCTGAAATTAATTAAAGAAATCTTCAAAAGTATTCAAAATTCCGGTTGCGTTATGAGGAAAAATCAATTTGTAAATGTGTACAACTTGAGTAGAGAGATTCCATGTTGAGTAAAAGCTTGGGAGCTTTTGAGAATTATTTTGCTATTGAGTCAATACAGAGAATCAAAGGGAGGTTTATGAAGTTAGGCTTCAGTCATTAGGCCTTGTTCAGCCTATTTCATGATAATTGGCACAACAAAATGCAATTTGTATCCATGTGTTTGTTATGTTTCTTCTGTGTAATTTATTGAAAATAGTTGATGATGATTAAGCAAGCTTAATTTATCAAACAAGCTGCTTGATAACTCTTCTTCATCTCTGCAACCTCCTCATTTTCTGGCACTGGAGAAAATCTCTGATTCTTATGCTTTTTGTTGGCATGTGTTTATTTACATAGACTTTTCAGTGAGGCTAGGATATTTATACACCAGATAACATGGCAACACTGTTGTGAAGCCCCACCAGATATCTTCATCAAGATTAAATTCTGCCTTATCACAACTCTTATTGTTTGATGGGACTAAACAGGTTTATAATAATTTTGGCATTCAATGTGAAATGGCTGGTAATGAATTAGAATTACAAGAGTTTTATGAGAAATAACAGGTAATTGTATTTCACTTGGGACTGGAGATTTTAGTCATGAAGCTGAGACTGGAACTTAAAAGATAATAGCAGCCAGGCACTCCAAACCACTTCTGACTGCACAGGATGTCCTGACTGATGGGGCATTATTATACGCCCCAATGCTGAAACTGTTTTTTTCCTGAGAAATCTCTGAATTGCTTAACAAGACCCAGCAACATTTCTCTGAAACTCCACTCACAAAATAGAATGTATCTGCAAATATAAATACAATTCTGCAAATTCAAATATGGAGAAAGTGAGGACTGCAGATGCCGGAGATCAGAGCTGAAAATGTGTTTCTGGAAAAGCGCAGCATCCAAGGAGCAGGAGAATCGACGTTTCGGGCATTAGCCCTTCTTAATGTCAATTCTCCTGCTCCTTGGATGCTGCCTGACCTGCTGCGCTTTTCCAGCAACACATTTTTCAGCTGCAAATTCAAATTCACCACATAGACTTGTGTGTGTGTATGTGTGTGTGTATGAGAGATAGAGATCGAGTCTGACTGTGTATGTGTGTGTGGGAGAGAGGGAGACAGTGTGCATGTGCGCATTTCTGATAGAGTGTGTGCGTGAGTGTGACAGAGTATTTGCCTGTGACACTGAGTGTGTATGCGTGTGTCTGAGAGAGAGCATGTGTATGAGAGAGGTCTGTGTGAGTGTGATTATGTGTAAGAATGTGTGTGAATGTGTGTTTGTGTGTGAGTGTGTGTTTGTGTGTGTATAGTGTAGTGAGGTCATCTGTACTGTGACATGAACCCAAGATTCCGGTTGAGGCCATCCTCATGGATACCAAACGTGGCTATCAGCCTCTATTCAGCGACTCTGTATTGTTGCGTATCCCAAAGTGTCGGTCTGTCTCTCTCTCTCTCTCTCTCTCACACAAGCACAACACGCACACGCGCGCACACATATCCATGGTGTGAATTTGCATTTGCAGATACATTCTATTTTGTTCAAAAAGCACAGTTTGTAGGGAGTCAATCCATGTGACACTTTATAACTTCTAACTTTGGAAATAGAACCAGTCTGACTCAAGTTTGGGATACAGACAGAGTCTAACCTCACACACTTAATGCATTGTCTGAGCTGAGATGGCAACTTTTTAAAAATAAAACCTTAAGTTATCTTGGGACTGTGACCTGAAAGAAGTTCTGGGATTTGTATATTAATCAATTGAAACCGGCAACCCATTCTAATTGATTAAAGACTTAACAGCAATCTAGGTTTGTTCAAAACATTGCATCAGTTATTTGACACTTTTATCTTTTATTATAAATTCTGTATCCTATGATCCTGCCCTGCTAGTTATCTGACGAAGGAGCAGTGCTCCGAAAGCTAGTGCTTCCAAATAAACTTATTGGACTATAACCTGGTGTTATGAGATTTTTACCCTTGAAATTGATTATGCATCCTTTAAATATGTTCTTTTGAGTAACTGAGCACATTTGTTGAGAATAATTATGAGAAGGTGGTAATCGGTCCTGTGGAGTTCAAAATGGCAGGTCATGTTCTGGAAATGGGCAAAATGAAGGGTTGATGACACCAGTCTAGAACACTGACCTGGCTCAAAGTTATAGATTTCCTGGCACAAACATTGGCAAGCATGGGAGGGTGAAATGGAATGTCAGAATATTGGGTATGAGCCCTGAACGCTGCTGGGTGAATGATTGGATCACTGTGCAATGAAAAATGCAAGGTTGGTGCAAGATGCTGTTTGAAGATGTATTCACTAACCTTGACCTCCAGTCATTGAACTTTTTCCAGTCTTCCCTCACGTACTGGGGTCAGAATCCAGAAATTGTCAGAGTTTCCCCACCTGCTCCATCATCTTTCTTAGGCTAAGTCTTCAGGACCTCCTCACCCTCTGCAGGACCATGACCATGATGGGCGGCACAGTGGCATAGCGGTTAGCACTGCTGCCTCACAGCATCAGAGATCCGGGTTCAATTCCCACCTCAGGCGACTTTCTTTGTGGAGTTTGCACAGTCCTCCCACAATCCAATAATGTGCAGGTTAGATGAATTGGCCATGCTAAATTGCCCGTAGTGTTAGGGGGGTGGGTGGTGGGTCAGTGTGGACTTGTTGGGCCGAAGGGCCTGTTTCCACACTGTAAGTAATCTAATCTAATCAATCTTCCCTTTAATTTCAATCATCAATTCTCCAGCATCACATCAGAAAATTGGGGTACCCACTGGCTGGCCCAGAGAGCACCATTTGCTGTGTTTTTTCTTCAGGGCAGATCTCCATAGACAGATACAGCAGGGCATGTTGCATGAGTGTTGTACCATTTAGGAGAGCCAGGCTGACATGAAGAGCTCTGGTGTAGTTGTGTGTAAGTCCAACTATGCTGAGCGCCCTGAGTAGACAGCAGTTTGTTTTGCTATGGCCTGCACACTGAAATTATTTAGATTAACACCACTCAGAAGGAAAGAAATGACTGAAGCGGAATGCTTGCAATGGTTGCTAACTAGTATGTGAGACCAATTTGTGATAGTTGAACCTGATGAGCAGTTATGGCTTTTGCTCATTGAAAATAACTGACACTGGTTGTGACCAGTCAGATATAATCAGTTGGAAGGGATCGACATGGATTGGTTTAACCCAGTCAAATGCAGTTGTCATTTTTTAAAAAAAAAGTTCTGGTTGAACAAAGTGTTAGTAAAAGGGAATTCACAAACTCACTCATAATAAAATAAAGCTGTGAGTATCAAGCTGCTTAGAATCCCTGAAAGTCCAACTGAGAAACTGAAAGCAACACTGACCCTTGCTGTACGTTTCACACTTTTATTAGGAAAGCACACTTAAATTCAGCATGACATAAATCATACAAAAATGTCTTTGTTTAATTTGCAAGCAACCCAATTAATTTCCCCAAAATATTGTTTCTTCTTAAGATCTTATATTTAATGGACAACTGTTTCTCTTTAATACCTCTCTTGTTACATTCTCTGCACAAAGACTCTGTAGAGATGGTGGGTGAAACATCCCAATAGGTTGGGAGAAGGAAAGAATTAAACAAATTTCTACTGTGTTTGTCCAACAAAGCAAGAAACATGTTCCAATAAAATTGTGAACAATTTCAATTGAGCTTAACTAAATCAATAAAGCAGTTGCAAACCTATCTTCTAAATCAACTACTCAATAATCTCTAATTATGGTCATCTACAAATTCCTGTAACAAAAACAAAAGTAAGTTACTTACCATGCCCAGAGGCTGCATGACCAGAAGTTTACAGATCATTGATTGCAGGATGAACGATACAGGCAGTCTCCAAGTTGCAAACAGGTTCTGTTCCTGGATCATTTCACAAATAGAATTATATATGATTCAGAACACAATACAGGACAATATAAAGCAGCCATTTGTATGTAAAGGAAATGTTCATGTATAGATGTCTGTAATTATACCCTTGTATGGGATTGTGATTGTAAGTCAGATGTTCATAAATTGGAGACCATCTGTATCTCTCTCAATCTGCACAAGCAGCTAACTGTATGGAGCTAGTTTCTTAACATCTTTCAGATTTAAACTCATCAACTCTGCAGAGTGTCATTCACAAAGGCCAGTTAGCTCTCTGCTTCTGATCAATCAGCACACAGTAGGGTCGGGACCTTGAATGGTTGGGGTCAGGAGCAGGAACCAAACAAACAGCTAACCAATCAGGTTTTCAGATTGGGAACCAAAGTGAGACATTGGGTTGAGGGGGGTCGGCGGGGGGACGGGGGGGGTGGGGGGGGGGGGGGGTTGGTGTGGAGAGGTTCCTACAGGCATTATCATCTCTGTCTCACCAACAGCAATGCCTGAATCAAAACTCTTAACACAGGCTGGTACTATGATTGCCAGTCCTGGGCATCCCCCATGCCCAGTCTCTGGTAACCAGAAGAAGGAAAGATTTCTCCACCCAGGGAATGGTGATCCTGTGGAATTCTCTGCCGTGGAAAGCACTTAAGGCTAAATAATTGAATTTTTTCAAGAAGGATATTGATATGATTCTGAGGATTAAAGGGATCAAAGAGTACGGGGAGAAAGCAGAGGCGGGTACTGAGTTAGATATTAAACTACAGACATTCCCCTATTTTGATTTTCTATGATTAACTCCTGTCTAGTTCTGGCCAGCTCTGTGCTTCCTTGTGCTCTGGTACTCTGTTCAGCTGTCCTCTTGCCATCTCTTAAGGCACACTAAGTGCTTTCGCAGTGTGTTGGCCCAGCTCTCTAGGCTCTCAGTGTATTCCCCTTAATTTTCATTTGAAATCACTCTCCAATTTGTTCCATTGCAGATCTTGGATAACATTTAAAATCAAAGAGGTACGGTAGACCCCAAATTTATGTATGCATTGCAACTTTATTTCTTTTACAGTACTTCACAGGAATCATGAGAAAAGTTTCAATGAGCAATGCAGTGCTGCACAATTCCTGCTGGTGGCACTGCAGATAACAACCACATATTACAGTTCAACACCGCCACCTACAGGAATTGTACCAATTTGTAAAAAGTAAAATCCAAGTTTTGTTTAGTTTCGAAGCATTGTAAAAGGATACTTAACAAAAATGAAGTTTCTGATGTTATATTATTTTTCTACTCTCAGCTTAATCTTAGTATTTTATTAATTTCATTTGGAATATTTGGAAATTTAACAAATTTCTGTACTTCTCTCTTCAAAAAAGACATTATTTATGTGTCAGTCCTCTCAAATTATTGTCCCATTTCTAATATCTCTCTCTCCATACTCTTTGCATATGTTTAATCTTCAACATCCACGCTCATCCTTCCCAGACCTCCATATTTGAATCAAATTCTTTTCCCACCTTTGGAACAGTAACATAGTGACTGTTAACAAAGAGTTATGTGATGGAGTTCGAGTAAACCATCCCTTCTCCTCCTTCTTCCCTCGGCATCATTAACATGGCTGACCATACCATCCATACCCATAACTTCGCTACACTCATTCTGCTGGGTGAGACTGCTCACTCTCAGTTTCATTTTTATCATCTAATTGGATCCCAAGAAACATCTGCAAAGACTGCTCCTCCTCCATTGCCCCTTCAGAGAAATCGTCCCACCCCCCACCATTTGATCTATCCTAGACTGCCTCTTATTTCTCATCTACTTGTTCATCTCAGCAACATTATCCAAAACCGGATACATGCCTGCTGCCAACATCAAGCTCGATATCACCACTTTGCACCACCCTCCACTGACTCTATAAATTATTAGATTGCTTGTCTCGGCATCCAAAGCTGGAAGAACTGCGCACTTCCACCATCTAAGTTTTGAGAAGTCTAAAGCCAGTGTCTTCAGTCATTTCCAGAAACTCTCTTCCCTAGCTACTGACGCCATCCTTCTCAATGGCAGTTCAGTTTAAGAGTGACCTAGACTATTTACATCTAGTCTATTTGGCCTCATAGTGAATTTCCACAACGCCACTTTGACCATGTTTTGTTACCTTCATATTGTCACCTGACTTTGCCTCTGTTTCTGCTCATCTACTGCTGAAGATTTCATCCATGCCTTTGTCTCCGACTATCAACACAGCCGTAGATGGTCTTCCATCTTCCATTCTCTATTAACTTTAATTCCAAAACCCTGTTGCCATTTTCCTAATTCACATCAAGACCAATTCATCTTTGTGCACACTAACCTACATTTGATCCTGGTTCAATTTTAAAATTCTTGTCTTTGTTTACAAATTTTCATAGGACCTCTTCCTTCACTCTGGAATTTCCTCCAGTCCATAATCCTCTGAAATGTTTGTGTTCAGCCAGTTACGGCCTATTTAATATCCCTGAATTTATTTGCTCCACCATTGCCAATTTACTGGGCCCTAAGTTCTGAAATTCTCCCCCTAAAGTCCTCCATCTCACTTTCCTCCTTTATGACAATTATTAAAATCTACCTCTTTGACTAAGCTTATATTCAGATGCTCTAATATCCCCTTTTTCTGGTGTCACATTTTATCTTATATATGCCACATGGAACACCTTAGAGAATTGTATTATATCAAAAGTACATACATAACAAGTTGTTCTCAACGCTGTGATAAAGCAGAAGCTTGTTTGTGGGGTTGAATGTTACAGGGGTGTAATTTTAAAGACCTGACACGTGAACATTTCTTGTACTGACAAACAATTCCTTTACATTATCCTGCATTGTGTTTTGACTTGTGTACAAACTGACTTAGGAACAGACTGCAGAATGGAATGCATCTTCAACCTGGGGACTGCATTTATTTGCAAAGTCAGTTTTTTCTTGTATTTGGACATTTGAGGTTCCTGCAAGTTCATTTGATACAGTCCAGGCCCCTTATGCAGTATATTAGCAAAGTCGAATGGAGATTTGTTTCCCTTCTGCTTTATCAGTCAGTACAGTTGGCAACTCTTAACTTGTTGTTCGGCGAAAACTGACCAACTGGATGTAGTTTTCAATCTATGTGATCAATACCTGCATTCCAGAGGTTTCCCTATATCCATTTCCAATCAGATAGAGAGATAGTTTTTAATTAATGTTGAGCTAATTCACCAGCAAGTGATTGGAAAAAACGATGATACCAATCTGCTACCACCTCAAACATAACCTAAATAAGACAGTGGAGACATTTTAATACACTTGATTTAGAACAATGCAGAAACATTATTGTGGCCATTGAAATAGCTGAGTGAGCAAAGTGTTAGTTTGTGGTTCTGTATATTTCTATAATTCTACTGCAGTGATGCATCTGCAAGATTGATTTCAAGCACTCAAACTCTCTATGCTTAAGTGAATGATGAAATGGTCTTTGTAATAAATCCTGCTGCAGCCACAGTTGGAGGTTCCACCACTTGTGAGATTCACTGCTTATATAGTATAAGTAAATTTAATGTCTGAGGATGCCCCTTATTGACACCTCTTCAAGGAAACACATCTGTATGCAAGATCAACATAAAAATGTCAGCATGTGCCACAAAAGTCTCTGACAGGCTTTAACTTACTGTAAAATTCCAAGAGAAGTGAAATTGATTCATCCTTGATGTGTCCTCCTCTCAACTGCTATTGGATTAGAGTCCGTGGGATTGCTGAACATTCCCAATGCGACATACTGTTGCATTTATGCAGACTTACTGATATGGACCCTGGATATGGCAGATGTCCTTTGGTTCAAGGTTGTCATCAAATTATTTTTGCCATGGGTCTTCATGAGAATAAAGAGGTCTATTCTCTATTCACAGAGAGCTTTGGCCACATGGGGGACAATCTCCCATGAGCTTGTAGGTTACAGAGAACAGGATTTGCTTCCTTTTATTCTCTGATGCTACTCCTCCTCACCATTGAAGCATTTAGGCTCAAAGCATGATGGACAGGTTGTCGTCATGGTAACAGTTAGTAACCAGCCCCTCCCAGTCATTAACAGCAATGCTGCCATGCTTCAAGGAAAGCTTCACATTGACTTTATCACACTTTTTTTGAATTCCCTCAATGTGGCTGTTTGAAAAATTGAGAAATCAGTACCCTGGCAGGGAATGTATTCTTCAGCCATTTAGACACAGTGCCTCCCTATTCATTGTAGTTGATTTTACAAGGGTTTTTCTAAAATGCTTGTAGGTCTGGTTCATGAAGGAGACTATATGTGGACGGTGTTTTTTTTTAATTTTGTGTTTTTAAGAATGAGGGAATGAAATGAGAAAGAGCTGTTTTAAGAACCAATGTTTGAAAGGCTGTCTATGCTTTGAAAGCAAGTAATCTGACACCTATTGCAAGCATTGTGTAAGTAACTGTTTGAACAAGGAATCATTGAAGTTTTAGTTACAGATGGTCTGGGACTGAGGGCATGTACCGATGCAGCTTTTGTTGGCTGAAGGATATTGTTTGGGCTATGGACTAGTGACTAGTTATCAATGACAGAGCTCTTTTGCCTGTCAACAACAGTGTGACTGCTTCTTGGGTAACTAGATAACCTAGAGCTAGGAACAAGTTGTAGGGAGACAGGTGTTCAGTTCTTCCCCAGCTGAGAAGATTTCTGTTCTCCGCAGTCAAAACTCACTGCAAAGCCAAAGAAAACCAATTTATCTCTCTTAAAACAGTTGGTGTAAGTGACTTTTAATTGATAAGTCAGAGACCTTTTTATATAAAGGAACTGGCTACCTGGTGTCTCTTAGCAACTCGTGAAACCATCCAAAAATGACCATAGCGACATATTGGCCAGCAGGAAAGTCAATTGGATCATTTCAATGACAGAACCTGGTAACAAAGATGACTGCATTTCCATATATTTTCTTCTCTGTCCATAATCTACTTTCCGTGTGTGTGTGTGTAAGGAGGTCCTTTGAGGGGATTGGGATTTAATTAGTAGCATTATATGCTGATAATTATAACTGTTTACCTATGGCTAGAATTTAAATAATTATTATAAATAGTAATACTTGTTCAGTACGTGATCAGTGCAATCAGATCAGACATAACAACGTGCTGCACCTAAGCATAGTACTAAGTGGAAGTCACAAAGCTAATAAGGATATCCTTAGTCATTCCCTTAGTTAGCATAGAAACCTGGTCCATGATTTCTATCAATCTTATCTGAAATTCATGTAGTTTAGGAAACTTTATGAACTTTGATGAGGATGTGCCAGTGTTGGACTGAGGTAGACAAAGTTAAAAATCACACAACACTAGGTTATGGTCCAACAAGTTTATTTGGAAGTATTTGGACTATAACCTGGTGTTGTGTGATATTTAACTTTATGTGCTTTGTGAAACCTTTTACTTATGTGATACTGTGGAAACATTGGGTCTTGATTTCCAGCAGGCTATGCATTGATTCTTAGTAATTTATTTGATATTCCTCCCTTTGAATCCAGAGGTGCAGCAGAGGCAGTGCTGATAGGCCACTTATGTGTCATTGAGTCTCAGTCCAGGCTTCACTGCAGTACACGAGTGTGGTGATGGCAACTGCTGTCTACACTAACACAGTTGTGACTTGCTGAGGTCTTCGTTGTCAAATATTCACTGCTGAACAGTGCCATATGCCTCGGGAATGTCCATCAATCATAGAAGAGTTGAAACTAAAAAGAATAAATACCCACTCCTGCTTTAACACTTGGTCTTATTTTAAACAAATTCCATACAAGGGAAAGGCAAATTTCCACAGGAAATTGTATGATAGGGACAAATATGCTGATTTAATAAATGAAAAGTTGCAGATCCTGTGAATACTGACACCATTAGACTCTAATACTATCAAATCTCTGGTGGAGTCATGTCAATGTACTCATGCAAATGAAGGAATCCTGAAATAGTAGTAAGAATCTCAAATTATGTTATGCACCAAACCTATGTCAAAATTCTGAAAAAAAAAAATCAAGTTTAATATGAACTGACAATGTTTTATGGAATATTATGATAATAAGTCAAGTAAAGTGCTTACTAGGCAATCTTATAAAGTGGACTTCATGTAAATTAGCTTTTGTGATAAGGAGGAACATTCAAAAGAAAATTCAACTTGAAACCCATAAATCAAGTTTCTGAGGATTTCTTAATTTAATTGCATAAATTTAAATGTCCATCAAGTATCCTGAACTTGAATAGATAAAGTATTAAACAGTAGTATTAGGAAAAATGTGCAGATTCAGGGTAGAGTGTGGGAGAGGTGATATTCTTAAAATCAAGGCGCATTCTTGTGAAGACGTTTAATTTGCAAATTTAGAAATACTTTAAATTTAGAAAAACTTCGAAAATGTAGTCAACTGTTCAAAAGACAGAGAAAGCCGCAAGTCATCATTGCCTCATCTATCCAAAGCAAACTTTGCATTCTTAGCTGAATTAGCAGAGGTTCAAAGCTATTATAAAGATAAGTTTATTTGTGAGAAGCAATCCTGTTATTTCAAGATTTATACAGAACTTCAGTTAGGCCACACTTGGAAGGATACAGATACCGTGGAGACAGTACAGAAAAGACTTACCAAGATGCCTGGTCTGGAGAATTTAGCTATGAAGAAAGGGTGGGTAGACTGGGTTTGATTTCACTGGAATGCAGAAGGTTGAGGGATGACCTGATAGAAGTTTATAAGATTGTGAATGGCATGGGTAGAGTGGAAAATACAAGGTTTTTTCGCAGGGTGGAGAGGTCAAATTACTAGGGGACACAGGTTCAAGGTACAAGGTGAGGGGTAAGTTTTAAATGGGGGGGAGAAGTTTAAAAGAGATGTGCAAGGCAGGTTTTTCACACAAAAGGTAGTGAGTGCTTAGAACACGCTGCCACATGAGGTGGTGGAAGCAGACACGATACCTATTCATGCATTTGAGAAGCACCTGGACAAATGCATGAATAGGAAGGGAATAGATTGATATGGATCCTGTCAGTGAAGGCAGTTTTAGAATGGAAGGGCAAAATGTGTCGCGCAGGCTTGGGGGGCCAAAGGCATGTTCCTGTGTTGTATTGTTTCATGTTCTTTGTTCACTAGATGGAAATGTAAGAATGGTAGCTTTTCAGATGGCTGGCTACATTCTCACATGCTTGAAGTTGTTATTTTATCAAACTATTTTTGATGCAACTCTTTTGCATTCACAAATTTCCTTGTACTCAATAGGAGCACTTCTAGATATGTCTCTTTTGGAACTAATACCATCCATCTATTACAATTTGTGGTTTTTGTGCCCTTTTATCTTGTCTTAGATCTCCGTATTACTGATATTGCATTAGCCAGTTTTAAGTAGAGTTCTGTTGTGAAGCATCGAGTAATTCATCTTTCTTAGCGTCTCCTAAATTTCTTCTCTGATAGCCCTCTTATTATAATATGTACTGGAAGAATTTCTTTTTAATGTTTCATGTTTCCACCTATCCTCATTGTTCCTATCCGCTTGTTTGCCTCCTTATCCATTCTAAAATGCTTTAATAAGATAATTTTATTTATTCTAATCTCTCGCATCTTCCTCTTTTTTTCCTCCTTTGTATTCACTTCAAATTGTTCTATTGATTTATTTACAATTGTGTTGAGTCTGAATGTGTTAATCTATTTAATCTGCCTGGTCAGCAGTTTGCCTTCAAAGATGTTAGCCCTCAGGTGTTCCGAAATAACTTATCCCCATTTGGTTAACTTAATGAATTTTATTGCACTGAGAAAACATTTGGCTGAAATGTTCAACTTTTGTTTCACTCTGTGCAGACTGTGCCTGACTTACTTAGTATTTCCTGTATCTTCTGTTTTTTTTTCTTTAATTTCAGATTTCCAACATATCCAGTATTTTCCTCTTAGTTTCAGAGCATTTTCTAATTTCAGTCAATCTGTTTACTTTGCTGTGTTCCAGATCACATTCACTTGATCAGATTAAAACTCAGTTATTGTCAGCCTGGAGATTACAGTTATTATACAAAATGTGTACACTGACAATTTATGCAATCAATTTCTACAACTTGATATCAAATTCAAGGTTTTGCTGTGATGCGTTCTGAAATATTTTATTAAATCATCAATTCAGAAGTTAAGTGTAGTTTGCAATTTATCACTGATGCATTTTTACTTGAGTAACAGATAAACTACAGGTAGACAATCCTTTATCCGAAATTCCGAAATCCAAAAAGCTCCGAAATCCAAAGTTTTCTCGTGAAGTTTTTTTCTCTATAACAAGGTTGTTTGGTGTGCAAGCAGTTAACCCAACTCCACACCCATTCAAGCCATATCACTAAGATGAGTCAGCGTGGCCCAGAACTGGCAGACGTCAAATCTGTCTCAGCGCTCTTCGTACTCACAGGTGCATTTGCTGTTCAGTAACTTTTTTTTTCACCATGAAACTGTCACTTATTCCAAAATCCAAAAAATTCAGAATCCAAAACCAGCTGGCCCTGAGAGTTTTGGATAAAGAATTGTGTATCTGTGTAAACTTTAATTGAACCCTGAATATCACATGATTCCCTACTTTTACTTTCTTGGCATTAGAGAGTGATATATCAAGACTTTTCCAGTTCTGTTTCTTGTTTTATGTAACTGAAAGGATGTTGTATGAAGTAGTTTTTGTTCATCATGATATCCTTTCTCGAGATCATTTGTTTTACAAACAATTCAGCATAAACCTGAAACATTCTGATTTTTCTTTTCCTTTTAATTCTGATCTTAATTGTGTCAGACTTGAATTCTGAAAATATGGTTTCTGGTTATTTATGCACGAAGAACAAATGTATAATAAATGTGATTGGAAGTCCAGAAATAACCCCATACAGCCTTGGCTTATTATATTCATTATGAATTGTCTGATGTTTACTGTATCCAATTGTTGTGAAACTGTTTTGTTTCTAAAGTCACCACTGAGCATCTATTTAATCATTCATTCTGTCTTAACAATTCTCTTGGCCAAACCATTGCCGTTCATAAATATTTCCTTGATAATATGATTTTAAAAAACATGAAAGTTTATTGGGCTGTCTCTTGGGCATAATACAAGTCAACAATAAGGGAAAGAATGGTGCATACATATTAGGACAATGCAAAATCAACGACAAATTTCTGAAACATTAAAATCATTGTTATGGAAATTGAGAAACCTGAAGGATAATCCAATAGTGCCACTTACAATTTGTAATAGTGCCAAGACAATAAGAAAAATAAAGTATTCTGTATCTTGTATCAGCAGAGTCATTGTTATTATAATTTCAGGGACAGCATCAAGTTCTGTCCCATTTTTAGTTGTTCAGTACAAACCATGTGACAGATACTTAGTGGCTTGGACTTGGAAAGATAGATATTCTTATTTTGCAATAACTATCAAAGCCAAGACAATCGATCAGCAATTCAAGTGCAATTTTTTTTACTTTAAAACACATTCATTCATTTAAGAGCAATAGCTTGGTGCAGCTTGGTTGATACAGTTTACTGTATAAAATTTGACAAAAATATTCATTTTAATTAATGCCTAGTTCACCTTTGAGTAACTTGATTTTAACTGAAACTTTGGAAATTTATAGTACTATTTACAGTTTCTTTCGTATGTAGTAATTAGTTTGTAAATAAATAAATTATATTGAAAAGATTCAAAAACAGGTATGTTAATATCCTTGAACACTAAAACATAAACATAATTTTAATGTCCATTCCTAAAGCTTGCAAGCAAGTTACAACAATTCATCCTGAGGGTACAGATTGGTTTCAAGTATCACATTTTGGTGGCAGAATTGGTTTCTAGCATATGCTGCAGGACACCATCTGGAAAGTGACAGTGTCCTCAAAACTTTATACATATAGATAAACAGACAAATACAAAATTATATAAATATGAAATGCCGCTATGCATGGTAATCACAGATTTACCAGGCCAGGATCCTATTAGTTAGATTGAGGAAGGACAAATAGGTCTTCTTTGTGTATTCATATCAAGGGTGTTAAGAACTTCTAAAGTTCTACTCCAGCTGAGTGGTGAAGTTTATTTTTCTGCAGTGTTCATCTCTGCCCACACTGTGCTCTTTATGCTCAGAGATGTGCAGCTCTGTGGCATCATTGCAAGATTGCTGTGGGGCCCTCAAGCTTTTACCCCACAACAGTAGCAATAAAGATACATCTTGCTACTATTGGTAGTTCTTATTCAGTTTTCTGTCTGAAGGCAGGTCCCTAATGACTGTTCACTGAATCACAGAAAAGTACTGAGAGTTCAACTATAGCTGAAGCAAGGAGGCAGTCTCTATGTCTCCTTCTGCCAGAACAGGGATTCAACCCCATGTTGGTGGCACAAATCTGATTTATTCACTAGGCATCCAGACAACAGAGCAAACTGGATACTGATATATATTATACATGAAACAGTGTTTAACCATTTATGAGACTTACTTAACCTGCAAATCTCACTGGGTTCAACCAGCTGTATTTTAGTTAGTCACATTATAATCTGCTCTAATTCACCTGAAGTATTTATAATTGTGTTATCATTTATAACCTGTCTTTAACTTAATTATTTGCTTATGAAAATTGATTGTTGTTTCCCCTTTCTACTCATGGTACATTTTATTATACATTTTGAAGCATCCGCTTTGGCCATTTATACTTTGGTTGAGTTTCTAAAGCTCACGATCTGACCATTTCTCCACGGTTCAGGTGTGAAAATGTCTCGTAACTGCATCAAAACACCTCATAGGCCCTTAGGAAAGTGAAGTTGTACGGGCGAACTGATTCAATGGGCCGAATGGCCTACTCCTCCTCCTATAGTCTTAACTTAGAACTGTTAATTGCTGAAACTCTACTAAATGTTCAAAACAAACCAAAACAAAACATCATGTTCAATTGTAGAAAAACAGCAATTGCTGGAAAATCTCAGCAGATCTGGCAGCATCAGTCATCCTTCATCTGAATTCATTCTGAAGAACTCTCTTCAAATGCTGCTGGACCTGGTGAGTTTCCCCAGCAATTTCTGGTTTTGTTTCAGATTTCCAGTGTCCACTGTGCTTTGTTTTATTTAGAATTTTCAATCTTGTGTTCTGTACATTTCTGCTGAAGTGATTGGGTACACAGGATGGTGCACACTATAATTTTCTCTTTCACTTGTACACTCCAATTTAACTCTCTCACCCAATCAGCTTTTTCTGTCTCTGAATTCTCTACCACTATTCTGTCTCCACTTGGTATCCCTTAATTCTCTCTCCACCTTAACTCTTTCTCTGCCTAACCCAACTCCGCCTTAACTGTCTGTGCCTTATCTCTCTCTCTCTCTCTCTCTCTCTCTGCCTTAACTCATCAGTCCTGATATGTACACAGAAATTGTTAACATCATTTGGAATTTCCAGCATCTAAGGATAATCAAAGTCAAGCTCCTGGAGTTCAGAGAGCTGGGTAAGCCCATTTGGGGGAATACAACTTGAAAAAATTAGTCCACCATAAATATCTTAGTGAGTTGGACTTGGTCTGAAATGCTTAATGTCTATCGACATTGACTCCCACTACCTATGTGATAGTCAGACATAGGAATACAATGATAAAACTCACCTATGATTGACCCAAAGATGGATTGAATTGACACTAGATAAGACAATAATTGGACTGTTGGTGTATTCTATAATAATAAAAAATAAACAATGAAACTAATAGAATTGTTTAATTTGCTTTGGTGGGTGAGGCTTTGGTGTGTCAGCGCGCTCCTTTCACTTTTGGTGCCTGGCTTCTGCTTTCATCTGATGGCAAGTCTCAAATGCTTGACACCTCCCAGATGCTCCTCCTCCACTTTGGATGGTCTTGGGCCAGTGATTCCCAGGTTTCTGTGGGAATGCTGCAGTTGACCAGTGAGACCTTGAGAGTATCCCTGAAGTATTTCCTCTGTCCAGCTGGGGCTCGCCTCCTGTTTCGGAGCTGGGAGTAGAGCACCTACTTGGGGAGTCCCTTGTCAATCATGCAGACGATGTGCCGAGCCCAATGTAGCCAATCAAAGGTGGCTTAGTTATTGTCTATTTGAATACAGGTTTCCACAAGTGATTGCACTATTTTCCCGTGACTAGCTGACGCCATCTTTTACAAATTAGGTTAGACATAGGCGACTGACTGTGTGGAGTTTGCACGTTCTCCCCGTGTCTGTGTGGGTTTCCTCCGGGTGCTCCGGTTTCTTCCCACAGTCCAAAGATGTGCAGGTCAGGTGAATTGGCCATGCTAAATTGCCCGTAGTGTTAGGTAAGGGGTAAATGTAGGGGTATGGGTGGGTTACGCTTCGGCGGGTCGGTGTGGACTTGTTGGGCCGAAGGGCCTGTTTCCACACTGTAAGTAATCTAAGTAAGTAATCTAATCTAAGTTGCCCAGAAGTGTGCCAACACATGCAGTTGGTCTGAGATGGCCTATGCTGCTGGTACATGCTTCAGGATAATGTGGAAACTGAACAAAGAATCTTAACAAGTGGGAACACACTCATGTTAGGAAATTGTGTATATTACAGACCAGGATTTGTGCAGTGTCTCTCCTCATTGACATTATAAAATTTGAAATTACATTTCTATTTGAGTTCCCAGTCCTTTCTGTCCTTTCAGAGGGTTTTTCATGAGAATTGTTTTTCTTTTCATGGCTCTGTAATTTTACTGCAAAAAGCTTTCTCGATCTCAACTGTATAAGGTTCAGGAGCTTTGCATTTGCCTCAACGGTTCAAAGAAATATTTTTTTAAATTCATTGATTTATTTCAGGCATCTGGAAGGGTCTACTTTCCAAAGGTACAAATCCCCAGGATTTTTCCAGTTTTCTGCCTTAACTTGATGGAAAAGCTGGAAATTTGTATGTTCTATATATCCTCTGCAGTTGTTTGTTGAAGTTATCACAGATTGGGAGAGACATCCATTGATATTCACCCCTCAGATGTTAATTTGAATTTGTTTATTTGGCATAACTGCTCTTAGATACACAATCTGAATACATCTGAACATTCTATTCAATGTAATGTTTAAATGACTACAAAAACGAGTTAACTGGTGTCATCCAGTGAGTGCAAATTGGAATGTTCTAAGATATTTTTGTATTGCCACATTGTGTTAATCCTACTGCATTTAGACATTCAGTTTGGGTAATGCTATTCAATGGAATGGCCCAGATTTTGATGCCAAAACAATGTTGATGCTACTGGTTATTTATAGGCAAGTGGTCCAGCAATTTCAGACAAGGTAAACGTGTGCATTTAAACTCACATATCCAAACATTGCCATCCATGTTATACCATACTTACCATTACCTCTGCAAAAGCAGCATCTTACTTGCCTCAATATTGAGCTGCATTAACTGGTTTGAAGTCTCTGTCTTTATGTAGCAGATGCACATTAAACTTGCCACAGGAAAGTCAAAGGATTTAACCTCCAAACACAGGTTTAATGATGTGACATGTTTTAATTACTGACTAAATGTTTCTGACACTGAAAATTAGCCAGTACAAATGTGAAGTCTTATTCATTCAGTTTTAACTGATGCTTAAGATCTTTTAAAAATTTATTTTTGATATTGTTTTAATTTTTCTCTCTCACTCCACTTATTCTCCCTCTCTTTATTTCCCTTGCTGTACCTCATTTTGATATTGAATTCGCTCAGAAAAAATATTCTACTTCCTTTTCAGTCTTTACGCTGCTACACTCATGATAGTTTGATCCTCTTGTTTAAAGAAATACACAATTGCTTGCCTTGTTCATTATGGTCCCAGAAGTCTGGTTTCCCCAGTTGTACTATTATCAGCTTGCTGTTTCAGCAGACTACTGTGTGAAAAATATTGGAAAACCTAAATTTTCAAGTGCAAGACTAACTAATGGCACAGACCATTTGATGCTTTACTGCAGATAATTATATAACAATACAATACAGCACAGAACAGGCCCTTTGGCCCACCAGGCCTGCACTGATTCCTAGCCCTTACTTAGCCCTGCTACTTATTGTCCGCACATGGTTTCTCTCCCTCTGTTTGCGTCCCATTCATATGTATATTAAGGTACACCTTAAACTGCTTTCACCACCTCCACTAGTAGCGTGTGTCAGGCACCCACTGCCCTTTGTGTGAAAACATTTCCCCGCACTTCTCCCGTAAACTTTCCCCCTCTCATCTCGAACCTGTGCCCTGCTGTAGCTGACCTTTCCACCCTGGCTGACTAGCCACCCTTTCTATGTCTCTCATAGTTTTGTAGAACTCAATCATGTCGCCCTCGGCCTCCACCTTTATGGACCAATATTTTTATAAATCTTTATTTCTCAACTTCCAAAATATAAATTTTCTAAATCTAGCTGTATTCATGCAGGAGCTCATTTACTCTAGAATATGAGAAAGAATATTTCCAGTGTGAATTCACAACACGAAAATTAAGTTTTCTAATTGGAGGAAACAAAGCAAGTAGAGGTCTGTTATCTTAAAGCGAGGAAGAAACTTGTGTAAGTTAATAAGTACAATATTCATCATGGTCTTGGTGCAGTGAAAGCAAGGAAATAAAACTTCAGAGACATTATACACCAAGTAATCAGTGACTCCCCAGACTGAATTTTGGTTTCAGGATGGAAAACAGGTGCTGGAACTATTTTGAGGTCCTATATCTGCCTCATGGGGATGGGGGTAAGCAGTCATTGCTGGAAGTTTTCATCAAGGTGTCTCTTTAACATCAAGACGGGTTCCTTGTCCCAATCACAATGGTGGCTAGGCTTTTACATCTGGAGAGCCAATCAGAGGCCTTCCTGTTTCAGATCAACAACCAGTTGCAGTAACATGAAGGTACCTTATTCACAGCAACGAATTTGAGAATTGAGTTTTCAAAATACTGAAAACAGCAGGCCACCACTCAGGGATTGGGGGAGTCTCTCTGCAGAATAGCTTTTAGCTGCACCCCCACTGAGGCAAAGGTTTTGTAGTCATCCTGGAGTTGGGCTGACTGACCTACTGCTGGGGTGAGGCAATTGAATAGCCCACCCCTACCCTTTCCAAAGCTGCCGTTGCTTAACCTAACAAAGGGTCTGACAAAAACTTTCATATGCATATTGTTATTATGTATCAGCCCAGATCATCCAGTCAGGAATATCTGCATCTTGTCTAAAATGAAGGGAAGATCCCAGTTTCTTTTTCCATTTTGATTTTGTCTGAACTTATAAGAAGTAGTTGACAGCTTTAATGACTTGATTGCATTGTGAGCCCCAGATCCTAACACTTCTTAGCAATTTCATGCTAACCGCTTGCATAATGAGATGGAAAACTAGACTCAGTGCTGAACTCAGTTTAACAGGATTGATAACAATTCTCAGATTATTGCTGCAGCTTTTGTTCCCCCTTTGATGTTTTTATGGCTACTACTTTGTTGCTGTATTTATCTGCTGTGGCTCCCTTTGAGTCGCAAGCCTGCATTTCTGCTTTTCAAAGGCACTGGAAGAGGACTAACAGAGGTAGGTCAGGCTCTTCCCAGTGTGGTCAGTATTGAAGCACCGGTATACAATAAGATATATAACAATCTCCCACTCATTGCAGGAGTGGTGTTGTGGAGGCTGAGGCAACCAGAGAAGCTGCTGCAGAGCTATCTGGCATGTTGCAAGCAGACTGTGCTGATAACTGTCACAGGAGCTATTGTGAACACGAGACAATTAAGTGTGCATAAGCATGAAACAATTCAGATGCATTGTTTGCTCTAACGTCGCAGTTCATCTTCTGAATGGACAGTCTGATGAGCCGCAGAATCTCAGGAATAAGAAGTCACATTTTTAAAATAATTTATTTAACATGGAGCTGAGTGGGAAAGCCATTTATGTGCCCAGGCAGCCAAATTAAATCTATGCCAGGTGCATTCAGGGGAACTGTCTCATTAAGAGAATTAGGTAAAATAATCCAGGTGGTGCTTCTCCATGATATCATTTTCTAACTTGAAAGTAAACTCAGTGTATTAACCCAAAATTGTCAGTTACACATTTAGCAAGAGTGATGCTTATTTCAGTATAATTCACAAATTCTCCATTTGTGCCACTTGATCTAGCCTGCTGTTGACCCTTGTGAAAGCCAGTACAACCACAAACTGCAGTGGATAAAGTAGAACAGTGAACAAATGTTCATGAAAATGGCCTACTTCATTCTGGGAAAGAGAAGATTCTTGCGTGACTTTCGAAAATTAGACATGCTGTTGTAATTAGACTAAGTTGGGAATTCAAGCAGAACCGAAAAAGCATAATTGACTGGATGGAGGTTTGCTTGCTGAGCTGGAAGGTTCATTTTCAGATGCTTCATCACCATACTAGTTAACAACTTCAGTGAGCCCCGGACGAAAAACTGCTGATGATTCCTACATTTTATTTACATGTTTGGGTTTCTTTGGATTGATGTCATTTCCTGTGGTGGTGTCATTTTTAGTGGTGATGTCATTTCCTGTGGTGATGTCACTTCATGTTCTTTTTCTCAGGGGGTGGTAAATGGGGTCCAAGTCAATGTGTTTGTTGATAGAGTTCCGGTTGGAATGCCATGCCAGAACCTCAACCTGAGCTACAAATCTTCTCACAACTCGCTAACAATAATTGACATAGATAATATTTACTATGGAAGGATATTGTAAAAATTGTATTGACATATCTGAGAGATAGATTCAGAGAGAGATATAGTGAGAAGATGATGATGAGCTCAAGGAAGGATAAAGGCAGGGTTCTTATGCTGAAAGGTCTGTTGTCTCAGAATGTTCAAGGTTCCTCGGTTCACTTTGCTCAACTAGATTCACTTTAATAAATCTACTTGTCACCATATTCAGTCCTATTTTGGCACACTATATTTTGTGAGCATAACAGTGCTTCCTCTATTGATCCAGGACTGTAATTCCTGGTTCTGATGTTATGCATCCAAATTTCTGATATTGTAGACACTAAGAGAATTCATATATTTGTCATTGTAGAGTGTTTAATGTACAGGGCTATTTTCTAGTACATAAAAAAAACTTCAAGGCTGGACCTTTATTCATGAAGGTACAACGTAATCTTGAACGTTTGGAATGTGATCCAGGATAAAGTGTGGGTTTTCTGTACAATTTTCCAAGGTTGGCCCATTATTATAATCAAGTGTGCTTCCTGGAATTGGAATTTCCATCACAGCAGAATTCAGTCAGCTTCCAGGAAGGTAAGCGCATTCAGAAATTCATTCTGTTTTCAGCCCATTAAGGCATCACACTCACTTTGGGCTGGTACAAGGCCAGGTGGTCTATCTAAGATCCAAACCTGAAAACGATTCCTAAAAGATTCCAGTTGCCATGGAAGGAATAAAAAAAAAGGCAGACTGATTTTGAAGAATCTGAAAAACATTCCTGATCCTTTGCGCCACTCAGAAATGAAGTCTGACTTATCCTTTGGGGTCTGCTTTGACCCAAGAACAATGGGATATAGCGAGCACAGTGCACAAAAATGGCATCAGGATCTTTAAAGATACCTGAGGACCCTGCTTTCAATGTTTCCAAGACCCTCTTCTAAAGCAGAGAGTAGGCTAGATTGCTATGATAACCCTACAAAATGGTGAGAGCAACTCTGATACCAGCAATAGGATATTCTAATGGTCCATTTAGCAGTCACACTGTCTACTTTCTGTTGGAAAGGAGATATGAACATTCACTCTAAGTTGTGTGGATTTGAATGTCTGAAACCATGCAGATGTCTGCTGGCAAATACTTGACAAACTTGGTGCCAATACACTGCACGAAATGGTTACAAATTGGGTGACTACTGCATAGGAGAAAGTGAGGACTGCACTTGCTGGAGACCAGAGTTGAAAAGTGTGGTGCTGGAAAAGCGCAGCAGGCCAGGCAGCATCCGAGGAGCAGGAGAATCGACGTTTCGGGCATAAGCCCTTCTTCAGGAATGAGGCTGGTGTGCCAAGCGGGCTGAGATAAAAGGTGGTGGGGGGGGTGGAATTTGGGGAGGGGTGCTGGGAATACGATAGGTGGAAGGAGGTGAGGGTGAGGGTGATAGTCTGGAGAGGGGGTGGAGGCGGAGAGGACAGGAATAAGATTTCAGGTCAAGAGGGCATTGCTGAAGGGCTTATGCCCAAAAAGTCAATTCTCCTGCTCCTCGGATGCTGCCTGGCCTGCTGCGCTTTTCCAGCACCACACTTTTGACTACTGCATAGCACCATCATCACGGGGTCAACATGACAGTGTGCCAAGCAATAGACAGAGAAACACTTCAGATAAATAACTATTACTGGTCAAGGAACCTCATGGCAACATGCCAGCTTCATAAAGGAAGATCGGCAGTTGGCATTCATGCAAAATGTAGTCTATCTGTGTATGTGACTATCTGTTGATCATAGAGCCATAGAGTTGTAGAGATGTACAGCACAGAAACAGACCCTTCAGTCCAACTCATCCATGCCGATCAGATATCCCAACCCAATCTAGTCCCACCTGGCAGCACCTGGTCGATATCCCTCCAAACCCTTCCTATCCATATACCCATCCAGATGCCTTTTAAATGTTGCAATTGTACCAGCCTTCATCACTTCCTCTGGCAACTCATTCCATACACGTACCACCCATTGTGTGAAAAAGTCGCCCCTTAGGTCTTGCCCACCCCAGGGAAGAGACTTTGTCTATTTATCCTATCCATGTCCCTCGTGATTTTATAAACTTCTATAAGGTCACCCCTCAGCCTCCGATGCTCCAGGGAAAACAACCCCAGCCTAGTAAACCTCTCCTTATAGCTCAAATCCTCCAACCCTGGCAACATCCTTGTAAATCTTTTCTGAACCCTTACAGATTTCACAACATCTTTCCGATAGGAAGGAGACCGGAATTGCATGCAACATTCCAACAGTGGCCTAACCAATGTCCTGTACAGTCGCAGCATGACCTCCTAACTTCTGTACTCAATACTCTGACCAATAAAGCAAACCATACCAAATGCTTTCTTCACTATCTTATCTACCTGCAACTCCACTTTCAAGGAGCTCTGAAACGGCACTCCAAGGTCTCTTTGTTCAACAACATTCCCGAGGACCTTACCATTAAGTGTATAAGTCCTGCTAAGATTTATAAGTATATTATAAATGTATTAAGTGTATAGGTCCTGCTCAGTAATCCTGCAAGATCATTTCTGACCACCTTTTGGACTATTTTGGCTGTTTATACCTTAGATTGGTGTAATCTTCTTTCCTTCATGCCAATCATGAAGGGTGGGGGGGAGGGAGAGCTGGGGGGAGGGTGAAATCAGAGGTGGTCATGCCTTTGAATACTGAGGGATGATCATTGGATTCTCTCTTGCTAGCATTTTGTTTGCCTGAAAGTTACTTGTCACTTATCAACCCATGACTGAATGTTGTCCAGTTCTTTCTGAATAAAGGCACAGGAGTGCTTTAGTATATGAGTACCTACTAGATGCAGAATATTGTGCACCCATTTATGAACATCCCCTTTTCTGATCTTGCACTGATGTAGCAGAAACTTCTGCAGCAATGTCCTTTTCTTACTTTTGCCTTTCTACAGACTTAGCATGGAGTTGCAATTATTTAGACCACGAACGTCCTTCCTGCATGCACCATCCCTCCCCAGTATAAATATATCAACCAAGCTTCTGCCTGCTTCAGCCTGAAAATACTCCTGGTGTTGAAAGTGGTTGAAGATTCACTGAGGATGGCCCTCCAATTACTTTTCTGATGAGGTTTATCTGATTTACATCTGTAAACCAGATGAAATCCTTCTATTTTTCTATATCCCTTTGTGTATCTTAGATAAATGAAAAATCAATGAATAATAGCAAACTACCTTGTAAACTAGTTAATGCACAGATTGAAGTCTGAATACCAAGATGCTTTACATTATAGCCCCAGCCACAACGGTAGTTGTGTTAACCTTGATTACATGGTTGTGGGCAGCACAAAGAATTTCTGTGTAGTGCAGTGTGCTATCCTGAATGACAAATCAGAACAAAATTGCTAGCAACATCTGCAATGAGTTGTATTTCTAAATTTTCTCACCAGGGGTCAGTAGTAGATTGGCCTTTTCTACCTAACATTATATCGGTGAGATGATCAGTTCTTTCTCCTATCTCAGTGTTATTTAACTGTTCTATTATACCTAAATAAAAAGCTGGTTTACTCATACCTATGTACATTGTTGTGCATTTTACATTCTTTCATGGGAAGATGTCAACATTTATTGTCAATCCATAGTTACCCTTGGGAAGGTGGTGGAGGTGTGTCTTGGACTGTTTAGAATTCAAATCGTAGTCAGTTAATCTTGGTGTCATTGTTATTTTTTGCCAGATTTTCCTTTTCTCTTATGAGTCTAGCTGTGATAAAGTTGTTTGAGAGCTCCCAATTCCTTCAAATACCTAATCAAATCGGCATATGTGGGTAGGCTTGTCATTCTTTTAAGACATCACTAAAGACCATGACATGCTATATGAAGGACTTGCTCCTACAGAGGCCTCTGGTTAACAGTGAAAAGTATTGCCTTTCTTGAACTGAATGGACAAAGTCTTATTTTGTACTTGAGATTTGGTGCAGATAAAGAATTGAACTTGTGATCATCCGTCTCTATGTTGTGTTTTCTGTCCACGGGTTCCTGATTTTATTCCCTACTTGATTGGCAAAACTCATCTGCGCTTTGTTAAACAAATTGTGTTTTCCTGTCGTAATAGAGTTGTGTTCGTCTTAAACATTAAAAGCCAATTCTGATAGAACACATTTCTCTTGGTGCGTTTAAAGCATTCAATCACAAGCTTCCACTGATATCCATAAACCATTCTCTTTCCCATCTATGATGTAATTCGATCATATTGATTAAATTACTCTTCTGTAAATCGATGCCAAACATTTTCAGCAGAAACAAATGCTGAGTCAAATTTTGTAGATATTCATGTCCACCAACTAAATGCTAATTTGCCCAAATGTTATTCATTGAGCTTATATGTGCATGGGCAGACTCATGCATTTAATTGCAAAATAATTGGAGAAAATGAAATTCCAATACATCTACATATTTTCCAGCAACATGAAGGTTAATATTTCATTAGTCCAAATGTTTTATCTTGTTTTTTATGTGCCAGAAATATTTTAATAGAGGAGATTTCTAAGATGTGCTAAATGTTTTTAATCAATCTGTTTTGACATGTTAAGACACACTTCCCCCGGTAGTTGGAACTTGAACTCAGACCTTCTCATTCTGAGGTAAGGACACTACTACGCTGTGACAAAACCCCTAAAGTGGAAGAGGGTCAGCACCTGCTTTAAGGCATGTTTGATTCCCTGGCCAGCACAGGAATTGAAGCTGCAACCTTGAAAATATTAACAGCACACTCTAATCATCTTGAGTGAACCAGCCATCATTGTTTTCTATGTGAAAAAATTTATAAGTCTATTAATTAGGAATCTGTGTACAATGTTGTTGCAAGTAATGCAAAAGCAAAACTTTACCGCTAACTAACGACACAATCTTCTCTTAAACTGCCAGACACTAGTTTTACAGATTTCTGATATGTAAAAAGCAATTGCCTTTTGTATATTGACAAGTTATTTATCATTCTCACATATGGTTTCCCCCAGAGTGTTTCTTCATGACACCATACAAGAATATATGAAAACATGTATAGTTAGATGTCTCCTGTGCTATATAGTACATTAAACATCCAAATAGGTAGATCTACTTAATATACTCAGATCATCACATGTGTCTATTTATAATGTGTACACAGTATGGAGTAATAGATGAAACACAGAGAACAATTTGTCTTTCCTTTTCAATTTTTTCATTCTAACTGTTCCTTGCCTAGTCACTGGAACAGTACAGAAACTAAATACTGTCTTTCTCTGTCCTTATCTTCCCAGTCACTGACACTTTGAAAATGCTCGAGTAGGTTAGGAAATGACTGCAATCTAACTCAACATTGCTTTCATCCTTCTGAATCTTATTACATCAGTGCAATGGTCATTGAATAATGAATTAATAATCAATTGCCCTTGTAACTGAAGAAATTGCAGTGCTTGATTAATGATTTGGCTGATGTTTCAAATGAAACATCTTTTACAGCCATGATTCTTTTTTTAGAATTGGAAACCTTTTGGAGGTGATGTCATTCACATCATGAAAAGTCAGCATATGAATTTGGCAAATGGTATTGAAATCTTTAATGGCATGGCAAGAAGCCTGGGCCAAAAGCCAATTAAATTTGAAATCTGTCTATGGTAGAGCATCCAAGCCTTTGCATATTATTTTGAAACAGTTCCCAATTTCCTTTTGCTTTCAAGCGAAAATGAGCTCATGATAGAATTAAGCCTAATTGGAGATAATTCTTTGGATCACAGAGTAATAGCTTCCCCTGAAATTCCCAATTTTCCATGAGTGTATGTTGTAGGAAACAAGCAGAGGGAATGTGTATTCTCAGATGAAACTCAGTTAAAAACTGAAGTGGAATGATTAGCATCGTACTGATAAATATCTGAATAAATAGGTTGGAAACTTGAATTAAGAGAGTCCAAAGAACTGGCCAGAAGCCCATTTCTTTCTTGAAGAGAATGAGATGTGATGTGATGTGAGGGAGATTTCAACTGTAACTTATGAAAATGGAAGAACACAAAAGAAAATGGTAACCACAAAGAATTGGGACATTGACACATGTTTATTCATAGTGATGTCAAGTTTTCTGACATTGTGAAAGCTGGTTGACTTTTATATATTTGGCCTGGATTTTGCCTCAGGTACAGGAGTCAGAAAATTCTCCTGGGGTTGGGGGATAGAAATGCAATCTAATTGCTGGGATCTTTGTACCCAAGAGAGTAGATGGAGTCAGGTCCTCAGATGCTGAGTGCCAAGGCTGGAAATGTAAAAGAAAGTAAAGCAAAGTGTGCAGGGGAAACACCAGAAGTCTGGCAACACCTGGCAGAAAGCTTTCCCAGTTGCTGATAGTAATTTTGAATACTAACTTTAAATTTTTTAAACAATGAAAATTCCAACCTTGTGCCAGATCATCTTGCTATAAGTGGTACTGTTTATAGCTGAAGTAGAAAATCCATTTGTAACCTTAATTTCTGTCAAGTGAACTGTTACAAGATGTCACCATCTGATGGCAGCATCAATAAGGCCAAAATCAAAGACTTAGTTGCTTTATAATAGCACAAAACTAGTTTTTTTTAATTCATCCACGGGATGAAGGCGTCACTGCCCAGACCAGCATTTAATGTCCTTCCCTAATTGCCCAGAAGGTATTTAAGAGCCAAGCACATTACTGTGGGTCTGGAATCACATGCAGGCCAGACCAGGTAAGGATGGAAGTTTCCTTTACTAAAGGACATTAGTGAACCAGATGGGTTTTTTTTCCTGACAATTGACAATGGATTTGTGGTTATTGTTTGACTCTTAATTCCAGATTTTAATTGAATTCAAATTCCACCATGGCAGGATGTGAACCCAGGTCTCCTGAATATTACGTGAGTCTCTGGATTAACAGCCTAATGATAAACCACTACGCCCGAAACGTCGATTCTCCTGTTCCTTGGATGCTGCCTGACCTGCTGCGCTTTTCCAGCAGCACATTTTCAGCTCTGATCTCCAGCATCTGCAGCCCTCACATTCTCCCATAAGGGAGCAGCCAATTCCATTGTTTCATTGAGTGCAAAAGGGAGAAGTTAGATTAGACTCCCTACATTGTGGAAACAAGCCCTTCGGCCCAACCAGTCCACACTGACCCTCTGAAGAGTAACCCACCCAGACCCATTTCCCTTTGACTAATGCACCTAACACTATGGGCAGGTTAGCATGGCCAATTCACCCGACCTGCACATCATTGGACTGTGGGAGGAAACCAGAGCACCTGGAGGAAACTCACACAGATGGAGGGAGAATGTGCAACCTCCACACAGGCAGTCTCCTAAGGCTGGAATTGAACCTGGGACCCTGGTGCTGTGAGGCAGCAGTGCTAACCACTGAGCCACTGTGCCGCCCATATTATTTACCAACTCTGAGAAAAATCAGAAAACACAACATCAAACACAGGAAGCAAGTTTTAAAATAAATGGGGAGTGGGGCATGCATCTAACAAATAGGGAGATAAAAATACATACAGTTTGAAGTCCTTCAGTTGTGACAATGAACCTGAGTCAGTAGCTGTTCTCCTGTTTCCTCAGCAGTAGCGAAACTTGCAGATTCCCAGAGTTCTTGGTGAATTGTCATTTTTGAGAGATGATAAAGCATAAAGAGAGGGAGTTCAAACCTTACAGGTTCTGTTGATATGAATCCATTCTTCCTTCTTTTTCTGCTCTGCCTACCTAGCTACTGATGGGACTGGACAGGGTGAATGCAGGAAGAATCTTCCTGATGTTGAGCAAGTCCAAAACTAGGGGTCAACAGTCTAAAAATAAAGGGATGAGCCATTTAGGACTGAGGTGAGGAAGAATTTCTTCACTTAAAGAATTGTGAACCTGTGAAATTCTCTTCCACAGAAATCTGTTGGGACAAGGTTGTCAAATATATTTAAGAGGGAGCTGGGTGTGGTCCTTGCAGCTAAAGGGATCTAGGGGTATGGAGAGAAAGTGGGGTGGGATACTGAAAGGGATAATCGGCCAAGATCATATTGAATGGTGATGCAAGCTCGAAGGGCTGAATGGTCTACTCCTGCACCTATTATCTCTGTTTCTATGCCTCAGTTGTGATCAGATAACTACAAAAGCCACTTTGGTGTAGTATGTGCTTTTTAAAAAAAAAATCACTTTCATTTATGAAGGTCTTGGGTATTAAAATCAGAGGATGGGAGTTGAATATTGACAGTACGTGTTTCCCGTATTTATAAAAACTTGTGTTCAGTTGGTCCATGATTAACTTCGGTCATTAGTTGGAGTTGACACATAGGTAGTCTGACTACAGAAGCAGGTGAGAGGCTGGGTGTTCCATGCCAAGTAGCTTAGTACCTGACCCCCTTTCTATCATTTGGAAGATATGGGTCTGGAGTGTTATGGAATGCTCTCCTGTTGCCCAAATAAGTGCAGGTCTAACAACACTTCCCGAAACTTGACACCAGCCAAAAGAAAGTGACTCATTAGATTGGCACTTCTCCAGCATCAGTGAACTGTAACTAAAGTATATATCTTGTAAAAATGCTCTGAAGCAAATCGCTCAGTTGCTTTTCGAGCACCTCACAAACGTGTGACCTCTCCCACCTCGAATAACAGTACAACTAGCACATGGTGATGCTACCACCTCCGTGTTCCCCTCCAAGACGTACACATTCTGGTTTGGAAATTCATTGTTGTAGTGTCAGAATTCTGAAACTCCTTTCTACCATAGGATGTCTTCACCACATGGACTACCATGTTTTTACTTAAGGAAATAACTCACCTCTAACTTCTGAGGACAATAAATGCTGGTGTTGCCAGTGATGCAGGTATCCCTTAAGATGCAGGATCAGAATTAGGCCGTTCAGCCCAACAGGTCTGCATCACCATTTGATCATGACTGATATCTTTCTCTACCCCAGTCTCTTGCCTTCTCCCTGTAACAATTGATCCCCTTATTAATCAAGAGCCTATCTATCTCTGTCTTAAATACACTCAATGACTTGGCCTCCATAACCTTCTGCTGCAGTGAGTTCCACAGATTCACCACTCTTTGGCTGAAGAAATTCCTTCTCCTCTCAGGTCTAAAGGGTTGCCCTTCACTTTCAGGCTGTGCCCCTAGGTTCTAATTTATCCTCTTAGTGGCAATCTCCTCTCTTTGTCCTCTTTATCCAGGCCTCTCAGTATGCTGTAAGTTTCAGTGAGATACCCTTCTACCTTCTAAACTCCATCAAAAACAGACTCAAAATCATCAACTGTTCCTCATATGACAATCCCATGATTGACTAAAGTAAAGGCTGATATAACCCCACCCAACAGGAGATACATTCAGTTCTATGATAAAATAAGTGTGGTGGAAGATCAATTTATATTAGAGTATTATTGTCTATTTTTGCTGCACAATTATGACCCCATGATTTTTATTTGAACAGACTTAACTGATTCTTTTTCTATTCAAAAAGCACTAACTACAACTTGTCAAATTTCACCAGCCTTTCTTCTCCACCCACTCTGCCCAGTCCATAACAAACAGATTCTTCTTTGTTTTTTAGTTCCTAAATCTTATTGATGGCAGATAATGTTCTTTTAATAAACTGCTCTCCTCTGGAATGTTTTGACTTGTTTCCTCTGCTTTAAAATCTGTCTCCTTCTCCGCTAACACTGTAGCAGGTACATGATTTTATGAAATCACCAAAAGGAATTTCTGTCACTGTGCCCAATGGTCTTAACAAGAAAACAGCAGCCAGATCCATCAGCATGACTGTAGCACTCTGAGTTTGATATTCATGATTAGGAATAGAAAGGCAAGCGGAGAAAATCATTAGTACATGCAGCTAAAACTTCAAGTAGGCTCTTCAGTGAGTGCAGATTAGCACCATACATTGGCATCAGCTTGACGTGTCAGTCAGCTGCCAATCATTTTGGTTGCCCACATTATTCACATGCCTGGCACAGACTTTCAAGTCAAACTCACTATTCTGAGCTCTGTCATAGCAAGCGATTACCAGGAAAGTAAAGAACATGTTCCTAGGATATCCTCAAAGCTTCTCACAGAAATCCCCACTGTCTCATGAGAATTTCTTCTTTCGCACTGCACAAACTGGCGAAGCAGTTATCAGGAAGGCCAAGCACAACAACAGAAGGAAGGATCAAATATCCAAACATCCGAACCATGTGCATCTTCAAGTACCACCTGCTCCACTTGTGCCAAGATGTGTGGATCCAACATTTGACTACCTACTCCCTTTAGCAGCCAACACCAAAGTGTAAGAAAGTCATCCTTGGACTTGAGGAACTCCCTCAGAAGAGAAGAAAGGCAGCATTGCGATGTGGGTTTATTGTAGACCTTTCAAGTTGAACTGCTCAAGTTGAGGCAGGCAAATTTCATATACCCCGCCCACCTCGATGAGTATATGATGTTTGTCTGGTGTGGAATGCACTGCTGTCTTGCTGTACACTGTACATTGTGTCTAGGTGCAAGTGTAGCTGGTATGAGATACTTTTAAAAAGCCTGTCCTTCCTCAAGGGGAATGTCTCTGTGTCAGAAAGCCTTTGAGGAAGGATAGAGATTGTCACTGAAGTGATAGGCTAAAATATAGGCTCCCAGGTTGATTGGTTTGGTGATAATGGCAAAGACCAGGAGGAGAAATGAAGATATATCACGTTTCCACAAATTGAGGGCTTGGGAGAAGGTGCAGTGAGATGTCCTCCAAGCACATACTTTGAAGGGAATCGGAAAATCTAGTCAGAAATGTCAGTTTCTTGACTCTGGCCTCAAGAGCCTGGTTGTCATTTTGGAAAGAAAATAACTCAATAACCTCATAAATGTAGTTACGATTTGTGAATGCCACTTCAAGTTACATTTTCTACACACTGTACCACTAATCTCATACACTGCTCAATCAGCATTTCCTCATTTACCCATCAATAATCAGGAATCATTCTTAGCATTAGATGTGACATCACACATTCACCCCCATCTCTAGCAGCTTCCACGTAGTTCAACAACTGCAGGTACAGTCACCCAAACTTATTGCAGCACATTCTCCCATACTCTTCCCTGTCACTTGCAGAACAAAATACAATAGAAGGGAGTAGTAGAGCATCAGTGGCTGACTGTTGCTTTGACCTTAGAAAGATGATAATACTCTGCATTATAAATTTGATATTGACTAAGGCCATTGCTTCTAGCCTTGCTGCTGAGAACTGAGGTTAATGATATCTTCCTGCCTTACACATCTACTCAATTATGTGCAATTGTGACCAATGTGACCACGGATCTCTTCCTTTCTTAACACCCTCCTTCATCTATATTTCTGCTTTCATATGAACAAGTATTCCTATCTGGCCAGCTACTGCAGCCTCATCATGAAGGGGGTAAGGAATAGCGGGTATTGGATGAAAAAAATACCCATCACTTGATTTGAGCCTCAGTTGCTAGCTCAGACACTGCCACTGCACATACTCCAATGTTGGGATGAATCACCAGCAACTAGGGCAAGGGAAAAGGTGAGTACTAGTTCACTCAAGAGTGAGATCACAGATCAATTCATTTGTAGAGGACTCAGATGAATACTTCATTGAGGTGGTAGTCAGATGGTCAGACACATATGCACTGAAATGCTTGGTACATGAACAAACATAACACAGACCCTTATCCCACTGTTAAGCAGCATAGAAGTGTTTGTCCCCCAACTTGACATGGCATCGCACAGATCCTGGATTCTAGCTTTTCCAGTATGAGTGATGTTCAAGTCCATAACAGCACTGCAATACTCACCAGCATCTGGTAGCCAACAACTCATCTGCAATACCACCATCTCAGTGCTTCGTGGAAGCTTGGACTGTGGTCAGGAGATCTAGACAGGCACCAAGGAAATGGAGCAAAGTAAATCCTTCAATTTTGAATGTATTATTGGAAGTTTGATTGGATAAGGTTGTTATTTAATGGGTTGTATTTTGTCTTTTATTTCTGAATCTTGGTGAAGAGAACAAAGTGACATTCTATAGTAGAGGGATGGAAAGGCAGTGAGTTGTGGAGTAGTTATGAGATAGAGGTGAGACTTTGAGGAAATTGAGTCTGAATATTGTGATATGATGTGCATACACCTTTAAGGGGGCATATCTTAAACCGCTATCAGTCACTATTATCTCATCACAGAATGTGATGGAGTTGTTCCATGACCTGTATTCACTCCAAAGCAGCAGATGATGTATTGGACAAGTATACTTAACCTTCTGGTTAACACTATATGTAGAAACTTTTATCTTTAAATAGATATTTCACGTTATTGTTTCACCAATCCTTATTGTGTGATTGGTACATCTTCGTTGACGAGAAGAACGTAAGTTTGATCATAGTCCCTTCAGAAGAGAAGAGTTCCATGTGCCCCCTCGTTTCTTCTCATTACCTCAGTGTTAAAAGTTGTTTGATCTCCCAGTCTGCCACTTCGCAGGCTTCCCATGAAGGCCCAGCATCCTGTGGTGGTCGCCATCCAATAATCATGGTGGTCTAGCAGGCTGCATCAGAAGAACGGGGGCTAACAGTTTATCAGTTCTCAACTTCAGGTTGTGCAGGCATTAGTAGCAGTCCTGAGACAAGCCTTGCAGCAAGAACTTAATGTTCTTCATCATTGCCATAATTTATAATTTTGTTTTGAAAAGTGCAACCAGTGCTTCATCAAGTGATGGACATGTTATACGATGAATTCTAGAAGAAGGGCATGCATGTTCATTTGACAGGAGAATCTCTCAGCGTGATGGCCAATATTCATCCTGAACCAAATATTTCCTTTTCTTTAAAGATGATGCATAAATTAAATCTGTTGTTGTTTTACACTTCAATTATGCTTTAAAATGCTATTGATGTGTATAACATGCTTTGTAAAGTTCTAATGTGCATGTTGCTCCATGTGTGAAAGCATTATTTATTGTTTGATTTAATGAAAGATGGAAGTCTATTTGGGGTGCTGTGGAGTTTTTCTAATTTAGTTCTCCAAATACACAACAGCAAGGTATTGTTACGCTCATCTTGTCATTATTTTAATCTCCTCATCAGCTAGGTATGAATGATTCGAGGTGAAATTTAATTTGTGAGTTTGTTGGATCCATGGGCCCCAATAAGGAGTGGTTATTTCAGGCAAAACACTTCCAGCATGATTCACACTTTGGCAAAATGACATTAAAGTACCACAGATTTCACTATCTGAAAACAAGTGTTGTCTCCAGACTATCCTGCTATGAAACTTCGAGTTCTCAAATAAATTAACGCACTGATGATCATCACCACGGAAACCTATTCCCCTGTTTAAATGACCTTTCGGTGCAACGTCCGACAAATAATTAGACTTTCTGAGCAGAGAGAGAAAGAAAAGATTTTAACCTTCATCTCATTTCAGAAAAGGTGGAAATGAAGGTTGTTGTAGTCTTTGTTCTGTGAGCACGTTATCTGCTCGAGTGAGCAGCAGACACGTGTATCACGGATAGGTAATAGCTTCTGTTAATTGTTAGTCTCAACTTGTCAGGCTGCATCACACTAGTACTGGATAAAGTGTTCTTGTATGGAAGATAATTGAATATCAAAAAGAGACTTTGTTAATTTGATTATGCAGAGCTAGGCCTGAATTGTTCTTCATCAAAGAAGATTTAATTTTGACATGCAATTAAATTATGCTGCCATATCATTGTCCAACTTTTCACATTGATGAAACCAAGGCTGTAGAGAAGTTATGTAGCTCACAGTAATAAAATATAGAATATGTGGGTGAGAAATTATTTTCATGCATACATTATTAGGTCAACTGTGGTGCTTCCTATCCTTTTGTGTTGTGCTGAGCAGTTAAACCTATGTGGCATCTGAATCACCTATGAAGTCCCAAAGAGAAGTTCAACACAATAGAAACAGTGAAACCTTCATGATATCAGTTTAGTGTCATTTAAGAATAAAAAAGATGACCTTAAAAGTTACAGCATCCCTTTTTCAAATGCCAAATGGTCTACAGGGAACTGGGGTATAACCGTTCAAACTCATTACTTATTTTATTAACAGCTATTAGAGGCAGGATGCTTTCATCTTCTCTACCTTGGGTTTTGTGTTATCCCTGTCTCCGATCAGAGAAGGATAACCTTTATTTCCAGCTCTGCATGATGCATTCGAGCTCAGGTCACAGAGTGAAAGGGACAGCTTAGTGATGCAGTCTGATTAAAGTCCCGAGACATTGAGCAAGGCCTAAGAATTAGCAGAAAAACTTATTGTTTGTATCTGAATTCATATTTATGATCAACATTGACAATAATATACTAAAAACTTACCTTTCTCTAACATGGAACCACTTTGATATGCAAACGACAGTGTAATTTGCCGCAAGTGAAGTGTACTAATATTTTGGGAATTGATGAAAGGCAAATCCTGGAGCCAATCCTCGAGTATTTTGTGTGATTTCCTTTCATTTTGCTCACTATTTGTCATTGAAGCAATTTTGTTCAGCTTTTTTTTTCATTGAAGAATCGGCTGTTAGGGCAGTGTGATTAATGTAGCACAACAACTGTAATCTCTACTGTACCATCATAAGGAAGGCAAACATAATAAACGGTGATTGTGGAGCATATAATATTGTAATTAGTACAGCCTCACCATCCGCATCACCCCCACCCCAGTCCAGCACAATTGGCTCTGATGCCATCAAAACAAGGGCTTTTGCAAGATAATTTCTTTCTCTTTGAGTCTAAGAGATAAGGGACAGACAATAGCATGCTTCGCTGACTAGTCTTATTTTTTTTTAAATGAGATGAGAGTGTTATATAATTATAATGAGTTACAGTAATTAGACCTGTGCTTGTTTATTTGTGCTGAATGCACACTTTGTGTTTCAGTTGGTTGGCATTCTGTGTTTTCTTGATTAAACACAGCTTTGAAGTAGATATCCTTTTCCTACATTGAAATCAATAAATATTTTTGTTCTTTCTTGTTTGGAAGTCATTAGCCTCATTTTTTTTTCTGAATAGGAGGAGTCAGTGCTCTTCATAATAGTTACTGAGCCAAAGTGCATAGGAAGACAGGAACAGTTGTACACTAGATGTCAATATAAATTTAGATTTCAAATTCTAGGCATGGGGCAGGGTCCAAAGTGTAAACTCTCTGACTTTTGATGATCAATATATAAAACCTGTTCAGGGAACATGAGGTACTTAATGTGACACCGCTCCCTCACCACCAGACGCCTGGAGGAAGAACGCCTCATCTTCCGCCTCGGAACACTTCAACCCCAGGGCATCAATGTGGACTTCAACAGTTTCCTCATTTCCCCTTCCCGCACCTCACCCGAGTTCCAAACTTCCAGCTCAGCACTGTCCCCATGACTTGTCCGGACTTGTCCTACCTGCCTATCTCCTTTTCCAACTATCCACTCCACCCTCTCCTCCCTGACCTATCACCTTCATCCCCTCCCCCACTCACCCATTGTACTCTATGCTACTTTTTCCCCACCCCCATCCTCCTCTAGCTTATCTCTCCACGCTTCAGGCTCACTGCCTTTATTCCTGATGAAGGTCTTTTGCCCGAAACATCAATTTCGCTGTTCCTTGGATGCTGGCTGAACTGCTGTGCTCTTCCAGCACCACTAATCCAGATTCTTAGGCCCAGGCAGTTCAGATCTTGCAACAATGCCAACTGATTTTTATTTGTGTACCATTGGCTTTGGAAGATGAGCAAGATTATCTTCTGTTCCACAATTAATGAGTAACACTTAAGTCAGCACACCAAAATATTTGAGGCTTATCAATACTTGAATTTACAAAGTTAACCAAGATCTTGATTTAAAAAAATACTCTGGTCCCAAGGCTCCATGGCTCCTAATGTGGCCCTTGAAAGCCTGTCTCCATCTGAGCCAATTAGTGTTTAAGAGGTGCAATGAAGAAGTTTGTAAGACTCTTTTCATTTTACTTTCTTTTTATTTTCGTTTTAACTTCCTGGTGAAGGGCTTATGCCTGAAACATTGATTCTCCTGCTCCTCGGATGCTGCCTGATCTGCTGTGCTTTCCCACACTCTCGATTCTTTTCTTTTTAAGATGTTCTTGCATCATTTGTTCTGATATCTTAATGCTGTCCAAAACCTCCAGTCCCCAAATCAGTGTCTCCAAGGCTGAGGTCATGTTTCAGATAGGTGTTGTGAAGCACCACAGTGGCACTAATCTCAAGACAGTAAGAAAATTTGAGTATAGGAGTTAGGACGTCATGTTGAGGTCATACAGGATGTTGCTGAGCCCTCTTCTGAAGTACTGTGTGCAGTTCTGGTCTTCCTGCTATAGGAAGGATATCATTAGATTGGACAGAGTTAAGAAAAAAATTACCAGAATGCTACTGGGAATGGAGGATTTGAGTAATAAGGATAGGCTGGGACATTTTTTCAATGGAGTGTGAAAGGTTGGAGGTGACCTTTATAGAAGTTTATAAAATCATGAGGGGTAGAGATAAAGTGAATAGCAAGGGTCTTTTCCATAGGGTGGAGACTTCAAAACTAGGGGCATGTTTTAAGGTGAGAGGAGGAAGTTTTAAACAGGATATGAGAGACAACACCTTTACACAGAGTGCTTCATGTGTGGAACAAACTACCAGAGGAAGTGGTGGATGCAGATACAGTCATTTGGATGAGTACCAGAATAAGAAATGTCTGGAGGTTTATGGGCCAAATGCAGGCAGGTGGGACTAGATTAGTTTGGAAACATGATCAGCGTGGACTAATTGCACTGAAGGGTGTGTTTCCATGCTGTGTCACTCAACGAACTTGATCTTATGTTCCCTGGGAATGCCAGCATTGGTGTAGAAACCTAAACACACATTTGGAAAACAGATTTCTGCCTAAAGACAACTTCATGATGGTGGAGTAAATTACTGCGGATGCTGGAATCTACCAAAATCAGAAAAGAGCTGGAAATCAGTGTGGGTCAGGCAGCATCTGTGCAGAGAGAGAGCAAGCTAACATCTTGAGTCGAGATGAGTAGAATCGCCTTGGTCTTACCAGAACATAGGGCTGTTCTCTCATTATTCAGAGACAATTGGTGATGATTTAACCTAAGTGTTACCACACCTCATGCAAGGGAAGATGTTGAGAAGATGAATCCTTCATGGTAACCTCAGCCAGTGCAGAAATTGAACCCATGCTGTTGCCATCACTCGGCACTACAAACCATTACAACTGTGCTATCCCAGCTTCTGATACAGCATGTCATAAAGAATAAAACTGAAGTCTACCAAGCCATCACTCTTCTCCCAGAATGAAATAAGTGAAGTGCATGCTAGTTAGTTTTAGTCAATATTTTTTCTGTAGATTATTTGAAAGTTTTAGGGAACATCTTGATCCAGAACAGCAAGTAATACAATACAAAGCTAGAAGCAGTCTACTGGAAGGATGTTCAAAAGAACAACACAAAGCTCTCTCCATTGATATTCAGACATTTGTAACAGATAAGCAGTAAAGACAACGCACGGCACTGTAGTATAAAACCACAGAAAAATGCACCAGAAGCCATATGGGGAGAGATGGTTTTGGCTCCTCCAGCCATTCCTCTGCCTCCCAGAAAAGCAGACTAGTGCAGAAAAATGTTTAATCACCTGATGATTGTGGGAAGTTAATGAACACCCATAACTGTTTTTTCCCCATGGGTGCTACAGTCACTGTTCGACTTCTACTGTTAGTTCCTCCACATCCCCTTCTATATTGCACTGTGTTTCAGAAATTCACTAATTCTACCATCATGCAATTTACTTGCCCATTCCCTTTAACAAAAATCATAGAATCCCTACAGTGTGGAAACAGGCCATTCATCCTAATAAGTCCACACCGACCCTCCAAAGAGTAACAGCTTATAAATTGTAGCTTAAAGATGCATTCCTCCATTTCATCAATCATAGCCTAGAAATCGTTGAAATCTATCCACCTACTCTCGATATTGTCAGTGATCAAGCATCCACAATTCTCCAGGGTAAAAAATTCCAGATTTTCACCACTCTTTGGGAGAATAAGTTCCTTCACATCTCAGTTTTAAATGTGTGCCCCTTGTTCAATGACTATATACCCTAGTTTGAGAAGCCCCAAAAGAAGAAGCATCTTCTCAACATTTACCTTGTCAAGCCCCCTCTGAATCTTGTTATGTTTCAATAAGATCACCCCTCATTCTTCTAAACTCTAACAAATAAAGGTCTAAGTCTTCGAGGAGAAAGTGAGGTCTGCAGATGCTGGAGATCAAAGTTGAAACTTTATTGCTGGAACAGCACAGCAGGTCAGGCAGCATCCAGGGAACAGGAGATTCGACGTTTCGGGCACAGGCCCTTCTTCAGGAATGAGCAGAGAGTGTTCAGCAGGAGAAGATAAAAGGTAGGGAGGAGGGACTTGGAGGAGGGGCGTTGGAAATGTGATAGGTGGAAAGAGGTCAAGGTGAGGGTGATAGGTCGGAGTAGGATGGAGGCGGAGAGGTCAAGAAGAAGACTGCAGGTCAGGAAGGCGGTGCCGGGCTGGAGGGATTCGGCTGAGACAAGGTGGGGGGAGGGGGGATGAAGAAACTGGTGAAGTCCAAGTTCATCCCCTGCGGTTGGAGGGTTCCCAGTCGGAAGATAAGACGCTCCTCCTCCGACAGTCGCGTTGTTGTGATTTGGCGGTGGATGAGTCCAATGACCTGCATATCCTCGGTGGAGTGGGAGGGGGAGTTGAAATGCTGTGCTACAGGGTAGTTGGGTTGGTTCGTCCGGGTGGCCCAGAGGTGCTCTCTGAATTGCTCCGCAAGTAGGCGGCCTGTCTCCCCAATATAGAGGAGGCCACACCGGCTGCAGCGGATGCAGTAGATGATGTGGGTGGAGGTGCAGGTGAATCTGTGGCGGATATGGAAGTTTCCTTTGGGGCCTTGGAGAGAAGTGAGGGGGGAGGTGTGGGCGCAAGTGTTGCACCTCCTGCGGTTGCAAGGGAAGGTGCCGGGAGTGGAGGTTGGGTCGGTGGGGGGTGTGGATCTGACAAGGGAGTCGCGGAGGGAGTGGTCTCTACGGAAAGCTGATAGGGGAGGGGAGGGAAATATATCCTTGGTGCTGGGGTCTGTTTGGAGGTGGCGGAAGTGACGGCGGATGATGCACTGTACATGGAGATTGGTGGGGTGGTAGGTGAGGACCAGTGGGGTTCTGTCCTGGTGGCGGTTGGAGGGGCGAGAGGTTGGAGTGGGTGGGAGGGGTGTGGGAGTTCAGGTAGCGGTTAATATCGCTACCTGAACTCCCACACCCCTCCCACCCACTCCAACCTCTCACCTTCGGAACGCGCAGCCCTCCACTCCCTCCGTTCCAACCCCAACCTCACCATCAAACCAGCTGACAAGGGAGGCGCAGTAGTAGTTTGGCGCACTGACCTTTACACCGCTGAGGCCAAATGCCAGCTCGCAGATACCTCCTCCTACCGTCCCCTTGACCATGACCCCACCCCCCACCACCAAACCATCATCTCCCAGACCATCCATAACCTCATCACCTCAGGGGACCTCCCATCCACCGCCTCCAACCTCATAGTCCCACAACCCCGCACCGCCCGTTTCTACCTCCTGCCCAAAATCCACAAACCTGACTGCCCCGGACGACCCATCGTCTCAGCCTGCTCCTGCCCAACCGAACTCATCTCGGCATACCTCGACACGGTCCTGTCCCCATTAGTCCAAGAACTCCCCACCTACGTTCGTGACACCACCCACGCCCTCCACCTCCTCCAGGATTTCCACTTCCCCGGTCCCCAACGCCTCATCTTCAGCATGGACATCCAGTCCCTGTACACCTCCATCCCCCATCACGAAGGACTCAAAGCACTCCGCTTCTTCCTTTCCCACCGTACCACCCAGTACCCTTCCACCGACACCCTCCTTCGACTGACCGAACTGGTCCTCACCCTGAACAACTTTTCTTTCCAATCCTCCCACTTTCTCCAAACAAAAGGAGTAGCCATGGGCACCCGCATGGGCCCCAGCTATGCCTGCCTCTTCGTAGGGTATGTGGAACAATCCATCTTCCGCAACTACACTGGCCCCACCCCCCATCTTTTCCTTCGCTACATAGATGACTGTATCGGCGCTACCTCGTGCTCCCACGAGGAGGTTGAATAGTTCATCCACTACACTAACACCTTCCACCCCGACCTCAAATTCACCTGGACAGTCTCGGACTCCTCCCTCCCCTTCCTAGACCTTACTGTTTCTATCTCAGGCGACCGAATCAACACGGACATCTACTACAAACCAACCGACTCCCACAGCTACCTGGACTACACCTCCTCCCATCCTGCCCCCTGTAAAAACGCCATCCCATTCTCCCAATTCCTTCGTCTCCGCCGCATCTGCTCCCATGAGGACCAGTTCAAAATACGTACAACACAGATAGCCTCCTTCTTCAAAGACCTCAATTTCCCCCCCGACGTGGTCGACGGTGCCCTCCACCGCATCTCCTCCACTTCCCGCTCCTCCGCCCTTGAGCCCCGCCCCTCCAACTGCCACCAGGACAGAACCCCACTGGTCCTCACCTACCACCCCACCAATCTCCATGTACAGCGCATCATCCGCCGTCACTTCCGCCACCTCCAAACAGACCCCAGCACCAAGGATATATTTCCCTCCCCTCCCCTATCAGCTTTCCGTAGAGACCAATCCCTCCGCGACTCCCTTGTCAGATCCACACCCCCCACCGACCCAACCTCCACTCCCGGCACCTTCCCTTGCAACTGCAGGAGGTGCAACACTTGCGCCCACACCTCCCCCCTCACTTCTCTCCAAGGCCCCAAAGGAAACTTCCATATCCGCCACAGATTCACCTGCACCTTCACCCACATCATCTACTGCATCCGCTGCAGCCGGTGTGGCCTCCTCTATATTGGGGAGACAGGCCGCCTACTTGCGGAGCGATTCAGAGAGCACCTCTGGGCCACCCGGACGAACCAACCCAACCACCCTGTAGCACAGCATTTCAACTCCCCCTCCCACTCCACCGAGGATATGCAGGTCATTGGACTCATCCACCGCCAAACCACAACAACGCGACGGTCGGAGGAGGAGCGTCTTATCTTCCGACTGGGAACCCTCCAACCACAGGCGATGAACTTGGACTTCACCAGTTTCTTCATCCCCCTTCCCCCCACCTTGTCTCAGCCGAATCCCTCCAGCCCGGCACCGCCTTCCTGACCTGCAGTCTTCTTCTTGACCTCTCCGCCTCCATCCTACTCCGACCTATCACCCTCACCTTGACCTCTTTCCACCTATCACATTTCCAACGCCCCTCCTCCAAGTCCCTCCTCCCTACCTTTTATCTTCTCCTGCTGAACACTCTCTGCTCATTCCTGAAGAAGGGCCTGTGCCTGAAACGTCGAATCTCCTGTTCCCTGGATGCTGCCTGACCTGCTGTGCTGTTCCAGCAATAAAGTTTCAACAAATAAAGGTCTACCCTACTTAGATGTTCTTTTTTAGATGTTCTTGAAAAGTCAATTCCTTCATCTGAGGAGTAAGCCTAATGAGTCTGTTTTGAACAGACTCTAATGCCAGTGTAGTCTTTCTTCCATCCAGAGACTGAAACTGTACACTCTACCCCAGGTGCAGCCTCACTAACACCATGTACAGTTGTAACTAGAATTCCCTGTTTTGAAACTCCAACCCCCTGGAAATAGAGGACAAAATTATATTTGCATTCTCGATTAATGGCTACAACTGCACACTATTCATTTTTATTTCATGCACTGGAACACCCAGATCCCTCTGAGTTGCAGTATTTAAATAACAGTCTGCTTTCTGATTCTTCCAACGCAAGGTGCATGACCTCACACTTTCCTCAATTAAACCCATTTGCTGGGCTTTTGACCACTCACTCAACCTATCAATATCCCGTTCCAGATTTGTTATGTTCTCAATTCTCTGATGTACTCTACAAATTTGTCTTTATCTTTGCTCATTTGATTTGTCCAGTCAATATTCACATTAAAATCATCCATGAAATTTATGGTGCCCTTTCAACATGACTCCATTATTTCTTAACTCATGCTTTGTCCTACAGTGATGCAATGTTTTGTATGCATGTAGACAACTCTCACCCATGACAGTTTTCACTTTATTTCGTTGCAAACTGATTCTACATTGTGATCTCTTGCAACTGTATCACTACTCAGCAGATTATTTCAGAGAGAAGAGTTCCTCATTGTTCAGACATTTTGCTGCAAAACCTTCAACTTTCATTATTACCCCAACATCAAACTACTGAACACGAGGCACCATAAGGAATTCCACCATGTTGACTCAAAAGATTGTACATGGGGGCACAAGAATTTCCCAAAGGTCTTGATTCAGCTTCAGGCTGTCAGAGGCCAGACCAGCTCTGTAGATGTAAAAGTGAAATGAGTCCAAAAGATTATGGCGCCAGAAATCTTTGTTTAAAATGTCTGCTGGCTACAAGCTAGATGCATTTCTGCCTGGCACTGGAAACACTTCATTTATTTTATTTGAACTTATTCATTTGAGAGTTTCCTCATAATTTGCATATATGATATTGAACAGCAGAGATTAAAGGGGCCTCAGGCTTGACTGGAAACAATACCACACCATTATGGGACTAAAACCATACACAGAATGAGCTCCAATTTTGTAGGCCACGCAAAATGAAAACATAATTTCAAGAGCAATAATGTTCTTGATGTAGAAATGAAAAGGACTTGTACAAGCCAAACATGAGGAACCTGAAATTAGTCATTGAAAGCAAAATCACAGCTTTTTCAGAAGTAGTTGTATCTCAAACATTGACATGCAGCATTTTTGATGAAGTCAGATGTTACACAACGCTAGGTTATAGTCCATTAGGTTGTTATTTTGAAATTACAAGCTTTCAGAGCGATGCTCCTTCGTCAGGTGAAGATCTGGTGTCGTATGACTTCTGACTTTGTCCACCCCAGTCCAACACCAGCACCTCCATATCACAGCATGTTTGATGTCTTACAAGTCAGCACCCCTTTACAACATTTTCTCCTGCAGTCCTTGTGTTGATTATTAATATCCTCGCAATCAATGAGTGTGAACAGGAATTAAATTTTTCTTAGCCTTTTAAATTTAGACTAATATAGATTCTATCTTTGGATTTGGCATTAATTTATTTTATTACTGTATCCTGCTTATGCAGCATCTTTGCATCCATTTTAGGACAAAGTGAGTGAGGTGAATAGCAATGTGAATATGGTGTTTATAGCTTAAGTAGCCTAAACAAAATGCTGAGTTTTATTTCAAGCCAATTGATTGTATCTAAAGGTAATCTTAGGAATGCAATGCTAAGAAAGCATTTTAAGAGTGACTCACTGCTTCTTTACGATAGTGTGCTTTAGCCTGGCCGATTCAGGGGATTTACGGGACACGCCAAAAGTGAATGAATCTGGCAACAAACATCACAGTTGTAATTGAATCATATAGATACATTCATAAAATTTCACTAATAGTCTGACATAATGTGATTTTAAAAATGTTGACATTTACCATTGTTACTTTCGAAGTGAAATGTTGGTTGGCTGTAATGGTGCTGGAGTCTCACTGTGTAGATGCTCTTTTCAGATTTATCTGTCTTTCAATAAGCAACTGTCCACACATTTTGACAGACTTGCCAAGATGACCAAAGTGTGTAACTCTACAATATTTGCCATCCATCAAGTAAATTTTGCACAGTACAGAAAACAGAAATTCAGGTTTGGTAATTTTGCAAGAGCATCAAACTGAGCAAACCAGGAAAATAAGGAGATCATCCAGAAATATTAATATTAACTTTGAGTACAAAACTATGTCAGTTGATTTGTACGAAATTAAAACTGGAGACCTGGCAGGCCGCATAAACAAAATTGGTTTTCAATTCTTGACCTTTTTTGACGTGGTCCATATTCAGCCTCAACTTAACGAAGGAAGAAGTAAAACCATCTGAGATCAGCAAATGGTTGCGCTTAAGTGCTTTGTATTAGAGTAAGAGAATGAAAAAACAAGCTAGCAGATAATTGAGCAATAAAGAACTGTCTGTTTGAGTGGCAATACAAAAGTTACAAAGCAGACAAACACATATAGATGGAAAAAGAAAGGGAGAAAATGAAATTTACTCTGAGGTAATTAGTGAGTTATTTAAGTCAATTGTATAATTAAAATAACTTGCTGAACACTGTGGATTGCCTTAACTGTGGTATTGATTCTAATATGACAATATTTCCATCAAATTACTATGAGTTATATTTATTTATTAGGGCCAGTTGCTCTCCTGAAGAGAAAAACAGAGGAAATTTTAATCTAACTCACACAGTCGGGACTTTTGGGGTCACACATGAACTTTGAATCAAGAGGTCCAGGTTCAAGTCCCACCTGTTCCAGAGATGAGTAAAAACACCTCTGAACAGGTTGATTAGACAATTAGATTAAATTTTAAAAAATACTAAAACACATGAGCCATAACTGGAACTACATCTGTGATTGTGGCATACTGATATCAATTGCACCTGAGTTTTAGCTATTTTTTGTATTTTGGTAACATGTATAGCATTTTACAAAGGCTGGTACTCAGCTTCAAATGTAGTCTATATTTGTAATTCAACATTATGAATAAACATAAATGATGAAAAGCATGGTTTGGATTAAACAGATGAATGGCAATGAACAACTAGCTTTGAAAATGTTATTTTTAAGTCCAGTTTGTGTGTGCTATTCCCCTTTAATTAATTTACTATAATTTAATTGATTATTATGCAAATGATTGATTTTATTTACTGGAAAATGCTGCATGCCAATTTTAAATCATGTGCACCAGTACAGATCACACAAAACAATGGAACTATTGCATTTCCAAAATGGCAGATCTGTGATCTTTACATCTCACATCATAATTGAATTTAGAGAAGGGGAAATGATGGTGATAGGCTATTGATACTATCTTCACTTTAAATAGAACAAATGCATCAGCAGAAACCGCTGCAATGCCAAAGAAATCTGGGTCCTCTTCAGATGAGATATTAACCTGAGGTCCTCTCTGCTCATGTGACACTACAGGGATTACTTCTGCAGCACTTTTCAAAGAAGTGCAGGGCTTTTAAAGTGGCTGACAAAGGCAACTAGCACCATCAATAAATTTGGTCATATGCACGACACAACGGTTGCTAACTGCCCTGCCACCCCAATGGTATTCATCTTGTAGTTTGTGGAGTCGTGTGTTTTTGCAAAATGGTTGTAATGATTGATTGCATCGCCATCATTTCTCCTCAGTAGCAGTTAATTGTGCGAAGCAATTTGAGACTTCTCAACATTTAAAATTTTGTGTACCTAAAGGTAAAGTTACTGTAGTTCGACATTGAAGAGAGATGACTGGTGGTGGTTTAACCTGAGGGTCACCATGTCTCTGGTAAGGGGAGAGCTTTAGACAGAGAGTACTTCATGATAACCTCAGCTGTTGTGGGAATTGAAACCGCACTGTTGGTATCACTCTGTATCACAAACTGGCTGTCCAGCCAACTGAGCTAACTGACCTCCATTAATTAAATGTATCGCTCTTCAATGAATAGTCATTTTCTGTTCCACTATTTTAGTATGCAAAAGAGCATACTTATTTTCCCTAGAATATGGCTATATATAGATAAAGTCAATATTGGTCATCATTCTAAGACAAACAAAATGTCATCACTGCAATTAAATGATGGTCTGATTGTACCCACTTGGTAATTATCTGTGAAAAGTTTGATTATGGATTCCAAATTGTCCATTTCAAATCCATTGAATGTAACACAGTCCGCCCTTTGTAGAGTTACATCCTCTAGCTAGGATTCCAAACTACAACATTCCAGCATCTAGCATGTGTAATCATTTTCTCAAAGGTATATTTATCACAAGAGGAAAACGTTCTATTCACACTAAAGCATAAGCATTAGTGAAAGCCAGATGGATAGACCTTCAGAAAATTCATGAAAGCAACAGCCCTTAATCCTGAAGCTCGTCTTATTTGTTGTCAGTATCTTTCCATATACAAAAGATGATACAAATACAGCAAACAATCCATTTCAAACGTGCTGACTTTATATTGTACACTTTCAGTCATTGCGGAAGGGCCAGTCCTTGGAAGGTGCCATGTGTGCCTCACATGAAATTATCAAATGTCTTAGTGTGTTGTTGTTTTTGGCATTTGCATCTGTAGCCAAGACCATTGTGTTGGTGCACACTAGCACACAGCTAGTAATTCCTGGGTATTGACATCTTTGGACATCCCACTAGTCACTTGCTTCTGGCTAAATCACCTTACGTGAGAATCTCAGGATCCCCCTTACAGATATATCTCTGTTTGAGCCATGTCTGTTTGATTCATGTGAACTCTGCCTTTGTAAGGTATACCACATCTGTAATTTGAGTGTGCCCGTATGCACAGATTTTCAATACTGATGACAGCATTGCTATTGTCAGTCTGGAGACTAGTCTCAAACCTTCTCACGTTGTTTCTTAGCTTTTCACCATTCACTAAATGTTGCTGTTTCTTCTTAGGTTAGATCCTCTGAGTTTAAGTCCAATCTTGAAAGCAAGTGGCCAACCAGCTTGTCAAATGGCCACTCATGCCTTCATTTCAATAATTTCTATTCCTCAGTTTTCAGTGTTTCGAAAAACACTGTGATATGTAATTGCTTGACGCCTTCTCCAAATGATGTCTGTTAAAGTGTTTTAACAATTGGAGACAAAGAGCTAATTTGATAATAAGCACACGAATGAGACAAGTCATTTTTTTTTATCATGGTATCGGAGAGGGATGATGATGATGAATGATGCAGAATTATATGATGAAAGGGCTGAAGTTGGAGAAATGGCATTGATAACAGTGCTAGCATTAGTAGCAATGAATTGCAAGTAGGTATTGTGGTGTTATTGTGGTTAGTATTGTGGTATATCTGATATAAATTAGGAGAAAGTGAGGACTGCAGATGCTGGAGATCAGAGCTGAAAAATTTGTTGCTGGAAAAGCGCAGGAGAATTGACGTTTCGGGCATAAGCCCTTCTTCAGGAAAGAGGAAGGTGTGCCAAGCAGGCTAAGATAAAAGGTAGGGAGGAGGGACTTGGGGGAGGGGCGATGGGAATGCGATAGGAATGCGATAGATGGAAGAAGGTTAAGGTGAGGGTGATAGACCTGCTGCGCTTTTCCAGCAACACATTTTTCAGCTCAGTATCTGATATAAATGTTAATTGATGGTTTTTAAAATCATTTTTAATCCTTCTACGTTTTTTTTTAATGTGATTCTTCATATTCCAAGTCATCCTTTCTCCGATCATCTGAAAGATTAGTTGTAGTTCCCACAGAAGCCCATTTGGGCATGGCAGCACCAAGTGTAATGGTCTTGAGCAAAAGGTCATCACACTGTTTGAGCAATGGGTCAAAACTTTAGGCACCATTTCAATTTATACGGATAAATGAGTTCAGCTACAGTACAGAATTTCCAAACCAAACAACAGATTTTCTTACTGAAATTAATTATGAACACATTGTTTTGTGTCATCTCGGCAGTGCTCTTTGTATGAAGTGTGCTTAACCCCATTCTGTTTCTTGCTTTTATCAAAACTGTCGTTGTTTTGATGATAACACCTTGTAATGAATGGCTAACTCTTTCAATGTAGAACAAATGGCAAGCAAATTGCTGCAGGCAAATATAAATAGAATTGGACAAATAACAGCAAGTGTGAAATCTTCCATCCTGAGAAGAACAAGTCATTCCTTTTTGACTGTGATATTGATTGTGTTGCTTTCTAATCACCTCTATTCTATTTGGTCAGCAAATTCTATTGCAATGCAATTGTCAGTTCCTTGGCTTAGCATTTCTACTTTTGATCTATACTATGGTAAATGTGATGAAGGCACTTGAAATTGAAGAACAGGAATCTTGCAAGACTTTGACACCACTCATTATTATCAGGAACTTCAGTGTTCAATAAAGGCAGTACCCACATGGTTTCTTCTTATATACTGCTTTGCAGTTTGCAGGTAAAGAATAGCTTTTACACTTCAAACCAGTGCAGACCAGTCAATGTGATGAGGGTAAGCTGTCTCCCTTCTAAATGCAGCCAGCCTTCTCAGACTGCAGAGATATAAGTTGGATCTGTTTCATAGCTATGAAATTATAACTTCAGTATTATCCAACAAGTTGCCAGGGCTTAAAGTAGACTTTCATAATGTTTATAACATGTTGTACATCAATTCTGACAGCTCAGAAATTTTGCTTGGCATATCCTGGCAGATGCTACACACAGTAGCCTGGATTTCTCTCTTCATAACAATGTAGCATCAGCCAGTATTTTGTCAATTAGCTGCCCAGCATCAGTAAAAAGCTTTCTGTTTGCTCCCTACTGATATCCCTTGAAAATATACTGGCTTGATGATCTGGCACATTTTGGGGTGGGATGAATCCAAGACAATTGAATCTCCCTCTTCAAATTAGCAGTTGTTTCACTTTAATATTAATTTGGTATGTGTCTGTCTGGCATGCCTTTTTCCATTGTATTGGTACACAGTACATCCATGGAAATGAGTTAAATAAAACAAAGAGGTGCGGATGCTTGAAATCTGAAACAAAAGCAGAAAATGTTGGCGAAACGCAGGAGGTTTGGCAGCATCTGTGGAGAGAAAACAGAGTTAGTGTTTCAAGGGCCACTGGACTTGAATCATTAACTCTGCTTTCTCTCCACAGATGCATGGAAATGAGTTGTTGTCCAGCAGTAAACACTCTAGATAAGGGAAAACAGAAAAGAAAGGTCAGTATCTTTCAGGCACCTTTTTGCCAACTTTTTTCTCATTGCTGGATTTTCCAATGGAATCGCCTTTCCAAGCCTAGTTATACAGGAAAAGGGCCACATGCTGAGAAAGGATGGCAGATCTGAAGCCACATAAATGTTTTGTACTTAACTGCGCATATCTGGAGACAGTTGTAAAAATACTTTGTGTTGCCGGACAATCAGTGGCTTATAGAAGCTCCTCTCACTAAAGGAAATCGTAAAGTGGGAAACATTCACATGAAAAGATGACATATTCAGTTGTACTGGATGAAGAAAGCCAAGGCAAGATGATTAATAGCTAGTGCCACATGCTAAGCTGTACCTGCAAAGGTACTCAGTAACCTGAGCTGGCAAACCCATGTAGAAATGGCACAAAAAAAAATGTCTTCTCAGGAACACCAAAGAAGCAGATGGAGGAAGTAAGATTCCATCCATTGCAAGGTTACCTGCACTTACCATACAACATAGGACTGGCACAGCCAGTGACAGTAATGGTCAGCTATGGCCTGAATCTGCCTTGTAGATCTGGTGCAATGCTGAACTGTGGAGACGGCACTATGGAGTGATAGGAGAGGGCAACGCTTTTCACAAGCAGCTCTTGTAACATCAGCTTTAGTATTCATTAAATGATTTGGTGGGAGGAGGAGGTGCTGGTTGGTGGGGGAGCTCAATCCCATGCACTTTGAACCTTAATAAATGATGGGTTGATGTAACTTCTCTCTATAAGGTTCAGGAATCCTGTCCTTTTATTGTGACATGTCCCCTTTAATAGTTTCCATCTGTTTTGATTTCTCATGTTGCTGCTCCAACTGTTAGTTTGCTCTTCAGACCTATCCAAATGTACACTTGAAGCCACACTGGTGAACTAGCCAAGTTATAATCCACAAAGCAGTGAATTTGAATGAGGTATTGGATGTCATAGAGCTAAATTGTGTGAAAGGTTTTGATCCAGATGTGGAATAAATGATAAAGTATTAGGCATTGCTGAAAGATGTGCAGCAAAGTCTGTTGGTGCGTGAGAAGGTGCCTGAAGGGAAACCTGTTGCCAGTAGTGTCTCACAGAAATTAATGTAGGGGCTGCTGCTGTTAATTTTCTAACACATAATTAGTGAGCGGAATATTGTCCAATGTGTCCAGGTTTGCCTATAACACCAGATTGAATGTAGTGACCAGATGTAGCCAAAAAGAAATTGTGAACGTTTGATGGCTGGATCAATGGGCAAAGAGGTGGCAGATGGTATTCAATACTGATAAGTGCCATCATGAGATTAGGTAGTAAAGTAAAAATGAGAAAAACTTATTAAAGGGTAAAATGTTTGAGATTACAGCACAAAATCAATATTGGATTTGGTGGAGTGCTTCCAGGATTGAAGAAAGCAAATAAAAGTTATAGATATATAGTTGTAGATTGTGACTTTTAATCCAAAGGGGTGGTGTTGTGTATCCTTCCTTTGTAAGGCTACATTTTCAACATTCAATTTTAATATCATTTATTGCCAGAGAGATACAATGCTATTGGCATAAGCACAGAATGGGACAGTTGGGCTGATTTGTAAACTTAGAGGCCTGAATTAGAAGGAAGGGATTCTATATCTTGACCTTCAACTTTGGGGAAAAAAAGTGTAAGGGAGATTTTATTTAAGTTTTCAATTTTGACAAACGCAAAGAATTTGAAACCAGAAAGTTTATCTGTGAGGAACAGGGTTTAAGGACAGAAGGCAAAGATATCCTTAGGGCTGTGCAGGACTTTTCAGTCTCTGGACTCCAATTGAATCAGTTTACTTATTAATTGATTACTAAAGGACACAATTCTTAGATTTCTGTCTTTAAAAATACACATTGAAATTGAAATTCTTTTATTGGGTGATATAATTCCTGACAGCATTACATGAATTTGGAATTAAAGTTGTGAAAATATCTGATTTAATGATTCATATGTTTGAGGAACATAGTATTCAGTTGGGGGTGTTGAAGTTTTAAACATAAGATAGTTATGGTGTCGAAGGTTGCTAAACAAACTTAATAATTGCAATTTAGAGAGTGATCTGTGTTTATGAAATAAGGTTTGAGTCAGATGTGGGAAAACATTAAACAATTAATGACATCTTTCTGAGAATCTTGATGGAGATTAGACATCTACATCTTTTAAGCAATTTAAATTATTTGTGTGATTCTCCAAATCAAGGAAATGTTAGAAAGCGACTGGTAAAGAAGAGAACGTCTTCAGGTATATGTACTTTCAAATCAAAGGACATGTTTTGCAATGTGAAATTAGTTTAAATCTCCATCTGGGTATTGCCGTGGTGATAGTTTGCAGAAAACTAACCTTTTGTTTTGGATTTATCCATGTGATTTTTTTTCCCCCAGAAACCAGGCAGTTTGCATCTGAAGCTGGAATATCTTGGAAATGAGCAGAGCGCAAATTGTGCCAGGAGCTGTAGACTAGAAGCCAAAAGGCTTTGAAGCCCAAACTTGAGTTGAAGTGTCCACAATCATGAGGACGACTAGGGGAATTAGAGAGTTGCTTGGACCAATACTAGTGGAATGACTCCAAGATACCTTATTCCTCAGAAAATAACAGTAACATTGAAGTGAATTCCTGAGACCTGTGACATGCCTTCGTTTGGTCCCAGAAGAATTGAAGGAACACTCAAGTTCCTGTAATGAATAAGGGAACTCTTGGATGGAAGTAAAAGTACTATTTGGGAGGAATCCATGGGCTTAAAGAATAAGTATGAAATAATGTGCTAAAGCAAGTTTTGAGAAGATTTGTAGCTCAGGTTGAGGTTCTGGATGTCGGTTTGCTCACTGAGCTGGAAAGTTCCTTTCAGCTCAGTGAGCAAACCTACATCCATAAAGAGTTAAAATACTAGCTCTTGCTTTATTTAATTTTTAGACAGCAAAAGCTTTTGTTTGAAACATAAAACTTTGTGGCATTTATCTTTCAGTTAAGAACTAGGAGCCCATTTTATTTTTACAAATTAATGGTGATCCCTTAAGATCATAGCACAAAAGAATATGTGCAAAATGGCCTTTTTTCTCAATTCTGCTTACTTTCAAATGTGAATGCATTTTTGCAAAATCAAAAACATGAGAACATGCTACATAGAACAACTGAATAGTAAAGCAGTCCTTGACCCCATATCATCTGATAATAAAGGAGATTTTCATCAAACAGTTTTCCCAAACATTGTACATTTTCTCTGAGGTGAAATCAAAGCCTAACTGCCTATGTCATTACGGAGGAATCACTTGACTATGGTTATCTTCAGTTAAACATTTTAAAATTTCTGCTGTGAATTCAGAAATACTGTCATCTCTCTTCCACTCCGTCAGCATTCTATTCTGACTCTTCTCAGATGATGCATGCTCTGACAATACATTATTAATCTGAGCAATCTGAATCAAGAATATGCAGTGTGTCCTTTGGAAAGTAAAGATCCTTCTCTGACATCATTCCTCATTCAAAGGTAACTTTGGAGAACAATACTGCTTTCAAATAAATCTTTATAATGAGACATAAGAACAGTTTGAAAATAGTAAGTGTTATCAGCTTGTTGTCCTTACGGTCATTTTTGACATTTTGGCAGCATTGAGCTGTTGTCTTGAAAACAAACTGCAGTTCATGTTGTGTGGGTGCGTGCACATTGCTGTTAGGAAGGGACTTGCTGGATCTGTCCGTGCTCTATTCAGCACGATAACCCAACACAATAGAGGGTTTCCATGATGTGAAGTGGGATTTTGTCTCTGCCAGAACTGTGCAGTAGCCACTCCTATTGATACTGTCATGGATAGATGCATTTATATCAGATAGATGGATGATGGCAGTATTTCTGAAATCACAGCAGAAGTTTTAAAAAAATGTTTAACTGAAGATAACTACAGTCAAGTGATTCTTTCATGAGGAGGTCAAGTACATTTTTCACTTTTGCTGTTCCCCACCATCTATTGTAGGCCCAGTCGAGCAGTCTTTAGGCCTCATCCAACTCAGTCACTTGTGGTAATACCAAGATACTTTTGGTGATAGACATTCACTGAAATTCCCCAGATTACAATCTGTGCCCTTCCCAACCTCATGGCATCCTCCAAATAGAGGAGAACTGACTCATCAGCTGAGAGGAAAGGTGAGTGGCTGTAGATAGCACCTTGCAAGAGTTATCTTTGTCCATTTTTGACTAGATTTTATGACACCTCATGAGGTCTAGAGTCAATGTTGAGAACTCTCATGTCCTCTCCCTGTCTACAATATGCCACTATATTTGCCTTTCATTAGATTTTGTATTGTGCATTCCTTTTAGCAGGCTGTTAGCAGTTTGATGCAGCTGAGTGGTTTGCTGGGTTATTTCAGAGAGCATGTAAGAGTTCCATGTAGCCTAGACCAGGTGAAGTTGTCAAATTATCTTTCCCCAAGGGACACTGTTGAACCAAGTAGATTTTACAGCAATTGACATTGGCTCCATTCTTTGTCAGTACACCAGCTACTAATTTCAGATTTATTAGTTGAATTCAAATTTCTCCAGTTGGCTGTGTTGGGATTTAATTCCATTTCCCCAGACCATTGGTCTGAGTCTCTGGATTAGTAGTCCAGTGACATTTCAACTGTGCCATCATCTCCTCTCACCTGTTAACTAGCACTTCCAGATTAGGCCCACATGAGTATACATCCTGGGAATAACAATTTCAGTTCCCAAGTGGTGAAAAAGAGGGCAAAATAAAAGCCCCTAAAGTTTAATGGTAGAATATAGGTGCAAAAGAAGGCAGAATGTAAAACATGTAGGATTGAAAGTAAGCCAAATCTATTGTAAAGACAGGTTCAAATGGTCTTATTTAATTTGTTCCTATCCTGTTTATCCATTGATGAAAAAGTTAACAAATAAATAGTTGGGAAACCTCAGACACTGACAAGACATGAGCTTAAGTAGTTTTTAGTATTGTTGCAAAATTAAATGTACAGGTCTCAAAACAAACCTTTGTGTATCTACAGAAACATTGCCCCGATTAGATGGCACAATTCATGTTAGTGGTTCAGAAGAAAGTAAAACAGGTATGCTTTGTAATTTTTAAACAACGAAATATTATTTTTGTGCAACTGATTATCAGAAGGTGGTCACACAGAAAATCATGGTATGCTTTCATAAATGGTTGTGAATTTCCATTTATGAAAGAAGTGGAAGATGTTTAATTCCAAGATCATGATCAGAAAACTATTGGGTTGTATGGGGGAGTAGACTAGATGCACCAAAACATTACCATTTTACTCTGCTTCCAAGCTACATTTGTGCAGGTGCCTGTCAATGTGCATTTGGTCTATTGTAATACCACATCTTTCTGAGTCTCCCTTCTCAAGCATCTTCCTCCAGAATTTATTATTACTTTAACATTGTTGATATTAGAATCCACCTAAGGTCATTCTTTTTCTTCTTGTGAGCCTGGTCACTTATTATAACTTATAAAGAACAAATTCCAGGATTCTGTTATTTTGCCTCACTTCTACTGTGTTGCTGGTGCAGCTGATCTCCAGCTGCATCCCAATTACTGAACAACAGGACCACTAGAGGGCAGAAGAAATGCATGTTCACTCAGTCAGGGGGACGTTTACAAATACATATGTGATTCGACTTTTTTTTTAAATTGAGGAGGTTCCAATACGTGCCCTCTCCATGCTCAATACAGGATACACATCAGGGACTGGGGCTTTTTGTAAAATTAAGCATCTGAGATTTGAGGTATTGGATGGCATGAGTGGTTGATTTAACTGAGTGGAAATACACACAAACACGCACACATACATATAATGTTTTCAAATGTGGAGCAACCCTGTAGGCATGAATATGGTTAGAGGTCAAAGCACAGCACTGACTGTGATCATGTGGTGTGATCCTGCATTACCAGAGGAGGAGCTTGAAAAGAATCAGCATTTTTGACATGTATTCAATATATAGCTTCTGTAACAAAGTATAGGTGACACAACAGCCAAAATATGACAAAGGCTGCCAATTAACAATATAAATCTAACATGAAACAAATAAGGATCACTCTGTAATATTTAATATGGTGTGAACATTAAGCTTTATATTTTTTTTGTTTCCTATATAAGTGCTTTTAAACCTGCAGTAAATTTCTATTATTCACTGTTTCTGTTTCAGAACTTAATTTTCGCTTTCATCATGACATTTTTTGTATTATGTGTTCAAGGCCGATTTGCAACAATCAGCATATGGCCCAGGAGGCATATTGCAGAACATTTTTATCCTACAAAAATATGATTAAAATTTATACTTTGCCTATTGCTTAAATTTTAATACTTTGCTTTAGCTCTCAGGATGACCTTCATGCATAGACGTTACAAAAATAAGATGTCACGTGGGTATTTAGTTTTAAGTTATCCTGGTTTAATAGAAGTTATCACAGTGTAAAACAAGAATAAAAGATCAGAATAGAACATAGAAAGGGATGGGGAAATGATGGGCCTTGCACCATAATATAAAGTTTCATACCTATTTTCCTAATATTGCCTTTGCATTTTAGAAACTGTTGCTAACTGAATATCTTTGATGTAAAACTTGCCATAGCAGAGCAACAAAGAGCATTTTGCTGTTAATTGAATCTTGCTCATTTGATATCAACAATATTTTGGCCTGCAAGTTCACAGAGTGGGATGTGAAAATGGGACAAAGATCTGAAGAAAGAGAAGAAACAATGGTGTATTTTCCTAGTTAATCACATCACAGTACCTGAAATGAACATGGTGTAGATTGAGAAGGAACAACAAATTAGAGTGGCTGAATTCAATGTCATATTGATTCCTGAAAGAGAAACAAGAGAGAAAGAAGAATTGTCCAAGTGAGAGTGAAATGAGTGATGAGAAAGAAAATGTAAAGATAATCTCCAGCAATGGTTAGAACTTTGAGGACTGAGACTCCACATTTGTTAATATGTCATGGCAGAGAGACTGACTGATGGTACTAACACACATTATAAAAGTCAGAGAGATTGTAACTCTCTTAAATTAATGTAATGTAGTGAGTACATTATATTGACTAACTACAGTTCATTTTCTACTCACTCCTTGCAATTGAACTGAGCCAAGATGAAGAAGTGATATTTTGAAAACTAATGGTGCAGCAGGTACTTTCAATGTTTGCATTTAATTGTGCTACCATCTGAAATTGCTGCAGCATTTGTGTTGAAATAATGGGAAGCTCTATGGAAGACATTATAGACCTGGGTTATTCAAAATTCTTGTGTAGCTAATCAAAGAACTGTAAAGAAACATTTCAGAAACCATTAGTTAGCAATGGGCATACCAAATCCAATTTGAGCAAGGAGTCAGGCAGGGCAATCTTCTGTCACCCATGCAGGTTGCTCTTCTGTACTATCGGTGCAATGTTGTCAGGAGGCCAAGATACATCACCCACTGAAGGAAGATGTTTGTATTAGCTTCAGCCTCATCTTTTACACTGAGGTGCTGGGCTCCCATCATTGAGGATGGGGATAATTGTGGAGCCTTCTCTTTCAGTGAGTTGTTAGATATCCACCACCATTCATGACTGGGGGTGTGTCAATAGTCACTCTGATATTTCTGGAAACTTCTTCAATTGCAGCAGTTGGAAACTTCTCCCGGATAAAAACAATGACTGCAGATGCTGGAACCCAGATTCTGGATTAGAGTGGTGCTGGAAAAGCACAGCAGTTCAGGCAGCATCTGAGGAGCAGGAAAATCGACGTTTCAGGCAAAAGCCTGAATACAGGCAGAATGCCTGAAGGGTGGAGAGATAAATGAGAGGAGGGTGGGGGTGGGGAGAGGCATGGAACAAATACAAGTATTTTGCTTCAATAATAAGCACAAAAATTGCATTCAAAAATGAAGTCTAAGTTAGATATAGCAAGAAGCATGACCAGTGACTTATGCACCTCAAAGTCCAAAGGCATCAGTATGAAACTGTAGTTACTAGTCACTAGTGTGCAATGTGACACTCAATAGATTATGAAGAAACAGATCAAGAGGAGGGTAACTGCTTTTGAAATGTGCATATGGCAAAGGATGCTCTGGATCTGTTGGATGGGCAGAAGGAGAAATAAGTGAAATTGCACAAAAACGGAAACTCAATAGGTCTGGCAGCATCTGTGGACAGAAAATAGAGTTAGCATTTTGAGACAAATGACCCTTCTTCTGAACCCTTACGATGAAGGGTCACTGGATCAAAACGTTAACTTTGTTTTCTCTCCGCAGATGCTGCCAGATCTGCCGAGTTTCCTGACCAATTTCTGGTTTGCTATGTTTCAGATCTCCACTATCTGTAGTTCTTTGTTTTATTACAGAAAAATAAGTGGGTAAGATCAAGAGTAGAGTTTTTGCGAGCAAAAGGTTTGCTAAATACAGTGAGAAAGATGACCAAGCATTAACACTGGAAACAAAGACCTGAAAATCTTGCCTTGACAGTTAATTGGAAAAGAAATCGGAGATAAAATAAAGGAATATTCAGCATGTGGATTGCATAGACTTTGGGCTGAGGAAGCAACAAGACAATGCCCACGGCCCCACTAAGGCTGGAATGACATTGAATGAACAAATAATGAACACAATTAACCTGATATTTTGAAAGAAGTTTAGGGATGTTGTACTTGAATATCTGAAAATAGCACTTCTCTCTTCCTTCCCTAAGAGTTTTCAATTTTCTCTGTTATTTACAAAATTATACAAGATGATTGTTTCTTAGCCTTCTTATATGGGATGTGTCACTTTTGTGCAAGCTGTCATAGGCTGTGGTTCGACCTTTAAATCTCTGGTGCCCAACGTTTTTAATAGATGGACTCTCAGCATTCTCTAAACCTGCCTGACAAACTCTGACTGCCTTAAATTGGCTTATAAATATCACTGGCTCAGTTTTATTTTGAAAGGTCTTAAAATGTATCAAACATCAAAAAAAAATTCTTTTATCTTTGATTTTTCACTTTGAGAGCTTCAGTTATAGATGCATTCCCTGGCAGGCTGAATAGGACCGGAGTGCATTCTTGATCAAATTAGTTCTTCAAGAGTGAAAGAAAAATACTACAGCACTCACCATCTGTCCCTATCTCTTGCACACAGAATTTGCCAGCAGTACATGAAATCGTCCAGGTCCCACGAGAAGTTTCCAACTGCTGTAATTGAAGAAGTTTCTAGAAATATCAGAGTGACTATTGACACACACCAGTTGTGAATGGTGATGGATATCTAACAACTCACTGAAGGAGGAGGCTCCACAATTATCCCCATCCTCAATGATGGGAGCCCAGCTCCTCAGTGTAAAAGATGAAGCTGAAGCTAATACAAATATCTTCATTCAGTGGGTGATGTATCTTGGCCTCCTGACAACATTGCACCGATAGTACAGAAGGGCTGAGCTCCAGAACTAGCCAAATTAATAACCAAGCTGTTCCAAAACAGTCACAAAACTGATATTTACCTGACAATGGGGAAAACTGATCAGAAATATCCCATCCACGAAAATGTAGGACAATTCCAATCAACCACTTCCTGCCACATCAGTTTACTGTTGCCAGTGTTGTCACTGTGCTGAAACAGCTTAGCTAGTGGAGTTTTGTTTTGGAGCACAATTCTTAAGTACTGTTGCTGGAATGTTGTCAGAGCCCATAGCCTTTGTCTTGAGACATTAACTGGCCACATGTGAAGTGAACGAAAATGGCTGAATGCTGGCAACTGGGGTGCTGGGGAGCACTGGAGGAAGTTAATTGCACACTCAACACTTCTGGCTGAAGATGCTTGCAAATATTTCATTCCTGGTGAAGAGCTTATGCTCGAAATTTTGACTCTCCTCCCCAGATGCTGCCTAACTGTCTGTGCTTTTCCAGCACCACACTCTTTGAGTCTGATCTCCAGCATCTGCAGTCCTCACTTTCTCCTATTATTTCAATGCTGTCTTTTACATTGATGTGCTGGGCTCTCCTGTCTTAAAGGATAGCGATATTTTGGGAGCGTCCTCCTCCAGCAAGTTTTTAACTGGACATGGCAGGACCAGAAAGCTTAAAAAGGATCCAGTGTTTGTGGGAGCATGTGGCTTATGCAGCTTCCACATAGAGTCATAGAGATGTACAGAATCTTGGTATGCAAGTTGCCCTGTGTTGTAGCTTGACTACTTGTTGTAGTTTTTGGATAGGCCTAGTACTGGTCTTGGCATGGTCCCCTGCACTGATCATTGAATCAGTTTCATCTCCTAGCCTGACGGTAATAGGAGAGTGTTGGATGTGCTAAAAAGAACATAGTTGCTGATTTTGTTTGAATGAGGTTCCGATGTTTCTGGTGACCCATGTGGCCTCATATGGGCCCAGTCTTGAGATGCTAGATCTGCTTAAAAGTCTCTCCCATTTAGTATAGTAGAAATACCATATGGTAGTCCAGAGGGTATCCTCATTTTGAAGAAAGGTCTTCATCTCCACAAGGTCTGAGAAGTGGTGTCTCCAATCAATGTTCTGAATAGTTGCTTATGTGTCAGGCAGATTGGCAGAGGTGAGAAATGAGGGGCAGCATGGTGGCTCAGTGGTTAGCGCCAGGGACCCAAGTTTGATTCCCACCTCGGGCAACTCTGTGTGAAGTTTGTACATTCTCCCCGTGCCTGTGTGGGTTTCCTCTCACAGTCCAAAAACGTGCAGGTTAGGTGAAGTGGCCATGCTGAATTGCCCATAGTGTTAAGTGCATTAGTCAGGGATAAATACAGGGTATGGATGGGTTACTCTTCGAAGTCGGTGTGGACTTGTTGGATCGAAGGGCCTGTTTCCATACTGAGGAGAATCTAATCTAATCAAATAAGTTTTCTCCACTAGTTGATTCCCTCACCATGTCCCAGTCTAGCAAGTGTATCCTTCAGGATTCATCCTGCTTGGCTATTTTACTGTCAACTATATTGCTGTAGGACTGGAGTCACACGCTGATCAGATTAGGTGAGGATGGAAGGTTTCCTTTAGGATATTAGTGAACCAGGTGCTGTTTTACAACATCAGACTGGCTTTCATTCTGGTCTTAATAATTGAGTTCAAACACTGCCATCTGTCATGATGGGATTCAAAACCAGGTCTGCAGAACATGAGCCTGGATCCTTGCACTAGTTACCCAGGGGCAATATCATTATGCCACTATGTGCCCCATTTATTCATGAAGTCCTTGTAAAGTCGTTAAAGAAAATCCCTGTCATCATAGTTATCCCGTCATGTGTTAAATGGGGAGTATGCTGAAATAAACTTTCTAACAGTGCTGAATGTAAAACATGCAAAGCTGGTCATTCAGAGATGTTGTGAATTCAGAGTGTGTTGGAGTATGGAAATGGGGGGGAGGTATTCTGAGTAGCATGAGGAGAGAGTAATTAAGGTGAGAAATAAGACTTTTAGCTCGATGACTTTATTGAGGTTATTAAACATCTTCCTTCATTTAAAATGTCATGTTTCTGGCATGTCTCTAGCACAGGGAAGAGAAACTCCATACTGCTGTGTAGTCCTCTGTCTAAGCTGAAGAGTTGAGTCCCAGAATCTGTTTGTCCTTTCAGTGTGTCTTTCCAGGATTTGGTCATTTACTTGTGACCTTTCATGTCCGGAGTGTGCCTCACCATTAAAAGGGTCTGCTTGGCATTAAATGGCATTTGTTAAGTGAGGTTTTGGCCCCTTCAGACAAACGTCTAGCATTTGGAAAGCATAGGTAATGGTTCTGATGAAGGTCCTTGAACACAGGTCATAGGATCCAAAACATTGACTCTCCTTTCTCTCCACAGGTGCTGCCATACCAGCTAAGTTTCTCCAGCAATTTCTGTTTTCATTTCAAATTTCCAGCATCAGCAATTCTTGGTTTTATTTAACTGAATTGATTTGCATCATATTTGCATTGTTTTATCTTCATAAGGCAGTAGGTTATTAAGAACAATCTCTAAAGGCAAGATGGGATTTCCAATATGGTAAATACTATTAATAAACAAACAGCAACAGGTGTTCCATATTCACAAATCATTTCAACAGTCTACTCAATACAAGTTTTGTCTGCAGCCTGTTTCTATCTCTATTCCACAGAAATTTCTTTAAAAAACGGTGCCCACATCCTGCTGGTTTTGCACTGTTCATTTCAACAAAAGTAAAATCCTTCAGAAATATTTTTTTTTTTGGTAAGAAATGAGGCCCATTAAAACACATCCAATAAATATAGAACTGTTGTGATTCTTTAAAAAGACAACAACTTGGATTTTTAAAACATCTGTTCTTTCATTATCATTCAAACCTGTGCAGTTGTCTCAAAAGGAGAACTTTGTTTCAAAAAGTTTATGTTTGAAAGTACGTGAATTAAAAACTAAAAGCTAGCAATCCAAGCAAATGCCATGAATGGACTAGTCAAAGCTGAAGCATACAGTGTATATCAACCATGTAGGTATGATTCAGAATGTTGAACTGATATTTTCACTTCATCATACTACCTTTCATCTTTACAGTATGAGATTCTCATGGATACAATGTACTTTACCCATGCGGATGTTCTTTATGATGTACAGGTTCTTTAACAAATGCTCTTAGGACGAGAAAACCTCAAAGCGGCCCCGCTGACTGTATGTAAAACAGAGCAGCAGGCACAGGGTGCTAACAATAAAGATTTTGTTGCAATGAGAGAGGAATATCAGTGGGATATTGCATCTAACTGGGTTTTGAAAAGCATTCCCGCTCTAAATGAGTCACAATGACTTTACATTTCCAGCAGCATTAGAACCACTGCAATACAGGAGATGGGGGAACGTCCCTGTTGAACAACGCACCAGGTAATTAGAAATGCCCTATAGAATATGAATCATAGATTTGCTTAGCATTCACTCCTGAGTCACTCTTGTGGGTAAAAGTAAATTGAACAGAAAAGCAGCAATTAATATCAATTCCAACCTTATTCATGAAATCAGAGATTTTTGTTAAGCTGGTACATTAATTAATGAAAGAACACCCTACAGTGAAAGGTACATATCATTAATTTTATAGATAAGATTGCCACCATAAAATATTGCCCCAACACAATTTTACTCCTGATTTCATCACCAATATGCTTCTGGGTAGTTTCTTATCATTTGCTACATTAATCTCGCTTCATTGTTGGATGTAGAACATACTGATTAAGGAAACACTCCCAGCTGCATTCTTTAATCACAAACATTCCTACTCTATGTTAAAATATTTAAACTTTCTTGTTAGTTTGGTAATTTCTCTGACAAATCTCGGAAAACCTCATCTTTCTTTCCAAATATTTTCTAATCAATACTAGAGCCCCACTATTGGAACTTCTTATTTTCTAACTCAAACCAGATACAGTTTGGCCACTGACTTAGATTTCAAAACCTTTTTCTGTGTAGCCATAATTTTGTCCAAGTTAGAAAGACATTATTCCTTTCTCTTCTCCTGCACCGATTCTCCTGAAGATTTTATTGTCAGAAATATTTAGTCCTCTGTCCCATTCTGTTCAAGACTTATGCTATGGCATCAACATTATTGCCATAATTAGACGCTCTAGTTAGCCAAATTTACTCAATGGATTTGCAATGTAAACCTGACAATCTTGACCCATTTGTTGTTCCCTTATTATTTTCCTCCATTACAGTAATTGCTAAACTTCAAAGTTGCTTCATTGTCTGTAAAACATTCTTGAACATCCCGCAGTCATGAAAGGTACTGAATTTTTTTCCTGTACTGTACTATTTTCCCTGTCCTCTTTCTTTCTTTCACTATCATTCATTGACTCTGACCTAGCTGTCCCAAGTAGGATAACTTTGCTACCTTGCCCAGTTCATGTTTTATACTTGAGCACTCCAGATCAAGATCAACAAACAATTTCTGCAGCAACATCCAACATCAGGGTAAGCAGAAGCTGCTGTTGCCTATGAAGGTGAATGTAGAGGTGCCAATGTTGGACTAGGGTGGACAAAGTTAAAAATCACACACCACCAACTTATAGTCTAACAGGCTTATTTGGAAACACTAGCTTTCAGAGTGCTGCTCCGTCATCAGGTAGATGTGGAACAGGATTATAAGACACAGAATTTATAGCAAAAGGTTACAGTATCATGCAACTGAAATGGTAGATTGAACAAACCTTGATTGATGTTAAGTTTTTCAGTTTTTCGAATGGGTTGTAGGTTTTGGTTCATTAATTTGTAAATCCCAGAATTTCACTTATGTCACATTCTGACGATAACTTACGGTTTTATTAAAAAAAGGTGACATCTCAGCTCAGACCATGCATGAAAGGTGTGAGGTTAGAGTCTGTCTGTACCCTAATCTTGAGTCAGATTGGTTCTATTTCCAAAGTAGGAATTTATAAGATATTACATGGATTGACTGCTTGCTTTGACTGCCTGCAGATTGTGTGCTTTTTGAGCAAAATGGATTGTATCTGCAAATACAAATTTGCAATACATTCTTGCAGATACATTCAATTCTGCTCAAAATAACAGGTAGAATTTCATGTCCTCTATTTCCACCCTCTCCGCAGACAGATCTGGGGGCAGGGAAATTGATATGATTGGGTGGGAACTATAGGCTCATGACCCTGCCATCTTCTTGACCTTCCTCCAGTCAGGGGTGAATTGTGGATGGGGGCCTTCCTGTCCAGAGGCCAATTGGCATCTTAAGTAGCCACTTGATGGCTTTCTCCTGCTGCTGCTGATTTTTTATCAGCAGTTGGCAAGGAATGAGACAACAGCCCAGCAGCCTATTAGAGGGTCCCTCAGTGCCCAAATGTGGCATCTAACATTGAGAACAGGATAAGGCAGAAGATTTTACTCCCTGCCCTTCCAATCAGCTCCTGAAGGCAGCCTTCACTGGTATCCTCCCTCCCTGCTCCTACCCGTACTTACCTCTCTTCAAGGTTCCATTGGCGATTCCTGAGGAGAGCTGCTGTCAGTATTGTTAGTGGCCACAGCTCTTTGTGGTGCTTCCAGTACTGGAGAGCTGCTGGCCTCACATAGGCCAGAAAGCATTGGGCACAGGATTTCCAAGCCACATTGAGTTTAAAATGGCAGAGGCTGTAAGTATCTTGTTGATTGAAGTGTCCGAAGGACCTCCCAAACATGGTCCACACTGTTCCCATTGGCTTTCCAGGTGATAGTTGGGAACCCAACTGCAAGCGTGAAACTCTGCCCAATGTTTCAAGTTAATGACTCTTCACCAAAGCCGATTCCTGATCCCAAAAATCCTTGTCTACATCAAAATAAAACTATCATTGACTTTTATTTAAATGGCATCGCTTAGAGTAATCTTGACGTCAAAGGGAATGTTATGAATTAGAAAGAGTGGCATTGCTACCCTTGAGGATCATGTACATATGTATAGAGACAGCCACTCCTGAAGGCAGTACGATCTTTAATGACACGGTAAATATCAAAGTAAATATAACTTAAGGGCAGAAGCAAACGTTTTATTTGCCATGAGGCGCCTGATCCACACAATTTGCTGTCCCCTAAAGAATTTTGTTTATTTTTGAAGAGACCATGGCAGTTAGAAGCAAAGGAACAAAGTTATGGACACCTCCAAAATGATAAAAACTGGAAAAATGAAAGATTTAAATGGAATCTAAGGGGCAACGTTTTCATGCAGAGATGGTGTGTGTCTGTAATGAGCTGCCAGAGGAAGTGGTGGAGGCTGGTACAATTACAACATTTAAAAGGCATCTGAATGGGTACATGAAGAGGAAGAGTCTAGAGGGATATGGGCCACGCACTGGCAAATGGGACTAGATTAATTTAGGATATCTGGTCAGCATGGATGAGTTGGACCGAAGGATCTGTTTCCGTACTATACATCTCTATGATACAGGAATTTCTAAATGGTATCAAACAATGCCTCTTAAAATGGTGACAGTCTTAAATTTTTATCCAAGTGCATCTCTCCAGACAGTCGAATTGACCTTAGTCACCCATCAGTTATCTGTCCCAATATTAAGATAATTATAGGTTATTCTGTTCAGGTATTTGTCTCCATTATTCAAGTTAGATTCTACATAGTGAACAGAACAAATTATCAAATTTTGTGGATGATCAGGATTCTTTCAGGTGCAGGAGGTCAGTGCAGCTATTTGCAACTTTTGTTCGAACCCCCTCAATTTTTGAAACTGAAAAGAGGTGGAATCAATTAATGTGCAGTTAATGTGTGATGCCAAACACATTTTTCATTGATATCATTGCCTGTTGCTGAGGCAGATGCCATAACAACATCCCTGTATTGACTATCCAGATGATTCACTGGAGACTAGTGATACCACTGCAGCCCTGGATTGCAAGAACAGGAAAGCAAGACTCGGCACAGATTAACAGGTATAATGAGATCCGTGGAAGTCAAATTGCTGTTGAGTTACAGCCTTGTGCATGCTACACAATCATGCAATTCCACATGGCATAGTCTTTTCAGATGTGACTGAAAGCTATAAATAGGAAGAAGGAACAGCTCCAAACATTCCGGTCATGCTGTGGTTGCCAAGGAGAACAAAGAGAACATTCAAGAAAACTAATTGTGTGCAGCACAAGGGAAATGCTAGGAAATCATTACCAGTTGCTTTCAATAAACAAACTTGTGTAAATGTCCAGGACCATGATGCAGTTATGAACATTATTCCCTGAGGTTTTCAAACTTTGTTCCTTTTAGAAATTAGATATTTCCCTCACAATACAATCTTGAAGCACCATCTATCCACACACTGCAGCCAACACTGGTGGTGTATTAAAATTCCACAGGGATCTACATTTCTAGATTTCTAAATATTAATAATGCCAAAGGGATGTGGGGATTGTGCAGGAAACTGTTGTTGAAATAGAACATCAGCCATGTTCGCATGAGTGGCTGAGTGCGCTCAAAGGATTGATTCACCTCCTCCTACACCTTCTTAGGTCCTGTTCATTTCTCAACTAATATCATAAATTTTTGGCAGAAGGTTCACTGTAATCCTGGGTACACAGCATGGGCTGTGTGATTTTGGAGAAGGTTTTAACAAAATTACAGTTGTCAATATGGTAAGATCTATAAAAATGAAAAGCAATATAATGTTGGGTCTCCTTCCTACCAGAAGGATGTTGTGAAACTTGAAAAGATTCAGAAAAGACTTACAAGGATGTTGCCAGGGTTGGAAAATTTGAGCTACAGGGAGAGTCTGAATAGGCTAGGGCTGTTTTCCCTGGAGCACCAGAGGCTGAGGAGTGACCTTATAGAGGTTTATAAAATCATGAGGGGCATGGATAGGGTAAATAGACAAAGTCTTTTCCTTGGGGTGGGACAGTCCAGAACTAAAGGGCATATGTTTAGGGTGAGAGGAGAAAGATATAAAAGGGAGCTAAAGGGCAACTTTTTCACACAGAGGGTAGTGCGTGTATGGAATGAGCTGCCAGGGGAAGTGGTGGAGGCTGGTACAATTACAGCATTTAAAAGGCATCTGGAAGGATATATGAATAGGAAGGGTTTAGAGGGATGTGGGCCAAGTGTTGGTAAATGGGACCAAATTAGGTTAAGATATCTGGTTGGCATGGACAAGTCAAACCGAAGGGTCTGTTTCTTTGCTGTACATCTCTATGACTCTATAACATATACGCTTTTACACAATATATATCTATCCTCTCTCTCATTATCATTTGCACAATTTGAAACAAAAGGTTTGCTAACATATACTTCATAGTCTTGCACTCCCTAAATAATGGGTAGCTGGCTTAGTTTTACTGGAACTTTGAGAACTGACATAACATAGAAAAGAGAAGTAAGAGGGGTGATTGATTAGATGTATTCAAAATTACGTAGTTGATTGCAAGGGTAACAATAGAGAAGTTTTTTTTCATTTGCAAGGGAAAACTAAATTAAGATCATAAACTTTACAAAGTAAATTTTAAATTCAGGAAGGTATTCAGGGAAAAAAAAAACGTCTTTCCCCAAAAACTATAAACTAGAGTTTACTAGCACATGGAAGAGTTGAAGGTGAATAGCAGAGATCATTTCAGATAAAACTGGAAAAATACATCAGGGACAAATGAAACGCTAGATATTCAGAGAGAGTTGAAATGAAGTAAAGAGTAGGAGACTTGTGCGTAGCATGGTTAAAAATCACAAAACACCAGGTTATAGTCCAACAAGTTTATTTGGAAGCACTATCTTTCGAAGCGCTGCTCCTTCATCAGGTGGTTGTGAAGCAGGATCATAAGACACAGACTTTATAGCAAAAGATAACAGTATCATGCAGCTGAAATGATACATTGAACAAATCTAGATTAAGTCTTTCGTCTTTTAGAATAGGTTTACTCATTTCAGTTCCTTAATATGTAAATCCCAGAACTTCTTTTAAAATACATTCCCAAGATAGCTTAAGGTTTTACAACAAAAGGTGCCATCTCCGCTCAGACAATGCTTTAACGGTGTGATGTTAAAGTCTGTCTGTATCCCAATCTTGAGTCAAATTGGTTTTACTTCTAATGTCCACTCCAGTCCAACACTGGTTCCTCCAAATCTGGGAACATAGAACAGTTGTGCTGAGTGACCTGTTTTTGTGCCATGCATTTTATGTAAAATGAGACAGATTTTGTAGAGATGTTGCATGGAAAGTAGAAGTGCTGCCCCTCCATGCATCGAGGAGCTGGAGTCAAATCTGCCTATAAGAATCTTATTCTGAGGCTTTATGTGCGAATTCTAAATAGATCTTTGTTACTTTCACTTTGTACTATTAGTAAGAAAGGTAAGGAAATGAATATGTAAACCATTTTCTCATTTTCAAATGATTCTACCACTGCAATTAAATATCTCATGTTTGGTAAATATTAAAACATGGAGGAAACAACAGTGAGGTCTATTATTATGAACAAACAAGGCTATCTTCATTATAAGATGTCACAAAAAGACTTGAACATGTTTATCTCATATTTGCAAAGAAATTCCAGAATCAAGTTTCAGATTTGAATGTTTCTAAATGGGACTAGATTCCTTGGATAGGTGTATTAGTCTGAGAACATTTAAATTTGCATGAATCAGTTGCTTTATGTGAAAAAAAAACTTTGGGCAGCTCATTTTATTGACAGATACTACTCACTCTTTGCAATTGCCTGGTTGTCAATATGGTATTACAGTTATTGTTTCTGCCTTTTTTCCCTTGAGTTTCTCAGTGAAGCTGCACTTACCTTTGTTAATTTTAGCAAAAAAAGGATGCTGGTATACTCTTTGTCCTTGCTTAGCACTCATTGAGAATTCCTAACCTTCTAAATACGGATCAATAGACATTAGTGAAAAATGAGAGAGCCAATTTTCATTAATGTTGAATTCATGCAGCTTTCTTCAGTCGCACAGTCAAACCAAAAAGTATTTTGTGCCTGGTCAGACCTGGCATTATTGAGTTTAATGAGCAGGAAAATTTTGAAGTGTTACCACATCATGTAAAAGCTCACACAGTGCAGATGATCACGGTGGGTGAGGTAGGCAGTTAGACTGAATGTGCTAAATTGTTTGAATTCCAAAAACCAGCAGTTGCTGTTATTCGCTTTCACATGCCAGAATGAAACTGAGTCCCAGTGCCTTACTGTGACGCTGTTTTATATTGCTTTAATGGTTATATTAGTTGTAGAAGTGGTTCAATGAAACAAGGATCCTCAACCCAATTATTTTACATTTCAAGATTGGAAATCAATCAGAAGATGAGTAAAATTATGACAGGAGTCATATTAACAGGCTGAATAAGTCAAAATTGCTTTTATTAAATGAAATTCCAAGATTTTTGGCCATGTTATAATATTACTTACAATTAGAATCACCAATCAATACTGGCAAGTGAGCCAAGTTCAATTTCATATTACATGGGATTTCACAACTCTGCACGAATTTCAAAATTGTATTTTCCTTTGTAAAAAACATGTCTGTCCCTTTTGTGCAAGAATAAAATAAGCTGGAAAAACTTGCAATGGAAATCTATCAACCAGGAAAGTTAACTCTGATTCTTTCGACAGATGCTTCCTGACTTGCTGAGATTTCACAGTTTTCTGCAAAAAATGGCTGGAAAATCTCAACAGGTCTGGCAGCATCTGTGGAGTTAATCTTTCTGATTAATCAAATTACATCATGAGACTTTTTTCAGCTTTTCTGTTCCTATTTTAACATTTCTAGCACCTATAATATTTTGCTTTTGTATGTCACATTGGCTGTGGTTTAATAGAGTTAATACAGGATTCACAAATGTTGCAGTTAACGATCATCAGTTATCTTAACCGACAGTCTCCCCATCATTGCATATAAGCTTTAAAATTTTCATTTTTGGGTCTACTTTTTAGTTCTCAAAATGCAGGAGTTAAGTGAAATATGTCCCGTTAACTTGGGTAATAAATCAATTGAAGATTTATACTCATGTACTTTTATAAATGTTCCCTGGATTATGGTTAATTTGATCAATATCACTGAATGAGAATAGTTTTGCTGTCATCTTGAACTGTCCTTCTTGTAATCACAAATGTTCAGCTTGTGCATACGACAACTCATTTTAAATTTTGAATATTACCTCTTTGGATTTTCCTTATTTTGTTTAGTGTGTGGGATTTATTTTTAAATATGTTTATTAAATTTTTAAAATTAATTCCTTTGCAAAGACATGAGCAGATAAACTGTGCATTTCTATCTGAGCACAGCAGTGTGATTGATGTTTAGGTTAAGTTTATCAATGATTACTGATTCAAATTTTCAATAAGAAGTAAAATCATTTGTCCGCAACACATTATAGGTTTAATTGTCTACAGTCAAGACACTGCCTGCACAGCACCTATTTCTTGATACCAAAATGTTAAAGTGCCTGCACTTTCTGCTGTATTTAATAAAGTCAAAGAAAAGGAGTGCTTTAGTCATGCTTGAAGCATGCCTGAGGTCCTTTTGCATGTTAAAAGATCCATGTCATTTCCCAAAAATAGGTGCTGTCAAATATCCAGGTCTAATTTGTTTTCAGAAATGCTTTGTTAATTTTAATTACAAAAACTAAACTGAAATTAATATGTCTTTTTACAAAATTATGCCAAATTGCTAACCAATCTTTCTCCAATGCCTTTCTCTTAAGGGAGAGACAAAGGCAAGAATTTTAAGTGTTCCCCATTCACCTTACCAGTGCCAGTCTGACAAAGCGTGGTGAAGTCTCCATGGTTTACATTTGAATCTAGCCTCCATCGTTGATCTTCATGGGGGACAGCTTCCGCCCCAGCAGAGACTATCACTGTTGTGGTAGTGCTGGATCTGGAGAATCACTAACTATCTGGGTGGCATCCATCAGAGTAGGATACTGTCCCAAATAAGCATAGGTGCCATGATTTTAACCATTTAGCACTCTGATAGCCATAAAGCCGGGTCACAGCTTTCCAACTCTGGAGAGAACTGCGGTTAGGGTGATAGTCTCCATGCAAATATTTAGCCATACAACCATGGTTCTCCCTCTCCCAGTCAGAGCCAATATTATTTATTCTAATCATGGAAGAGGCTTTGCCAATATTACCATCTCACCTACTGCCCACCTCTCCAAGTCTGGAAATTGCTATTGAACAGTACACTATCATCCTATGGTATTGAAAAGGTATTTGTTTGGTGATGTGATCTTTAAGGATAATGTGATACAGTATATCTTTGTACAAAGTTTGCCTTCCACCACAATGAGGATGATCCTGCAATTGCTTTCAGCATCCACTGCACAAATTCTCACGTAATTCAGACAAAGCTGCTTACTTCATAAAGTTAAAGATACACACACCGACCAATTAACATGTGCATATGTCTTATTAGGTAATCATGAACTATATGGCAGAAAGAATCACAGACCTTTCTTTTATGCTTGAAAGCGCCCACAAGTACATTCAATTATTTCCACTTTTTCAGGAAAAACTGAACTGCAAAGCCTGAAGTTCAGACAGTGTAAACACTATGATGCCCAGATAAAACAGGACAGGGGAACTTGCATATTACTGGCAAAATACTTCAACTATTGTTCTCAGCTACAATATCCTTCCCTTTTATATGAAATGTTTAACTATCTCAAACACTAATATAAAATGGTTTACTGAACTTAAACTATTTTAGTGCAGGAACACATGCCATGCCTCCTGTGTAAATCAGTGAATTACTTCATTTACGCTGAACTACTTAATATTATATTTGCATATTCAATAACTAAATTAACACATTTTGCAAAATTTATACTGGTTAAGTGGCTCATTAGTTGCTTGAGATGTGCTAAAGAGCTGTTATTACAGATGTGTTGTGATGGATTGGACTTAGTTTCTTTTATAGAATCTAAGAGATCATACATTTCAACTATGAGTATTTTAGACGAGAAAGAACAAAAAGACACTTTGTGAAAAGATGAAAGACTAATCTAGACTGAAGCTGATCAGTGCATTTTAATGTAGTACTTTACTTTGGGTTTTTTTTTAAATCTATTCTTAGATTTTTTTTTCTCTGGATAAGAAAGATTCCACTGCACTATTGAAATAGGAAAGGCAAAATTTCATCTGCTTTCCTCGCCAACATTCTTCCCAAAGATTTTGTGCTTTGAATAAGTGGGCTATTGTGTTTATAAGGAAAGAATGCTCCAACTCAATGTATTTCTTTGGTTCTAAAAGACTTTGTAATGTCTCAAAGGTTCAATAGATTGTTATATGAAAGAAATGTTCACCTCAAAAGATACTTCCATATTCCATATATGCCCTCTAAAGGACTCACAACATATCCACTATGGGCAGGCCTGAAAAGTCAAGGCTGAACTAAAAATAAAATTAAACCTCGAACAAGCTAATACAACTCTCAATCAAACACATTTCATTCTGAAAAAGGACATAAAATTTATTCAAAAATGTGAAGCCCCTTCAAGTTGTCAATCTGTTGTGAAAATGAGCATCATTCTATTTTGTGAATCACATCAAAGATAGGTAATCATTGAATCCCTACAGTGTGAAAGCAGACCCTTCAGCCCCACATGTCTATACAGACCCTCTGAAGAGTATCCCACCCAAACCCATTCCAATATTACTCTACATCCTTTAAAACTATTAATCCTTTAAAACTCCTTAAAAGTGTCAATCAAAATGTGAGTACATCACCCTGCAGAAATAAATGGTTTTTGTACATTTGAAACTCATTCTTCATGGGTTGAGCTACAATTAGAAGACCTGATAAATATAAATACTACAGCCCACTAAAAATGAAAACCAGGTGGCCTGGCCTTTTGAAACTGCTCCAGGTGTCCTGTCAGTTAAAGCACGTCAGACCTTTGTTTCTTAAGGGAAAGTAGCTGAAGGTTTTTATTTTCGTTTTAAAAGGACCTGGGATGATAATGAGACTATTTTTAAAAATCAATAAAAGAGGTGTAATTGAATTGAATTGAATTTATTGTCACGTGTACCGAGGCACAGTGAAAAGCTTTGTCTTGCGAACAATACAGGCAGATCACAGAGTTAGGTAGATAGATATATAAATAATAGGTAAACAGCAACAAAAATAAAAACACAGGTACAGGTAAATGTAAAGAGTTTGAGAGTCCATTCAGTATTCTAACAACAGTAGGGTAGAAACTGTTACGAAACCGACTGGTGCATGTGTTCAGGCTTCTGTACCTTCTCCCCGATGGTAGAGGTTGTAGAAAAGCATTGCTAGGGTGGGATGGATCTTTGAGAATGCTGGTGGCCTTTCCATGACAGCGGGCCTGGTAGATGAATTGGCTGTTGTGATTGTCCAGGCCGAGTTCACTCTCTGTAACCGTCTCCGATCTTGAATGGTACAGTTGCCATTACCAGATAGTGATACCACCAGACGAAATGCTCTCGATGACACACCTATAAATGTTGGCAAGGTTATTCGCCGTCAGGCCAAATTTCTTCAGCTGCCTGAGGAAGAAGAGATGTTGTTGGGTCTTTGTAATCAGCGCGTCCACATAAAGAGTCCAAGAAAGCTTGTTGTGGATGACCACTCCCAGGAGCTTGACACTCTCCACTCGTTCCACCTCTGTGCTGTTAATGTGTAGGGGGCACTAGTAACATCCCGCCAAAAGTCAATAATGAGTTCCTTGGTTTTTACAGGCATTGAGAGCTAGGTTGTTCTCAGTGCACCATAAATGAGGAATGCAGAATTATTACCTACAGCTGCTGTTCAACAGAAGTTGCAAAAGCAAACAACAAAACAAAAGAAATGAGGTGGGGTTAATGATAATCTTGGAGTTCTTTTTAATTGTTGGAGCATTTTTTTCCTCAGTTCTCTACATCAACCATTTGAGGTTTTTTTGTTTCACACTGGTCGAACTGTCCAGCAACATCATCATAGTGATTGTTCTTTTCTGATTCCTTTACCGTTCTTTGGCTGCCTGCCTATTCCATCCTTATTTAAATCATGCAGCAAACCACGTAGTGTCTGATTCACGGTCCAGACATTGACGTGTTTAGAGCCCAAAGCTCACATCTGCCCTTGTGGTTTACCACATTAGACATTATTTATCAGAAAATACTGGACAGTGTTGAATCAGTCCCCATTATTTTAACCGTTCTATTCTGACTTGGATTTACAGTAGTGAGTCTTTATATGTTTAAGCCATCTTCTAAAATTACAATTCAGTATATCTAACACCCAATCTGGTATTCACTCTTTCACTGCTCCACATCTGACACCCTACTCCTTTATTTCTATTTATTTTTCTCTCTTTTTCTCCTGGCTAAACTCCATTTATTGTTCAAGCCACGTTACTATAAGGAAGTGGTGGTGGGCTTTATTCAGGAGGGTATCCATTGTGTGGTTGTGGAGATAGTGAGGACTGCAGATGGTGGATAGTCAGATTCGATAAAGAGTGGAGTTGGAAAAAGCACAGCAGGTCAAGCAGCATCAGAGGAGCAGGGGAATCAACATTTCAGGTCAGGACCTTTCATCAGTGGTTGTTGCAACTGCAGCCAGCCAGATGACTTCAACACAGTCAGTCAGATTTCTGACCTTATTTTTTGAGGAGTCAGGTGCTGAACTACTTATTGCAAAATATCTAGTCTCCATCCTGCTTTAACAGTCATTATTTGATGCAGCTGGTCTAGTTAAACAGCCCGCCTCTGGTGACCTCAGGATTTGGAGAGCAGTGGTTCTGCAATGATGGTGATGTTCTTTGTAATACGATGGACTCAGCAAATTATGATATAACCAATTATGTTACCCTGACATCAGACAAAAAGAGAGCAGAGTAGAAGATGGACGCATGTCGTCAAAAAGAGCACAAAGAATGTTACAGTACTTCAGGATATGGACAAACTAGGAATTCTCCAGGCCAAGGGCACAGTCGTTAGCACTGCTGCCTCAGAATGCCAGGGACTTGCATATAATTCCAGCCTCAAGTGACTGTCTGTGTAGTGTTTGCAAGAACTCTCCATGTCTGTTCTGGTTTCTGCTGGATGCTCCGGTTTCCTCCCACAGTCCAAAGATGTGCAGGTTAGGTGGATAAGCCATGGTAAAAATTGCCTCATACAATCCAAGGATGTGTAGGTTAGGTGGGTTAACCATGGTAAAAACCCCATCCACGGTTATAGGGTTGGGATGGAGGTGATGGGTTTGGGTGGATGCTCTTCGCAAGGTAGATTCAGATTGGATGGACCAAGCGGCCTCTTTCTGTACTGTAGCAATTCAATTCAAAGAAGAGTGCTAACCTAAAAAAATGAGCAGCTTCTAAGATTGTATGTGTAGATACCTTGTGCTCAGAGATGCACAGAAGTACTAGCAATGAATGCAAGTAACATTTTTTTACAAAACACATAGCATATAATATATTGAAGCTGAGGGAAGAAGTCAGTTTTTTTTATTGTTGGAGGTAGTCATTTCACCTGCTAATCGTCAACTAAAGTCCTTGAGTTGTCCATGCATGTTGTAGGCTGGCATAGGCTGTGCTGTTATCTGAGGAATTGTGCATGGAGTAGTAGAAAATTGTCAAAAAGGCACCACTATTCCTGTTCATTGGACAGAGGGAAATCCTTACTGAAGCAGCTGAAGATGGATAGACCACGGTCAATGCCCCGGGAGCCGTGCAGTATCCAAGAGCTCAATGATTTTACCACTGCCATCTTCCATATCTGTGTGTCAGACATGTACTAGCTGCTGGAAAATGTTCACATTCATCCCATTGACCCTAGAGAGTTTTCATGCTGTCCTCAGTCAGTTGTGCTTTCATATCTAAGGTAGGTTCTCTTGTCTTTACTGGTGTTCAAATGCCCATATCAATGTCAAATAAATTATGTCACACTGAAAAGCACTTGATATAAACTCAAGGTTGCACTATGCAGTCACTAGCTAATGAGGGCAAGCAATCACATTTGTGGAGGGTTATTTAAACTAAGCGTATACATATGGTGTTTAACATCTTTACCTAAGGTGATGACCTTATTGGCAAAATACCCATAGACTTGCACTTTCCACTCAACAATGTCGTTGATATATATGCACAACGAAAGCATTTTCTTCTGTCTAGAATTTGTAGTTGAAGGATTATGGACATGGTTCATTTGAAAAGACTGGGGAGATTCTGTAACTTATTTTATTTATGAAGGAGTTACCAAAAGATTAATGGGACTTGTGGTTTTAAGACATACTTTTTGGAAGTCATAGGGCTTAAGCTAATTGCTTGGACTAATTTTCTGGAAATCATAAACTTGGCTTTATAGCAGTCAGGAGCTAGTATTTGTATTGGATATTTGGAAATCAAGTCTCACGACCTTGATTGAATTTTTTGAAAACGTAACAAAGGATTGATGAGGGCAGAGCAGTGGACGTGATCTATGTGGACTTCAGGAAGGCATTCAACAAGGTTACTGGTCAGCAAGGTTAGATCGCATGGAATACAGGGAGAACTAGCCATTTGGATACAGAACTGGCTCAAAAGACAGAGGGTCACCTTTCAGACTGGAAGCCTGTGACCAGTGGTATGCCACAAGGATCGGTGCTGGTTCTACGGCTTTTCATTATTTATATAAATGATTTGGATGTGAACATAGGAAGTATAGATAGTAAGTTTGCAGATGATACCAAAATTGGAGATGTAGTGAACAGCAAAGAAGGTTACCTCAGAGTACATGGGTTTTGATCAGATGGGCCAATGGGCTAAGGAGTAGATAAATGTGAGGTGCTATATTTTGGAAAGACAAATCAGAGCAGGACTTATACACTTAAAGTCCTAGGGAGTGTTGCTCAACAGAGACCTTGGAGTGCAGGTTCATAGTCCTTGAAAGTGGAGTCACAGGTAGATAGGATAGTGAAGAAGGTGTTTGGTATGCTTTCCTTTATTGGTCAGAGCATTGAGTGTAGGAGTTGGGAGGTCATGCTGTGGCTGTACAAGCCATTGGTTGGCCACTTTTGGAATATTGTGTGCAACTCTGGTCTCCTTCCTATCGTGAAACTTGAAATGGTACAGAAAAGGTTTACAAGGATGTTGCCAGGGTTGGAGGATTTGAGCTATAGGGAGAGGCTGAACAGATTGGGACTGTTTTCCTTGGAGCATTGGAGGCTGAGGGGTGACCTTATAGAGATTTACAAAATTATGAGGGGCATGGATAGGATAAATAGACAAAGTATTTTCCCTGGGTGAATGAGTCTCGATCTAGAGGGCATAGGTTTAGGGTGAGAGGGGAAAGATACAAAAGGGACCTAAGGGGCAACCTTTTTACACAGAGGGTGGTGTGTGTATGGAATGAGCTGCCAAATGAAGTGGTGGAGGCTGGTATAATTACAACATTTAAAAGGTATCTGGATGGGTCTGTGAATAGGAAGGGTTTAGAGGGATTTGGACCAAATGCTGGTAAATGGGATCAGATTAGATTAGGATTTCTGGTGAGCATGGATGAGTTGGGCCGAAAGGTCTGTTTCCATGCTGTACATCTCTATGACTCTATCACTCTATATCAAGCACCATCTTTTCTTCCTCGAAGAACTGACTATTATTTGGCCAAAATGTTAACTAACCTGTGCGCAGAAAGCTGTTGATTTATTTATTTTAATTTGTGTGTGGGAGTGCTATTTGGAATGGTAAATATTTATACTTTGATACTTCAATCTGTGTGTTAATTCAATTTACATCTTTGTCAAGTAAGCATTGTTTTGTAATAAACCAATCATTTTATTCTTTATTAAAGAAATCAGATTGATGGAACTTCTTATTCAAAATAAATGTAGAAGACATATCATTTACCATGCTAGTAACTGGATAAAGCATTTATATCTATATTGCGATCAGTGTCGTAGTGAGAATAGAGAGAGAGAGAGAAAACAGAACATTCCTCCAACTAAAAGAGGTGGTGGCAGAGTAGTAGTGTCACTGAATTAGTAATCCTATACTAATGTTTTGTGAGGGTAAATGGTGAAGTTTGAACAATAAGCAAGTTGAATAGTGACCAGGTCACCACTTGATTATGATTTTTAAAATCATCAAGTTCACTAATGTCAGTTTGGACACAATCTGTTCAGACTGAGAAATCCCCTAACCAACAACTGGAGAATTATGCCAAAATTGGGAGAGCTATCAAACAGTCTAGTCAAGCAACAGCCTGGTACAGTCATACACAGGGAATCTTACCTTACGATGCCCCAGGCACCTTTGTCACCAAACCACCAGTACAGTAGGATACAATTAGGAAAGAGTTGCACTGAGAGTATTAGTTTTGGACACGATGAAGTCTCATGATATCAGGTCAAACAGGGGAAAAGAACTTTTAGGCTGATTACCATCTACCAATCTCCTTTGGCTGAAAAATCAATGCTCCTTCACATTGAACACCACTCCAAGGAAGTACTGAAAGTGGCAAGTGCACAATGTACTGTAAGTCGGGAATTTAAAAACAATGATTTAGAACAGAACTAGCAACTCAAGTTTGGGCATCCATGAGGTACTGTGTGCCTCAGCAGTAGAATTGTATTCAACCACAACTGGTAACTCCCTGGCCTGGCATATTGAATATTACCATCAAGTCGCAAGATCAATCTGCCTGATCAACCACAGTTCATTGAAGAGTTCCAGAGGGCATGTGCTGTAGAGCACTGGACATACCTAAAAATGTGGTCTCACTCTGGTAAAACTACAACACAAAATTACTGGCATGCTAAACAACAGAAGCAGAATGGAATAGACAGCACTAAGTTATTCAACAACCATTGGATCAGGTCCAAACTCTTCAGTCCTGCCATATTCAGTCATGAATGGTGATGGAAAAATAAACAACTGACAGGATATGGAGGCTCCACAAAATCGCCAGCCTCAATAATGGAAGATCCAAGCAAAAGGCAAAACTGAAGTAATTGCATCCATCTTTAATGAGCAATAGGTGGTACATCTCAGCCTCTTCCTGAGGTCTGCAGAATTACAGATGCCAATCTTTAGCCAAATCGATTCCCTCCATATGATATCAAGAAATAATTGAAAACATTGGATATTGCAATAACAATGAGCCATGACAACATTACAGCAATAGTACTGAAGCCTTGTGCTCCAGAATTAGCAACACCCTTAGCCAAGCTGTTCTACTACAGTTATAACACTGGCATTTACCTGACAATGTAGAGGTATCCCCTGTCCACAAAATACAGGACAAATCCAACCCTGCTAACTCCAGTTCTGTGAGTCTCCTCTCAATCAGCAGCACAATGAGAGGAGGGATTGTTGACAGAGCTGTCAAGCAGCACTGCTTAGCAATGACCTTCTTACTGATCATCAGTTTGGGAATCCAGCTCCTGACCCCATTACATGAACAATAGAATTGTAGTCCAGAGGTTGCCCAAGAGACATGGCCCTTGACCAAGTGCGGCATTAAGAAGCCCTAGCAAAACTTAAGTCAATGGAAGTCAGGGGGAAAAGTCTCCACTGTTTGAAGTTGTACCGAGCAAAAGGCTAGATGGTTACGGTTATTGAAGGTCAATCATCTCAGCTCCAGGACATCTCTGCAGGAGTTCCTCAGAGTACTCTGCTAGGCCCAACCATCTTCAGCTGCTAAATCTATGACACTGCCACCATCATAAGTTCAGAAGTGGGGATGTTTGCGAATGATAAAAGAATGTTCAACACCTTTCCCAACTCCTTCGATACTGAAGCAGTTTGTGCATACATACCACAAACCCTGGACAACAACCAGGCTTGAGCTGATAATTCTCAAGAAACGCTAGCACCATGTAATGATGATATCCAATAAGACAGGATCTAACCATCATCACTTAACAGTCAATAGCATTACTGTCATTGAATTCTCCACTATCAACATTTTCGGGGTTAACATTGAGCAGAAATTGAAGTGAACATACACTTCCTTCACCACTAACACGAAATGGCAGCAGTGTTGTACCAGCTCCAAGGTGCACTGTAGTAATACACCAAGGTTCCACCATGGCAAGCTTGGTAAGATATGGTGAGAAAACTCACTAGGCCTTGTAACGGAAACCTTTTCAAAAACCTTAACTCAGATAGAGCTTTGCCAAAAAAAGTAAGATTGAGCTCCAAGTCTTCTGTCACCATACAAAGTCATTTCCCTTCATAAATCTAATCTTCCATCCAATGCTGGATTTGAAATCTGCAATGTCTTGCTTTCTTGCCTTTTTCAGAGCCAGGATTTGAATAGATCCTAGCAATTTCCGTTGACTTATGTTGCATCTTTGTCTTCCAACTGCAAACACATGCTGGCTTTCCTCCATTTGCACACTTATTCTTATTCATTTGCCTAAACAGTACAGGAAGCTTCCTCAATACTTTTAACATTATTCCCTAATATCTGGGATTCCATAGTTCCTGAACATTTATCTGTAATTTATACTTTGTACTATCTGCAACTTCCATGACTTTAAGTTTGAACATCCACTGCTCCTTCCTGATATCGTGTTGCCATGTTGGAGGATGGGCTTGACGGGAACATAATGCACATTGGTGAAGTAGTAGCTTTGACCTCACAGGTTGATGCGCACACATATGAGGAGCCTTCAATGGCGTGCTAGTCTATGGTGTCATCAAGTAGAGTTATAGCAGGGCAAGTTTGACCTGGGCAATAGGTGGATGATAAGTAGAAAGAGTTTGTTTTTTTTAAGCTCAAAGTCACCAATGAATTTATGCACAAGTTACATGAAAAATGAATGATACTTTGGGCAAAAGTCAGAAGTCAACACTAACATGGGATCCACCATTTCTGAAGTGTTTGCTAGAAATTAAATATATCTGTAGAGTATTAGCACAGAATGAGAATCAGGCTTGTTAAATCATTAGGGGTAGACCTGACTGATTTCAATTCTACAATCTGATAGGTCAAAAATGAAGATTTAATGCCACTTGTACAGACTGACTTCTACAATTTCATTGGTGACTGGCATTTTGGTCTTGTGTGAGTTAATGGTAGGTAATTGGCAGTATTAGTTTCAAATTAACAAAGACCAACAGAGGAAATGTAATATAAAGGATGAAGTACTATCTCTCTAATTAGTTAAAGCATTTGCAATTGAGTGAACAGCAGGATTTGAATTGCTTTTACCTCAGCAAGAATATGTTACCTGACCTATGTCAGCGGTAGTATCTGGATTTTGAATAATACCTTCTGATTTTCTTTGTGCTTCCTGGACCCCTCAAGATCAATCCAACTATGAGTTTCTACAGTATGGAATCTTTCACAGTCAAGGAGGTGATTTACAAAGTCTTTCATAATTCACCATATCCAACTGTGTCCTGAAGGATATAGATACAATGCTAATGAAAGTTTTTAGATTCAGAAAATTATCGAACTTAAGCAATAGACAGCAGTGGAACCATATCTATTGACAAAGGAGAAACTTACTCACAGGAAAGTGATCAATATGTGTAGATATGCTGTGGTTGTAAGTTAACAGCTTCAGCACATACCTGAGAGAATAGACAAGTTTGTCCATAATATAGAAAAGAAGCCCAGTTGTGATAAGAAGCCCAGTTGCACTATTGTGATAAGCAGCCCAGACCTGACTACAACATTGTAGATCTTTCAAGCACAACAATTCGGAAAAAGGCAAGCATCCACAGAAGAGCTAGAAGAAAGATCAAGACTGAATGACACATTGTAAATAATGTGGAGTTCCTCAGACAAAAGAAGGTGTGTCCAACAGTGTTAAAACAGTGTTTTAACTGCAAGAGGCTAAACTGCTTTGCATGCATGTGTTTAGCTGGGATGAAGACAAACAAGCCTTTAAAGCCTATAGACACGGTTGCTGCTCCAGGGTTGTCAGGCAATAGTTCCCACAAACCAAGCATGAGTGCCAGAGAGATAGCAAATGAAGAATTGGATGATTCAATCTACACCTAAGAACAGTTGGCACTGTCAAATCTAAAGGGAAAATACTAGTTTGTAAATATTGCAATAAAGACAGCACAATGAGAGCATCAAACAAATATGAATTACCAGATGGTACTTATGAGCCTTGCAGCCTTGTGTAAAGTTACCAGATCATGATCCATAAATGACACCCTTGAAGGCAAAGTTGATGCTCTGTGGTGGAAAAATGCTCATTTCGAGAGGACAAATCAATCGGAGAGCCAGTGCTACAGCAAGATTCAAGACTTGGAATTCCAAATATAAGACCCAAAGTGAAATACATTAGTCTCACAAAAAATGGTCAAAAGCTCACACTAGTAACCTTAAATGAGACAGAAGCGACTTATAGGCCAAAAACTTCTCAAATCTGAAGTAAGTCTCCTTGCACCTTCACGGCACATCTTCAATCCACTTACAATGTAGTTATGCACGACTATGCTGCAGTTTGGGTGCATTTACACTTCTCATTGGAATACTGCTACAGGGACACATTGTTCACAGGGACAGATGCCCAGCCCCTGTACTGGACCAAGCTGCATCTAAAGGCTGCTGACATGCTACCTTAGCGCTCACTCACTTTGCATCTCTTTGGATACTCACAGCATCCCTGCCTTTCTTCACCTTTTAGTGCTTTGGCCCCTCAGCTGTACAGCTGCTGCATTGTCTTGCCATTTAGTGCAAGCACAAAAACAGACAGCTTGTCACGCTTGCAGAAATCATCAGTCAGGAAGTAGATATGGTGCTGCATCAATCTTCCACCCACACTGTGTGCCAGCTGTCTGCAGCAAACACACTGTGTGTGTTGTAAGCAAACGACCTTGTCTCAAAACAGAAGGGGCAGGAGGAGTCCTCACTCAAGTCGAGGGAGACAGCCTTCACTCAGGGAGTCCTGGTACAGGAAATAAAAGGCTACCTCTGATATCTGCCTAGGCAATTGCGCACAGCCGGTTGGAGTAGTAATTGTCAGGAGTTTCCAAACCTCTGCTGTCCAGGGGTCGAGTCACAGTCAACTTGTTGGACCCGGTGCAACTGGACATGGGGAGGTGCAGGAAAACAGTTGGTGAGCTCATCATTGGACTAGGTCACTCAAGGGGCAGGCCATGATTAGTCCAATGGGCCTATCCACTCAAAATCAAAGTTGGGGGGTGGGGGGGAGCGGACATGGTCATCAGGAGTCACTACTGCAAGAGGAAGACTGAGGAAATTAACTAGGGCAGTCGTAGGCAGACTGCTGGAATGCTGGGACCTGGCAATAGTGAAGAGGGCTTTCCCAATGTAAAGGTTGGGGGCAGGCAATAGGCCATGGGGAAAAGGAATGATGTGGGAGGGGTGATTGATGATGATGATAAGCAGCACCCTAGCTTCCATGAGGAAACACCATACACAAATTGCCTTGGAGGTTTGATTGAATGACCCTGGAGGGTTTCTATCTTCAAGGTCCAGGTGTGCTGAGTCCCAGAGGCAAGTGCACTTACCTCAGATTGACCTCCCACTGGTCTGCGGGTAGCAGACAGGCTGGAAGTGGAAAGCCCAGCCACTTCCAGAGTGTCCGTACTGTGGATTTCTGGAGGGCCTGTATCTGGTTCCTCCACTGGCCGGTGTCTGTTGGATGCACTGTGTCTCCCTGTGAGGAAAGATGGCCGGAGAGAGCTCAGGCTCCCCCAATTCTCCCCCTCACCCATCCCCTTGCTATTGATGCTGAGTACCAGTGGTTAGAGAAAGTAGTACAGGTCTGTATACATACGCAGCAGTGTCAGAGTCAGCTGGAGCTAGGCCTTCATAGTAGTCATGGACCTGTCCATGGAGGATGCCAGAAATGCTCACATGTCTGAGGCGGCACATGGTTCCAGTCCTGCAGCCTTTGTGTCAGGTTGTCCAATGTCCCTGACACAGCTTCATACTGCTCCTGTGTCTGCCTCTCCTTGTTAGTCAAAGCCCTGGTTGTTGACACCACAGAGTCCTCTCCTGCGCCTGAGCGGTTGCCTAGTCTTTCACAGTCCTCCAAATGCTAGGGATCTGGGATGCCTCTTTGGTTGGCCACAAAGATGTGCTCACAAGCTAATTCCACTGACCCTGATCTAGAGAAAAAAAAGACTACCTCCAATGTGTCAGTATGTGAACTGATAAGGGCTGCAGAGGCAACTTTATTTGTGGCTCCTATACGGTCTTCTTGCTCTCTTCCTCAGCAGTGAAGGAAGTCTTGAGGGATGTGCCTATTGACAGCAAACACTGTGGACATTCCACTGGTACCTGCAAGAGAATGTCACAATGAAAGAGTAAACGTTTTGGCATTTTAATCCTCAGCACACAATGGGAATAACTGAAGAGCACCTCAACAATGAGCAATGCTTTTTGTTTGTCTGCCAGGACTTGTGGGGTTTCTACGTCCCCATGGGCAGTGTCAGTCTTTGCCAGCCATACCAAGATCATCTCAATGTAGGGGGTAAGGGGATGAATATCTGTCACTCATTGCAAGCGGCCATCTAACAACCAGTTCTAATGAACTCAGGATTCAAGTCATATTGTACTCATGAACATGGGACAATGGGATTTTAATCATATCCACACAGGGTTTGCAAAGGTGTCTGGATTAATAGTCCAGTGAAATTACCAAAAGCACCACAACTTCCCTCAAATGACGGAAGTTATCTTTCTCAGTTGGAATCAAACAGCTGTCATTAGCCCAACTGTTAATTTTTATTCAGTTTTGTGTTGTTGACTTTTCTATTGAAGTTTCGTACTTTCTTATGCTGCATGTCCACTTGGAGATATTAGGGGAGTGATACATATGGGGATGAAGGTAGGTTTTGAGAGCTTGGGCTGAAAGGAGCTGGAACTTGCTGCAGCAATGAGCATGCATCCAATGTCGACACAGAATGTATTGGTCTGTAGTCCATGGTGCCTCTAAGCCATCCGAGATTCAGATCCTGAAACCTCTTCAAGGTTAAGCTTCCATTTCACTAAGAACTGAACTAGATCAGCTGCAGCCTGCTGCAGTTTCAGGAAGGTCAATTTGGTTGGCAAGTGTTGCAGGGACTGCAGCTGCAGTCACCGTGCTTCATAATGGAAGATAAAGGAATAAAACCAATCATAGCCACACTGAAAACACAATGGATATCAAGCAAAATGAGATTTGGATGGCAGGCTTTTTGTATCTTTTATGGAGCACAGCTCATGCTAAACCTACTGGAGGAGGCATAAACATCAGCTACCCTGTTGAGATGTTGTGAATCAGGGCAGTTATGTGACACATTGTTATTGACTTAGACATCAATAATGTCCAATGCCACCTCCTTGAAAACTGATGTATGTTATTGGTTCAGAGAATGTCAACTCTGAGTCAGTACATGCAAAAATAAAAAAAAACTTGTAATTGGACAATCTCATAGCACTTCAGGCAATGGATTACATTGAATACAGTGACAATTGTTCTGTAGAAAAATGTTGGAGCCACTTCCAGTCCCAATAACAGTCAACAATGAGATAAATAACCAAGTTAGTCTGCTCTTGTTTGAAGTAATAGTATTCTCGCTTCCTACTCTTAATGTTCAGATCATTTTATGCACTTCAAAACTCTGGCTGTCAAATGCAATATTCTATTTTGGAGTCCTTTTGCTTGAAAATGTATGGTTTGGCTTTCTATTAAGCTAATTTATTGAAGGAAAATTGCACCCTTCCGCTTTGAAGTCTGGTCCTTGGCTATTCCATTAATGCTTGGCTCTATTCTTTCATGTGGAATTCTTCAGCAACTCTTCTGTGACCTCATAACCTGCCCTTGTCACTCTGGGTTGCCCGAATCTCTTGGATGAACATGACAATTTATACAATGTCATAGCTGTGCTATTATATTGAAGTAATTCACAGGGGTCAAGAGTCTAATGTTTGGCGAGTTAAGCTGCTTGGAGGCTCTGAAATTAAAGCTTTGCTTCATGGCTAAATATAACACCAACAGGAAATTTCTCTGGAAAAGCAAAGATGAGCACATTCATGGCTGGGCATTGTTATCTGTTATGGTCACCAGTTACTTTGTTAACAGCCTAAGCTGAAACATTTTTAATCCCTCTTAGTAAGAAAACAATGTATTTTTTTTAATGATCTAGATACTCAGTGAGCAGCTTATTTGTGATTCATTTAGTTTGTGTAATTTAAAATTAAATGAATTTTTCAGGGCCAAACAACATTGAACAGATTAAGCTGTGCTGCAAAAGGTGTTTGAAATAAGTGTTTTTTTTTCTGGTAACACTTCTTCATAATATCATCAAGAATGTATTCTGTCACACCTCTCTGCACATACAGCTCTTGCTTTGGAACAACGTCTTGGAACTATTCATGCAGCAACTAAATTGCAAAGAGCAAAGATTTCACAAAGTTGCCCTGATGAAATATTGAAGAGTATACAGACCGAACTTATGTACAGACTGAAAACATGGACTAAATGTACGTAGTGTGGCAGAGCGAGCATGCCAATGATTTTATGCCATTGGTTGACATGCTACCTGCCAACATATTCCTGCTTCTGCTCAATTTTGAGGAAGACTGCATTGGGCAGGCTGATGCTACCCACACACCATGGCCGGTAGTGAATTAGGGGACACCCTTCCAATGAAAGCAGATTTTCCAGATGGTGAACAGGGTAGGTGTCAAGCCAGGAGACATAGCAGTTTCCCAGCAGCATCCGGGGCAGCTACTGGACTTGGAAAACCTCCTTTGATAGGATAGGTGCTGTCTATGTCCACAGCAGTGCACATTGCAGTTGGGGTGGAGGAGGTACCTGTCCCATTCTTTTTAACGGCTCTTCAGTTTTCTGGCCTCGTAAAACCCCAGTTGGCAGCTGAGTATAAGGAATTAATGCATCTTGTGCCTCTCTACATTCTTCAGTAATGTCTACTTCCAATATTGTGCTTGCCAATCTTTCTGGCCAACCAGGCTGCTATTCACCTGACAGCCTGCTGGACTTAATGGATGCCACTCCAGACTTTTTAATTGTCCACTTCCTCTAAAGTTGCTCTTGTACTCCACATGGGACAAATATGCGCATGTCATGCTGATGGCAAGATCAGGGTTCCTTCCCTGATAATTTTTCGGGATTGACATTGATAAGAATCTGGGCATGGATCAGTAATTAAAATTATGCCCCAAATTTTCCAGATAATTCTCACAATCATATTAGCTTTTTCTAAATTCTGATAATTCTCCTCTGATAAATTTTTGAAAGATATTTTCCTTTTGTTTCAAACTGAACTTGTTCTTCTGAGGATGTGACATTTGACTCATGCTTATAAATTGCCCCATGGCATAATTTTATCTTCAAAAGAAATCAATGTAAATGGCTTGATATTCTGTGGAGTTACATATTTCTACCTTACAGTTACAAAAGCAAGTTGAATGTCTACCTTAAGAAATATTTTCAATTTCCACATTGCGCATTTATGTGCCATAAGTCTTGCCTTTGTTTCTGAACCTGTATTCAACTCATTTTAGCTGCACAGACCCTGGTGTGTTATCCAATGAACCAACCTTTTCTAATGTGATTCATATTAAGGGTTTTACAACTCATTTTCATTTGTATCAACACAGACGGATGAAAAATCTCACAATTACCCACAACTTTCAGATTGCTTTAGCATCACAAATAGCTTTCCTAATGAGCTAATCTCAGAAATGGATTTGAAAAATTTTTCATACTAATATAATTTTAAACCGCTTACAAAATAGGATTAGAGGCTCTGTTTCTGGTTATTTTTCCAATTAAAACTTTGCGATGCATTTGTAAGGCTGAATGGTTTGGGATTTTATTCTGTCCCGCATGTTGTTTGTTTTCATAAATTGCTGACACCACTAACCCTAGAAATTGGCAGGTGTTTTCAAGAAACCTCTGAGTCTCTGTGCTAATTTTTCAGGGTTGATTTTAATAAGTCTGGGCATGAGCCAGCTCTAATGTAGCTTCTGCCTCATTGCCAGTGGGGACTATTTGGATCGTATCTTTACAGATGTGTAAGTCTCAGTAACATAAAAGATGAAATATTTTTTTTTTTAAAGAGACAGGTTCTTAGCTTGCCAGACTACTCAGCTGGATTTTACCAATCTGAAGTAATGTTGCTCATGAGTCCTTGAGTGTTGGTTTCCTCACCTCTTTTCAATTGCAATCTGTAGCTGTGTTCACACACACATATATGTTTGGAATAATGCACAAACCTGACGTTTTTATAGTTTGAATAACATTCACCTTCTCTCTTACTTATTTTGTAGTTCCTACCTTCCAATGTGTTATTTTCATCTTCTGCCATTCAAATATTCATCTTTTATCCTCATACTCTGTCTTCCTCTGCTATCTCACTTCGTCCTTTCATTTTATTCTAAGTAAGAAATGAAGAGTGGAAAATGAACATATCACAAAAGTGCAAAAACAATTCTGCTCAAGTTTACACCCTGTCTGTCCTTGGACAAGAAACAAACAATTCCACTTAGAGCCGTGCTGTCCATTAAAGATTGCAGTCAAAAGAAAAGCTGGGATACAGTTAGAACAGCAAATTAATATAGACATACACATTACATTAAACCAGACTTTCATATGGACCAACTCAGGAACAAAGTGGAATATGTTAAAGATGTTGTGTCAGCAATTTGTTTATACAATGGAACCATTTATAATCAGATCTTGTTGACTTCTCAAAATGTTAAGTACATCATGAATTTTCTTCTTTTGGAACAAGCTGAATTAGCAATATTGGAAGAGGATTCATATAGCTGAATTTGAATAAGTGCTTCCAGTGAAAACCTGGACAAGCTCACTGCTGTGGGGAAACAAGTCTCAGGGCAACACATTTCTTCTTTTATGTTCCTGACCTTGTAAATCTTATTAAAAATAAGGTCATTAATAAATTTGCAGCACTTGCTGTATGCCCAAAGAAGACAAAAATTTAATCTGTGCTCAGACCTAGAAAGTTGCTCAGATGGTAACAACACTGGGCTCAGTCAAAAAGTGAGTACCTGCATAGGTACTATAGGAAGCTAATTCTGTTCAGTCCAGGATGTCAATCAAACTATTGTCAGTCAATCACTAACTCACTATCCATGTCGCATTGCTCTGTGGTGCAGCACATTGGAAAGACGAATATGGTGCACCCTGTGTCACAGTTTTCACAAACTGTCTTTCTTTATAACTTGTGCTTCAGTGACTTTAATGTCTGGCAACTCCTTCTGAAGAGTCAACAGAATAAATGAATTTAATTTCCCTGAACCCTCGGTTACAGAAGCACAAAAGGCACAAGACAGTTAAGTGAAAATAATAAGAAACAAAACTCTGGGACACTGAGACAAAAAAGTCTCGCTCTGCTTCTCACTTCAACCCTTCCTTGACAGTTTGCATTAGATAATGAAAGCTATCCAAAGTAGATGTGTTTGAAAAAGAAGAAAGGTGGGTCATTGTTTTACAACAATATACTAGTTTGTTTGTATGTTGTGAGGGTAAAATAACATACACATTTCACATGTACTTGAATTTCCACATCAATAAAATAACTTTAGTATTCATACTTTATTAAACTGTAATTGATGTAATGTCAGCTTAAACAGCAAAGTCTGATTATATGATTAACCCACTGGGTGATATATACCTTTTTTACTTTGAAATATCAATTTTACAGAAGAGGGCTTAAAATTAACTTTTTTTTTTCTTTTTGTGATGCTTCACTCTTTAGAATGGTGCTTCTTAGATCAAAAAAGAGCAGTGGTACTTTTCCCATTACACACATGTGTAAGTGTAATGTTCAAGATAATACCTCCAGTGGTGTTTTGATATCATTGCCTCCTCAACATTATTAACAATATAAGGAAGATTGTTTATGGATATATGGAAGAAGAACCTGAACATGGACAGCCAATCATCATCTAATCCCACTGCTAATGTTCACCAAACTACCAAAGTGGTGCGGTTACTCATTGTAGATTAAAGTCTTTCTGATTCTCGACTCTGAAAATGATTACTGTTAAACACTATTCCTAATGGAGATCAGAATCTCATCAGATCTACGTCTGCGATGCATTTTGAGAAACATATTCATAAATATGAGAGAAGAGTGCAATCTACCACTCAAATTCACTTAATTCAAATTTTCTGCTAATTCAGGTATTCTTAGCTTTGAATTCCCACTTTGCTGTGTTATTTATGTGGTTTAATTTGAATTGCAGACCTGGATACCTTAATTTTCTTTTGAGTGCAGAAATGGCTTCAAATTATCAGGAGACTGCTTGCTTTCACGTGTCGCCATTTTCTTTATCACACAAAAAGAAATAATAGCAAAGTCAGTCCCATTATCGACCATAATATGCTGTTTTGTAAATTGTGTTAAGATGAGGAAATTGGAGCCAAAGTTGAAGTCATTTGAATTTCATATTAAGACACTAAATAGATAATATTCTGTAATTTTTTAGATTGCACCACAACATTGTAATTGTGCATGTGTGTTTGTGACAGAAGCAACAGTCATATCTAAATGCCATTGATGAGTTTTTGATGAAGAGTTACTTCAGCAAGGTGTTTTGTTTGTTTGCAATTTTGTTGTGGTTATATATAATACTTGCCAAAAAATAAAACCACTGATTCCAATGAAGTGGGGGTAGCTAACCTTTAAGATTAAAATCTTTCCAAATGTTTATATTAGTGAATGGATTAATTGAAGCACACTGATAATGTTGCAAGCTACTAAATTTAACTGATTTATAAGGTATGCTTGCTACAGGCCCGTGTGGACCTATTGATAATGTTTCTATTACAGTTGTATTGCAATGACATAATAGATTACTCTATTGTTTGTGATCGAATTGCCTGCATATAATATGGTTGGAATCATCAGTGCTTGAAAAAACATTTATAATGCAGCACAGTATCTCAAAGAAACAAGATCAACTGTCGAGGAGGATGTCATGTAGCCACCAGCTAGACAGGATGCAACATGATTTCAAATGCAGAACCTAATTAGCTAGAACAGAGCAGTATACTGGCTAAAGGTCTATAAAGCTTTGTGGTCTTCTCGCATTGTGTGAATAATTTCCAATGCTGGTGATATAATGGCAATTGTGATTTCTCACATAATTAGTGCTGAGGCTACATGTTACACACTTGGATCAAAGAAGATTTTGTACAACTTTTAAAACTAAATCTTTAAAGCAGTCAACAATTAGAATGAGGACGATAAATCCCTCCAAATAGTGTTAGAAATTGCTAAAAATGAGTGAAAGTTTGGGAGGGGAAATCAGGCATGATTTTATATGATCTTGGATCTGTCCTGTATGATAGTAAGGATGAAATAACCATGAACCAACTCATGTGGTGGTCAGGCACTAACGCCTCTTAATTTCCCATTCAGCTCTGGCTCACCCTCTCAGTACATTTAATTCTACAGGTTATACCCGTCTTTTGAGTACATTTGTGAATGTATTGTAAAATATTATGACTTTGACACTGTATGAGTCACTTAAGGGAATGTAGGATCTCTTTGAATTCAGCATTGGGTTAAAATAGCCTTGTTGAGTTTCAGTTTCCCATTGTGTGAAAGCCACAGCTCACCCACTTTCCCCTCTCAGCAAGTGTCAGATCTGACTAAAATGGGGTGGGATCTCAGGAGCCCACCTTCCATTTTAAAAGTTCATGGGTCTCTGTGATTCAGTGAAAATCGTGGCCTTGAGTACAGAATCTAGGTTTGACAGCCCCTGTGCTGGGCGAGCATTGGGGGAATGCTGCACGATAGAAACTGACATCTTTTGGATACAATGATGTTCTCTCAGGTGGTCTAAAATGATTCCATGGCATTCTTTTGATGGAGGACAAGGGATGGTTGCCCCAGCATATGACCAATATTTAGTACTCGTATCAAATTCAGTAAAACAGAAGGTCTGGTCATTTTTTTGTTGTTGTTGGTAAGATCCTGCTGAGCACAAATTAGCTGCCATGTTTCTTATTTTACAACAGTGACTGCAGTTAAATAATTCATTGGCTGTGAAGTGCACATGTCACATCTTGAAGCCATGAGCAATACCATTTAAATGCAAGTCACTTTTATTTTCACTGCACCTCTCAACTTTAAATGGTACTGCTGAGAAAAGCACCTGTGATATGGCAACAATCCTAAACTGGCAGAAACACTAAGTTGTAGTTCTGTAGACAATTACAATCATGTTCTTACTGCTAACCCAAACTCCACTTTCAATCTGTTGCAGAATGAGAAATAATGGTTATATTCATGTTAACAAGCTTAATAGTAGATGCAGATTGAATCCACGTATGGCAGCAGATAATTTGTTGCAGAGAGAACAAGGCTGTTTAAGAATTACTGAATAAACTTACAGTCTATATTGCGCACAAATTGATGGCCATGAAAGTCTACCAGAGGTTGCCAATACAAGCATCTTCTAAATAGTAATATTTCCAGAACAATGTTAGTTTGCTGTGGAGTACTTTGAAATGTCTGAATTATGAGAGGGTAGTGCATACAAGATCAGTTCTTTCTTTCTTTACCTAGTTTTCACAAGTGTCCAGTCTCTTTTGTTTGGAGAAAATCATTTCAACATGGTATACTGGGGGCAGTCATGGCTTTCCTTTTTATAGAATCCCTACAGTGTAGAAGCAGGCCATTCAGCCCAACAAGTCCACACCAGTCCTCTGAACAGCATCACACCCAGACTCACCCCTCTACCCTGTCCCTATGACCCTGCATTTCCCATAGCTAATCCACCTAATTTACGCATCCCTGGACACTATGGGCAATTTAACATGGCCAATCCACCTAACCTGCACATCTTTAGACTGTGGGATAAAAGTGAAGCACTCGGAGGAAACCCATGCTGACACAGGGAGAATGTGCAAACTCCACACGGCAGTCTCCTGAGGCTGGAATTGAAGCTGAGTCCCTGGCGCTGTGAGGCAGCAGTGCTAACCACTGAGCCGCTTGTTGTCATCATGTGACCTCTTCCTTGTCTGTCACAATTTGCACTTTGGTTTCTGGCAGTTACCAAAGGTATTACTTGAAGCATAGTGTCAGAAGAGTCCAGCTGAGATTGAGTGAACCTTCAGAACTGTAAGAGACCAGTTACTGCAAAAGGATAGCAAGGAAGCATTTAAACCAGAGTGTGCAAATGTGAAGTGATAGCTACATTAGCATAACTGAATTGTTCACTGCGTTTTGGGGCGGCATGGTGGTTCAATGGTTAGCACTGCTCCCTCACAGCACCAGGAACCCAGGTTTGATTCCAGCCTTGGGTGACTGCCTGTGTGGAGTTTGCATGTTCTCCTTGTGTCTGCGTGAGTTTCCTCCATGTGCTCCGGTTTCCTCCCACAGTCCAGGTCAGGTGAAATGGCCATGCTAAATTGCTCCATAGTGTTAGATGCATTAGTCAGAGGGAAGGGGGTCTGGGTGAGTTGCTCTTCGGAGGGTTGGTGTGGACGTGTTGGGCCGAAGGGCCTATTTCTACACTGTAGCTAATCTTTACTGTAGAAATAAGATTTGAAACAGAATTGAAATTTGTTCCCATTTCAGCAAAGCCATGAAAGAGCTACAAAATTAAATAAAAAGTCTGAGCAAATAAAAATTGCAAGTTTCTTATCAAGTCTTAGGCAAAGAGTGCTACAAGCTGCATTGCAGCATAGATCTCAGTGAGGAGTCGAGAATTCAGTTAAGAGAAACTTTGAAGGTATACCTTGCATCCATATTTTTAACACTTATGAACAATGTATGATCAACATCCAAGCTCAGGAGTAGAAGGAAATTATTGATCAAGATGCGATGGTACTGACTCATCGAGCTAAAGTCTAAGGCTTTGGACAACTTAAAGATGATCTCTTCAGAGATAATATTGCCTTCGGCATAAGCCATACCTTCATGAGAGCTTGTCTGCTGAGAGAAAAGAGACTGACTCAAGAAAGTTGTCAGATTATGCAGACGGTTAATATTAATGGTTGATCAGATGAGTCCATGCACTATGCTGGAAGAAATTCCAGGTCACGTTATAATAAATGTCAAAATATTTGCAGAAGAACCAGCAGACGATCAAGACGAGAAAGAAAATATAGGTATTATGGAGGACACCACCCAAAAGTGAATAAATATGTCCAGTGCAGGAAAAACAGATCTCCAGTTGTAAGAAGTTGAATCATTTTGCACATGAACTTTTGGCTAGAAAATAGATAAACAATCATTTAAACCAGACTGCTGAAGACACCAGCACTCCATGAAATATGAGTTCCGCAAATTTGTGCACATTGGCTCAAGATGGTGTCCTAAAAATGAAACAGTTGAAGATAAGGTTGAGACAGTATGATCCCAACAGATCAAACAAAGCTAAGTGGCCAATGCTGTGGGAAGAGTGAAGATTTGAAGTTCCAGAGAGGCAATCAATGTTAAACAATGTTCACTCATCGTAGCTGAAGCAAGCCTGAAGCTTGTCCAATCCACCCTAAACATGCCAGAAGAGATGTGCACTGTTCTGTTTTGTTATGATAAGGGGGCATATTTGGAGAAATTAACTTTTTATGTAGTCTACTGACTGGCTTGCAGCCATTAAACACATTATGTGAAACATCTTTCGCACTGAGCTTTGGGATTACACTCCTAAATGTTACTCTTACTACCTCTCAACCCATCCCCATCCTCCAACCCCACCACCACCAAACAAGTCCAGAGATATGTGGGATTATGAAAGGAAGTGACAAGGAGTTTTGTACACTAAAATGAAATTATTTTATAAGAGGGACTACAACTTAGATATGCAGAAGACCATCGCAGTGATGGAATGGTAGGAATTTCAGCTCAGCTTGTAAGCAGGAGGTTATAGAGCAGGACCTTTCAACTTACATAAGAGCATATCCTATTTGCAGGTTATTATTAAAAAGGGGCCTCAAATTTGCATTAACTGAGGTATGAAAAACATCAAATTATTTTGGAAGGGACAAGAATATACCTCCAGGAAATACAACTTTCCCCACACTTTCAGGAACTTCTAAATCACTGTCGCTGCTTTTATAGGCTGGAGTAACTATGAAGAAGTACCACTTTTGATTTGGTTATTTTGAGCATTTTCAGTCTAACTCTTTGGAACTGTATGACAGAGATTAAACCAAAGTTGTTTTTGAGCTGTAAGTGGCATAATTTGGAATATGTAAGCTTCTTGTCACCTTTCGGTCTAGTTTTCTAGAGTGGCAGATCTAGTAACGCCAGAGTACGATAAGAAAATGACAAATGCCTAATGGCAAGTACATTTGCAGGCTTGAAATAGTCAAGCCAGAGACAAAATACCTGCTTCATTTTTCTCATTAAACGCTTGCTTTCTTTCATTGAAAAACTGCTGACTGCTCACTGCACATCTCCCTGCCTTATAGCATGCATGCAAGGAGTTCATGTATGTGATTTATACCTCCTTCGACACAAAACATGCAAATAACAACAGTGACCTTCTCTATTTAACCACTGTATCATGAAATTTTAGTCTGTGCAACTTTTCTTCCCTATCATTTATAAATAAAAAGATTGCACTTCATTGTGAAATATCTGATGTTAAGCCAAAAGCCTCTCCTTTGTTAAAAAGAAAATGCTTTTACTAAAGAGATATTTTCCCACATCTGAGCTTCAGTCTAGAATCCCTTTGATTAGTTTCACTCAATATGAAATCTCAGGTAGTAGCATCATAGTTCCATCGTAGTTTCACTGGCAACTGGCATATGACTTACTTTATCACAAATCCTGGAACGAGCAATTTTCATTGTGAGATTACTGTGGGTTGCAAGGAAATGTGATAAATCCAGATAAATCTAGCAAGTTCACAGATATTGGGAAGGATTTATAAAGGCTAATACAAGAGGCTGTGCATCTAGGCGTGAGCACAGATCGCAATCAGATTTGTGCTTTTACAACATTTGCCTGTTAGGTTTGATAGACAGGCCTAATTAAGCAGGTGGCAGTGATCTGGTGAATTTCATTTGCTCCTATTGCAGAGCTTCATTCAATACACTGGCTGCACTGACATGCTTTGCAATCTTTTTTTCCTGTGGTCTGATTGCCTCAATCATACAAATTGCATGTTGTAACTGCCCTTTATCTTCCTTGTCAAGTCCAGCTCCCTGTTTACTCTCCACACAGTGAATCGATTTATCAGGGAAAGTTCCAGCAGGCGCCAGAGGCTCAGACTCTGCTGTTTCAGCAGCTTTTCTCTTGCAGATAGAATGAGACAATTGTGTAACCTGTGTAAAACAATGAGTAACTTTCCAAATGAAAAAATCGAGCTAGCGAATTTCTTCAATATTTCAGCCAATTTGAGCTTCTTTCAGAAATTTTATATTGAGTTATTTCTAACATAGTCCAAAGCTGCCAACATAGTGTAACTTATTACTTCTTGATTTTAGTTCCATATAGTTTTCTGTCTGTTTTGATGAGAGGAATATGTTTTAACTTTATATTGTCTGCTGTGTAGGACCAACAAACACAAAATGAGAAAAGGAGATTTGATTCAGATTGATTCCTCAGAGAGTTTGCCTAATTGTGCCTAACCATCTAACCTTTTGAAGGAAAATTTTGCTTAAAAACTCCCTGTCCACCCGACTAATTAAATGATACTGAAAATTCTGTCCTTTTTACTAGGTAACCCATTGACTGCCACTCAGCAAACCAGATCCATTTTGCACCAGTTACCCAAGAAACACTAGAATAACTTTTTGTCTTCAGTGCTTACCTTGATATCCTGAGGTTACTGCCATTAACCTAGGGTGCACCACTTGCTACTTTCTGCACTTGCAATAGGTGCAGCTGCTTTTCTCAGATCCCACTCTCTTGGATCTTGTATCGAGACAACTGGTAACAACAATGTAAGTAAATATAGGCAAAAGTGAGGACTGCAGTTGCTGGAAATCAGAGTCTAGATTACATTGGTGCTGAAAAAGCACAGTAGGTCAGGCAGTGTCCGAGGAGCAGGAAAATCGACATTTCGAGCAAAAGCCCTTCATCAGGGTCTTCATTCCTGATGAAGGGCTTCTGCCCGAAACATCGACTTTCCTGCTCTTGGATGCTGCCTGACCTGCTGTGCTTTTCCAGCACCACTCTAATCTAAACTCTGTAAGTAAATATGTCAAGCTGGAAATTAAAATGTATCGTACTCATTTCTCCTTCTTGTGGTTCCCATGTATTAGTTCTAAAATGACTTGGAAGTTATGGTTATAAAGACAGAAAAGCTGTCAACAGTCACAGACATTATAGTGTAAAATTAGTGAAAGCAACTTCTGACATCCACATACATGAAGTTAAATGTACAATCTAAAGTTTACTAGGGATTAGTACACAGATTCTTCTTTATCTTTTATTTCAGTCTTCACAAATGCATTCAACACAGATTCAGTGATTTACCAAGACTTTGAACTCCTTACGTATTATCCTTGATGTAAAAATTCACTGAAAATGTTGAATCATGTTTGATCAGGAGTAATTGAACTTTGAATGGCTTACTAAATCATAGTTACTTATGAACAATCTCTCTGGCCTGAAAAGATATCTCTATTATCTCATCCCTTAAGATGAATGTTTAAAAGTTCCGCATGTTTAAAATAATTATCTCTACTTGTTTTAAAATTTTATCATATGTTAGCTTCTGCTGAATCCTAAGGCCTATTTCAATGCTAAAGGAACGAAAATTAATATTCTAAAAGGGTAGATTTTGGCAAAATGTTTTCTCTAACATGGTTCCATGCTGTACATCTCTATGACTGTATGTCTTGACCTAACCCAATTCCAGTTTAAATGGAGATAAGGTGCAGAGTCGGCAACCATCCCACTATTAGCACACAGGGCACTTGCCTTTAGCTCAGATTAGGGTTAGTAATGGGTCATTGGAGATTATAGGTGGATAGGTGGAGGGGGAAACTCATAGGTGGTGTGAATGCTGTTGGATGGGAATCACGGGGGTCTGCGTTGTTTACAGCGTTGATTTATTTAATTGAGACAAAATGCTCCTCTTCATCCAGGTCCGTATGTAGTGCTGTAAAAACCACATATTTAATAGTGCCAGCACGATTGGGGAGTCTACAAATGGGAGTATGGAGTAGGCCATCTAAAACTGAGATGAGAAAATATTTCTTCACTCAGAGAATGGTCAACCCTGGATTTCTGTACCAGAGCAGGCCTATGGTCATCAGGTCAAGAAAGAGATTGGTAACTATTTAAATATTAAAGACATCAAAGGCTATGGAGAGAAAGTGGAAATATGACATCAAGATAGAGGATCAACCACATTCATATTGAATCACAGGGCAGTCTTGATGGGCTGAATGGCATTCTCCTGCTCCGGGTTTCTGTGTTTAAAAGTAGAAGCTCTGTAAATCAGAAGCATGCAGCAGACCAAAATTCACCTCTTTCTGAGTGTTAAAAACATTTCCTATAGCACTAAAGCAGGTCATGGGATTAAGACCAAAACTAAAAGATGATAAACTTTTAAGACAAGTAAAATGATTCCATGGCCCAGCTCATCAGAGTGGATGGGTTGCCCACACCCTGTGGGTTAAATCTTGTTGTGGTGTTGACTGTCTTGGTCACTAGCTGAAGGGAGGAATCTGTTGCTACCACTGGATGGATGGACTCCAGTGTCCCAAGATTGTGGATCTGACCCAGACCCCAGGTAAAGTAAGTAGAAGGAGCTGGGAGTTTTTCAGGGTAGAGTCATGAGATGGGGGTCATCAGATGGTCTTTGATCACATCCCCCAGCCTGCCCTGAGATGACAAACACCCCCCCACAGTTTGACCTGTCGAGCATTCTGCATGGCGACAAACTCACCAGCATCTCAGTTCATACCAGTAATGGCAGGATGAGGCCTCCAAGCTTGACACCAGTGACAGCAGAAGATGTGAGCATTTCTGTCATCTCTGTGAAAACAGTAAAGGAGTTGTTGAGAGGTGTTGCATTCCTTTTTCTAATTTTCAACTTCCCACATTAACCCAAAGCCTTTTGGATATTAAAGTTACACTGTTAACTATGAATAACGTTTTGCATGCTGTTCAGAACAGAAAGAGGTCTGTTTTGTAAGGTTCTTTGTATTATTTAGAATAATTTCAGCACATTTGTATTCGAGATTGTTTGCCTACTGTGATTGTTTTTTTTAAATCGATCTGCTGTATTTTCTAGACATTTCAAGAATTAAATCCATGATTATGCCCAAACCAATTTCTAAGCCTTACTCTAACAATTCAATTTCACTTATTGAATACTTATGATTCATTTTTTAAACAGTATCATCTAATTTACCTTTCTTTAATTTAAATTCAGTTCAAATTGCCTGCAAACCTTTAACTGCATTTTTGATTGCCCTACTGTGATGCCATCAGCAGCTCACTTGATTGTTACACCTTCAACATTTACTCCTTCCACCACCGAGGCACAGTGACAGCAATGTGTACCATTTGCTAAATGTACTTTAACAATACACCATTGCTTCTTAGACAGTACATTCTGAACCTGGAACCTCTATCACCCAGAAGGGCAGGGCAGCAGATACGGGAGAATATCACTACTTGCAAGTTCCCCTACACACTACCACCCATTCTGACTTTGAAAAATAACGCCCTTCCTTCAGCGTCACTCAGCCAAAAAGCTGGAACAGCCTCCCTATTAGCTTAGTGGGTCTGACCATAATCTTTTCAAGGGTAATTAGGGATAGGCAAGAAATGTCAACCCAGCCAGTGACACCCACATCCTGTGAACAAATAGAAAACCAATCTGACAGTCATAAATGTTCCTGTAACCCCAGAGAAAACAGAAATCATTGGTTCAGATGATGCTTCATTCAATATCTTCCCAGTTTGCTGTTGCTTCTGCCAATGCTAAAGTCCTAAGTTCTACCATGGATATCATTGGCATTAAGTTTAAATATAAGTCCTTCTTGAAATTTTGTATTGTTGAAGTCTAAATAACCAATACCATCAGCTATTTAACTAACGATATCTTCCTCTGGGAAATTGAGAAGTTTGCCTTATTCTAAATCCAGTCTTGCTGATTCCTAGTCAATTATTGTTCACTTAGTTCTCCTCTGACTTACTTCATTCTGAGAATAGATTCCATTAATTTCCTTGCTATTGATATGAGACAAAATGATCGTGTAATTCTCTGTGATAGATTTGTTGTTAATATAATAAACATTTTGTGAGCTTGCTTTTAATCTTATCATTACTTATAATTGTTCTCTGGCAAATCCACTGGCCAAAAATGTTCACCTAAGTTTCTTTCAGCTGCCTAGAATATATCACAATACCATAGCCCTTGAACTTTCAAAGTATCTCTGACATGTTTGTAGGGGTATAAAAAAAGTGATGTAGACTCATAGATGTTTACAGCACAAGAAGGAGTTATTCAACCCATCAAGGCTACACTGGTCAACAAAGATCTGACTACACTAACCCTACTTTATAGCTTTTGCCAATAATCCTGCTATTGCAGTGCAAGTGGCTATCTCAATATTGTTTAAATGTTACAGGAGTTTCTAACTCAACAACCACTTCAGGGTAGTGAGTTTCAGGCTCCCATGATCTTTTTTAGTGCAAATAAATTCTTAGCTGTCCTCTGTGCCTGCTACTTCTTTCTTTAAGTCCATGCCCTTGGTTTTTGACCCCTCTACTAATGTAAACGTAATGTTCAGCAGTGATGTGCTATAGATTGAGTAGAGACAAGGAAAATTCTGCACTAAAGAAATGTACTTAACTTGAAGTGAAGAGTGTATTACAATGTAAATAATGGAGTTTTGCAAGAACCTACCATAGTCATTCTTGGTGAGGGGAAATCCTCCTAATATAGACCAGCTCATAACTAACCCAGACAGACATTGAAAAGCTATTCAAAAGTGAAACTAAACCATAAACCAATGTGAATTTTGGAGGTCTCAAGGACATTATTTGTATTCAAAGAAGTAGATCACAAGATAACAAGAAACTTTCCAGCAGTTAGCGTTGGAAAACATTTCCTTAACATTATCAGATAGAATATTCCACGATATTTCTGAATATGAGTTGGAAGTGAGAGTGTTGAAAATATGGAAAGGTTTTGGAGTGCAAGAGGGGTGCTTTGCCTCACTGAAAAACATTTTGAAACGCAATTTTCAAAAGTATGTTGAGAGACAGTGATGTCAGTATTTGTTGATGGTTTCTTGTAAATGAAAGTGTTACTTTTCTTCCCCATTACAGAGAGCTAAATAGATGAATGAATTCATCCTCATGTTTCATCAACGCAGTTTCTGTCATAACTACCTCCCAAGAGTTTTCCATGAATGAACAGGGATGTGGTTGCAAATAGCATGTACCAGCATGCTTTCGGAATGCCAATGACACTGTCGGTCATTACAATATGGTAGATTGTGCAAATCCAGCTGTGAGATCTAGTAGTCTTCATTAAATTCAGGAAGCCTTAAGTACATTGTGGGATTACAGTGCACAGATTGTCTGAGCAGAGTGACAAAGATACTTTTTTGATTTTGCAGTCCCTCACCTAGCTGAAACTACTAGAAGGCCAATGAAATCATGCTGAATGAGCTCCCAACTAATTCTATTAATTGTACCATTTTAAATGCAAGAAAGGGAGTTGTATAGGTAAACTTAATCACTTCCTTGTGAATTTTAAAATTGTATATGTCTGCATGCAAGACGCCTTAGGGAAACTTGTTCAGTTCCAGTGACAAAATAGAGGACCACTTTCAGGCGATTCCTCAAAACTGCCCTCATTATATTTGAATGTCAAGTCTCAGACCCAATTGGGCCTGTCTGATGAACTTTGCAATGGTTTGGAATGATTAATCATGTGCAGTAGCTGTTTGAAATGGCAGATCAATTGCTCCTTTCAAAGAAGGAGAAATAACTGCAGCAGGACTTTATCAGTTCTTTACTCATTTGTATTGTTTTAGAGATTCTTAGAAGAAATATACATGCTTATAATGGCAGGGCATAGTTTGCTAATATAAATCTGAAAATGCTGCTGATTCACCATTTGGCCAAGTGCCACCACAAAGCAAATGGCAGCCACAAAGTCAGCTTCTCATAACACTAACACCTCACACATCTCACCAAAACAAGCATCATCTCTGAAACGTCCATTCTTGGGATTTGTTCAGGTAGTTTGAGGTGGTAACACTGGAAGAATGGAGAAGAACGTTTCCAGTTTAAATGCATTGTCTGTAATCTTCCATTTTTTTCTGCGAACATTCCTTCTATCTACATGAAATGACATACGTGCAACAAGTCAATCGACAATGGGTTAGTTTTAAGGCAAATAGATTGACAGGTTTAATCCTGAGGCACTGGACCTTCTAAAATATTAATCCAATACGGATTCAGCTGAATTTACAAAACTGTATTTTAGAGACTTTAACCTTCCCTCCCTTTCTCCCTGACACCGTTCTGAGTTATGCCCTTATTTTCCCTCTATTATATCGATAGAAGTTCTATTTTGCTGCTTCATTATTCCTTTGATCCTTTTGAAGCTTTAAATTATAATTTCAGATTTACGTCCTGGTTCCTTTTCTTTAATATCATTGTATTCATCTCTTAAAGAATAACATGAAGCAACGAAAAGAGCCACAGGTTGATTAACAGATTGCAGTACAAAGCCTTTTTCCATGATGGTAATGTAGCTATTTGTCTCAGGTTTTATGGTTATAAGGGTCTCTGCCAACCTATACCAAGAGGGGGAAATTAGCTGAAATCATCAGGCACATGTATCACACTTTCTGTTAACACAGGATTCAGTCAACTGTCTGGGATGGTCTAGGGCAGGGTTCAAAGCCTTTTGTTGCAGGGGTGAGAATGTTACATTAAACCAAAGGTTTGCTCTGTCTTGGTCTTAACTCTGTCTGATTGTCAGGCAATCTTAAATCTAATCTCACTGTGATCACTCGTCCTGGGAGGCTGCACTAATTCCATTAAAAAACATTCATCACCATTTTGAATATGCTGTCTGAAAGCACCCTCTTATAGCCCTGTGTTTAAACACCAGTTATGTGAAAGATTATTTCGGTATGAGCACAGATGAAGTGTCATACCTTTGAGAGGAAACGATCTGTGATTGCGAGACTAAACTGAAACTAATTTTAACAATTTAGTTTCTCCTATTAGCGAACTGATGTAACTATATTTTTCCAAAACAAAAACTTTATTTGTCAAATTTGTAATGCTGCATGACATAATAGTTTAAATTTGACATGGCATAAATTGCAATACAGATCAGTTTATTGAATACCATAAGTGAGTTACCTCACTACACCCACCATTACAGACTATATTTACAATTTACATTTACATTTCAGGTAAGACATTTTGTTCAGTCCAAAGGGTTTTATACAAATTCCAAACTATGGTGGGAGCATCTTAGTCAAAATGACGTTTCCCCAATGAGGTATTGGGGTGAGTCCTCTAAGTCTGTACTAGAGGGCCAACAACTCCTTGGCAAAAAATAAATTGAATCAAATCACTTATGTCTTATACAGAATTCTGCGAAATTCAACTACCCTGGGGTCATGTTGCAGTTGTATAAGACTCTGGTGCGGCCGCATCTGGAGTATTGTGTGCAGTTTTGGTCGCCATACTATAGGAAGGATGTGGAGGCACTGGAACGGGTGCAGAGGAGGTTTACCAGGATGTTGCCTGGTATGGTAGGAAGATCGTATGAGGAAAGGCTGAGGCACTTGGGGTTGTTTTCATTGGAGAAAAGAAGGTTTAGGGGTGACTTGATAGAGGTGTACAAGATGATTAGGGGTTTAGATAGGGTTGACAGTGAGAATCTTTTTCCACGTATGGAGTCAGCTATTACCAGGGGGCATAGCTTTAAATTAAGGGGGGGTAGGTATAGGACAGATGTTAGGGGTAGGTTCTTTACTCAGCGAGTCGTGAGTTCATGGAATGCCCTGCCAGTAACAGTGGTGGACTCTCCCTCATTATGGGCATTTAAGCGGGCATTGGATAGGATATGGAGGATAGTGGGCTAGTATAGGTTAGGTGGGCTTGGATCGGCGCAACATCGAGGGCCGAAGGGCCTGTACTGCGTTGTATTCTTCTATGTTCTGTGTTCAACCAATTTGTCAGTGTTTATGGTCAAAGAATAACTGAATGCCTCTTTTAGGCTCATGAGCTCAATACAAACATAATTTCTTAAAATGATTAAGGTGCGTTTAATTTCTAGCTGTTGACTGTGATGTCCTGGGTGCCATTTTTACTTAAATATTTTAATTAGTTGAAAAGAGAGTAGCTCTGTGTTAAAGCACCCTCTCCCCTACTGAGAGTCTGATACAGCATGCTATTGCTGTCACATTGAAATGCCTCTGACTTGTCCTTCAGTTTCAAAAACCCACATACCATGCCTACTTGTATGAAGAACTTTTCCCCACTGCAGTTTAGAGTGCATTCATAAGAAAATCCCAGGTTGGTGATTGTTTCTTCTTTGCGGTGAAGGTCTGGTGACCTGTAACAGTCCCAAATTCTGTTCTCTTCCCTCCCTCCATGAGGCAAAACCTAACCAGTTCATTTGAAGGAGTGCCTGAGAGCTGATATAATCAACATACACACACTGACATAATTGAATTTAAAAATTACCCTCATAGAGATGGGCAACAAATCATGGTCTCACTAGCAATGTCCACATCCTGCGAAAGAGTGGGCATAAACCATTCTGTCTATCAATACTTGTATTATTGCTGGACAAGTCAGATCCCTGGATGAGAGCTGCCTTAATGGATCATACTTCCTGTTTCACAGAAACAAGAATGCTGGGCTGCAGAATTGGTTTTGACAATAAAACAGAAGTTTATTGTGCAAAAGAAATCAAAATAAAATGCAAGAAAACAATCTATCAGATATAACACATTTTATAAGATTTAAAACAACTGGCAAAACAAAATCCCATCCAGTCCCTAACACTGTCACTTTACATTTCATCAAAATCCAGGAATATTTTCCTTCCCTATCAAATCTGCAATTGACATAACTGTTTCTGTTCAGGTCCAGTCTCAGTCCTGTGAGCTGTAAAGCCTTTCTCTTTGAATCACACGCTGCAATCTTAGATCTTCTCAGCTTTGAATAACCAATGAAGATTTTGAACCAAAAGTTCCGTAGTTTGGAAGTATTTGCAAACTGAAACTCTTAGACTGAGGTAAGTTATGAGCTAATAACCGAAACTTGCCTCTATTTACACCCAGGTCTTCTTTAAAGTGAATTCAAAAGCTTTTAATGAAATTAAGAAAAAAAATGGTTATCCTAGCTTTTGTTGGGTTAATGGCTTAAAGTGTTTCTTCCTCACTTGTCAGAAATCCTATATTTATTGTTTATTCATTCATGGAGTGTGGGCATTACTCGCTAGATCACCATTCATTTTTGATCTCGAGTTGCCCCGGAGAAATTGCTAGTGAGCTGCTTTCTTAAACCATTACAGGTACATAGTGCAGGTACATCTATACTGTTGCTGAGAGGAAGTTCCAGGAATTTTGACCTTGTTATACTGAAGGATTGGTGAGTGGTTTGGAGGGGAAATTTCAGGTGGTGGTGTTCGCATGTATCTGTGGTCCTCATCCTTCCAAATAGTAGTGTTGGTGGATTTGGTGGGTGTTCTGTAAGGAACCTCTGTGAATTTCTGCAGTGAATTTTGCAGATGGTACACACTGTTGCTACTGAGGGTCAGTGGTGGAGGAACTGTAAGCTTGGGACATGGTGCCAGTCAAGCGAGCTGCTATGATCTGAATGATGTCAAGCTTCTTGGATGTTGTTGAAGATGTGCTCATCCAGGCAAGCTGGGAATATTCCATCACACTTCTGACTTGTGCCTTATGGGAGTCAGGAGGTGAGTTACTTGTTGTAGGACTGACCTGCTCTTGTTGCCAATGTATTAATATGGCTAGTCCAGTTCAGTTTCTGATAACTAGGAATACTTAGGACGTTAATAGCGGGTATTCAGCAATAATAATGCCTTTGAATATGAAGGGATATTGGTTGGATTTTCCCTGTTGGGGATGGTAATTGTCTGATATTTCTGTGATACAGATGTTACTTCACACTTGGCAACTATATATCTAGATATTGGTCAGGTCTAGCTGCACTTGGACATAGCCTGCTTCAATAAGAGTTGCAAATGGTGCTGAACATTGTGCATTCATAGGTAAACATTCCCACTTCTGACTTTTTGACAGAGGGAAGGTAATTGAAGAAAGAGCTGAAGATGGTTAGGCCTATGACACTACCCTGAGGACTTCCTGCAGAGATATCCTGGAGCTAAGATAGTTGATCTCTAACAACCACAACCATCTTCCTATGTGCCATGTACAAATCCAAACAATGAAGAGTTTATTCCCTTATTCCCTTTGACTCCAGGTTTGCGAGAGCTCCTTATGCGACATTCGGTCTCATGTGCCGTTGATGTTAATAGTAATCACTCTCGCTTTATTTCTGAAATTCAGTTCTTTTGTTCATGTTAGAATCAAGGCGATAATGAGGTCAGAAGCTGAGTGGCTATTGCTAAGTAAGTGTAATGCTTGACAGGACTGTTGTTGACAACTTCCATCACTTTACCGATGGTGGAGACTACACTGATGGGGCAGGAATTGGAAGGTTTACATTTGTTCTGCTTCGTGTACAGGACATACCTGGGCAATTTTCCACATTGTTGTGTAGATGACAGTATTGAAACTGTACTAGGACAACATGGCTAGCATGTAACACTTTCTGGAGCATGGTTCTTGAGTAGTTAAAAAACAGCACCTCCAACCATTCCTTTATTTCATGTGGAGAGAATCGAATTAGCTGAACATGGCATCCATGATGCTGAGGACTTCAGGAGGAGATAGCGATGGACCAACCAGTCAGCATTTCTGGCTAAAGGTTGTTGCCAATACTTCAGCCTTCTATTTGCAGATTGGTAATGATGAGATCAAGTATGTTTTCCCTCTTGATGGTTCTCTCACCACTTATTGCTAACCCAGTCGAGCAGCAATGGATCTTAGCACTCAACCAACTGAGTCAACAGTGATGCTGAACCACTCTTGTTGATGAACATTGAAGTTCACTCCCTGAATCCATTCAGTTTCCTTGCCGTTCTCAGGGCTTCCTCCAAGTAGACTTCAACAGAAGGAGCACTGATTCATCAATCAAAGAGATGGATTGGAGGGCTGGTGTGTGGTAATCAACAAGTGCTTTCCTGGGCCATGTTTGACCAGATGCCACGCGACCTAATGGGGTGCAAAGTACAATATAAGCAAACTTTCATTAGCACTCCAGGAGACAATATGTCATCTGCTCTCTTGCACATTCTAGTTTAAATCATGGAATGATTGGCCTAGTTAATTTCTAAACCCCTTCACAAAAGAAAAGGACCTTCACCTACTTACCATTAGTTTGATATCTAAGCTCTAAAACTATATATATATAAATATATTCATATATTCTAAATATTACATGACATTTGTTTATTTACAGTGATCCTGTGAACAAATTTCATAAGATGCTTTCAATCACAATCATTGATAGCTAATACAAAGGGAACACAGATTCGTAAGTGGAATTAGTAATTACAATTATTGTGAAGGGTCTACTTGAAGATGTTTATTGGTTCTAAATGAGAAGGTGGGTTGACATATATAGTAGCAAAATCCCAAATTCTTTCTGCAGAAACCTGTTGATAACAAAGTTAGCGATGGTCAGGGATGAATAGGAATATCAAGGGACCACATAACTATCATTGCAACATTCCATTCTACAGCTCTGACCAATATATATTAAGTGAAAGAGACAGCTTGCAAGTATAAAAGAAAAGAGTGAAACTTGTCTTCTAGTTTACTGGAGATAAATTGCAGGTTATTGTGCTGTGTGGTACCATTTCAAGTGTATTACCTAATGCTGTCAATGGAGAATGAGAACAGCTGAGAGTGAGTGTCTCAGGAGAGGCCAGTGAGTTATGATAATGGACAATCTTCTTACTGTTTGCTGCACTCGCACATTTCAAATCTGAAACGACAGATGTTCCATAATCATACATCAAGACAGAATTTGAAATGGACAACTCCGTGATGTGCTCCCACATGCAGTTAACTTTTTTGCAAACTAAACAGAACACGGATATCCAATTCCATTTATACTCAATGAATATCCTGGTCTTTTCACACCCGTTGTGAGACAAAATGATTCCGTGCGAGTACAGATGAAGTGTCATATTCATAAAGATCAAACTAGACTGCAGTCTTTTTGGAAGTGTGGAATAATAAACATATTTTGAGTGGACAGTGGTGGGAATCGCATCTCCCTCTCTGGGTGAGGGAGGATGTGGGCTGCAGATTTTGTCACGGAAAAAGGTTATTTGAATTGAGAGTATCTTTGAGCTGCATTTGGGTGATTTAAGGGCTTAAATTGTAGGAATAAAAAAGTCAAGCAATGTATTCTAAACTCTTTGCCACTGTTTTCTTTGCTCTGAAAGGCAATACATTTGGAACCTGAGCAACTCTTTCTTAATCACCATTTAATGTTACAATGCATTATAATGCTGCATAATTAGAAAGAAAGAGAGACACCGAAAAGAGATAGGGACACATGCAAGGATAGTAGGGACCAGAATTGAGTGGACATTACTCTGTTGGCAGCAAAAATATTATAATATTCCAAATGATCCAGAATATTGCTGGTTTTACTTATTGAAGCCTACATACTCATTCATATGGAAATTAATATTGAGAATCTACAGAAGCTATATTCTGCTAATCTGGACATAATTAACCTTCCCAGCAGATCTAAAGTAACTTCTGGTTGAGTAATTGATCTTATGGAACCAAACTGATTTTGATCATTTTTTCCTTAATCAAAGCTGTTCTGAACAATATTGAACAAAAGCAGGCATTAGCCTTGTACTGCAGTATGAATCATGGCATATTTTACATCAATTTGTTCATTACCTACTTTGCAGTCCGTTGTGTATGCATTATAAAATGTATTGTTTCCAAAGTGTTTCAGGTAATGGCTAAGTTTTGTTTTTGCGGTATGTTTATAAATTGTGCAATTTAAAGAACGTCAGACTTAATGAAGTAAAACACAGCATGCTATATTTCAGTTAAAGCCGTGCTGACAGGCAAGAATTATAACAGAATATTAAATGTATTTTTCTGTGCAAAAAAGTGCTTTCTTCATAACAGAAATCAGTTATCTTTGAATAAAATCATGGGAAAGAATAATATTCATTACCAACATTCAGCTGTAAACCTTTATGCAGATAGAACACTTTATCTGTACCTGCAGATATAGACAATTTGATTATGTGGACTTGGAGCAATATAATTAGCTACAGTCAGGGTTTTCTGATTAAAAGCTGCCTGGAGTCAATAGTCTCCTTGATTGTCCAGCAAGGTTCACTGAGAATTACCTGGTTCCTGCACAGCTCCTGAAATTTCCCGACATGGTTCAGTGCTGTGTCAGTATCCGTGAATGGCAATTTGACTGTATTAGAGGGTTTTTAAAAATCTTTTAAGGGTGAAATTCATCCACTCCTGCTTTTTTAGTATCTTTTTAAATAACTTGGTATTTATTAGTCTGAACATTGAGGGTGAGCTTAATTACAATAACAAAGCTTGGTGGGGTCCAGCATTTTTTAAGTGGCTATTTGACGAAACCAGGTTAGATTTATAGGAGGTTATAATATCTCCCATGGTCTCGACACATGAAATGTCATCTTATTTTCTGGTGACCCTAAATCAGTACCTTTCACAATTATACATTACTTGATATTTTGTAGGTTAACTCAATAATGTTTTAAAACTGCAAGAGGTTTGGTTTTAAAGGCCACGAAAGACCTAAACATAATCTGACATTGTGAATAGGCTCATTTATTGGATAAGATGTTAAACTGAAGCCTCATCTACGTTTGGGAGGATGTAAATGACTCAGTAGCACTACTTAGAAGGCCAGCAGTTATGCTGACCAATATTATTCCCTCAATTCACATCCAAAACTAAAACCATATTATCTGGACATTATCACATTACTGTTTGTGGGAGTTGGCTGAGTACAAATTGGTTGTCATGTTTCCAACAGTATAACGATGACTACACTCACATTTACTTCTTTGGTTGTAAAGCCCTTTAAAATGTCTGATGATTGTCAGAAGTCCTTCATGTATTCAATTTTTTTAAAAAATTCCATCGAATGTGCTACTTTTTGTACAAATATATTAATGATATCTGATCACAGGAAAAATCAACACCAGCTGTGTCAGATTATTTTGGAAAATCAATCTCAGTGTGGTTTTTCAAAGTTTTTTTGGTTAAGTCAAATTGTAACTAGCTATCAGCTTTAAAGAACAATAGACTGAATGTAGATGAGATGGAAACCTCTTCTCAAATTATCAGTCTTCACCAAAATTGTATTAATATTATGGTGCATTTTGCATTATATAAAACAATTGGAATTTATCACACTTCTGGTATCAACTACCAGCCAGAGCCTGTCACACACTGCCAAAACTCATGTCTCAAGTCACTACAGTTTAATTTAAGAGAAAATATTATCCCATCAAATATCTATTGTCCTGCAGCTTTTCCATTTATGAAATATCCAAAGTGATGGAGTCCAACGGCTGTACTCACATACCAATTTAGATCATCCTCAAAAGTCAGTGTGAACATTGTGCACAACATGGTAATTCTTTCAGGTAGATCAGAGAAGAGGGAGAATAAACAGGTAATAGAATTGAATAATCAAGGGAGATGTTTGGACAGGTCTTTATAAAATGTCTTTAACCAATTTTCCTAAAGATGTTTGAGCTTCATTTATCAGATTCTGTCCATAGTTTGGGTCCCCAAAGTTCATGTTCATTTGTTGCAATATTCCTGAATTGGAAACACTTGTTGGAAAAACTGATCTTTCTCTCCATGTTTTTTGTATGGTCATGTATGCATAATAAACCAGAATGAACTGTATAAATTTTAGTGTATACTTTTTAGAGTACAAAACCGTTAACTTATACAATTTTTTAAAATCAGGTTTGTCCCAGTAATGAGATTCAACTTTCAGGAAAATGCTGAGGGCTAAAAGCACGTCTTGTACTCAACAATATTCATTCTATGGTTATTACTTTACTCTCGGATAAGCAAAGAGGCAATGCACTACTTCAACACATGGGAAAAGCCTTACGACTACCAATGAAACAACTCCATTTATTACTGCTCATGGTCTCCTTTCACCATAATTAAATGTTCCAAATGTTCTAACTTTTGATTTTCCCACTAAGGGACATGTATGTGCTGTGAAGTCTTTTGAGATGACACTGGTTGAGGATGGAAAGAAAAATAAAAAAAACACCAGATGCTGGAAATCAGAAACACAAACAGAAATTGCTGGAAAAACATAGCAGGTCCAGTTCTGAAGAGGGGTCACTGGACCTGAAATGTTAGCTCTGTTTTCTTAGATGCTGTCAGACCTGCTGAGATTCTCCAATAATTTTTGTTTGTATTTCTGACTTAGGATGGATTTGTTCAGCATGAACGATAAGAAACTCTAGGTTTCACTTCATTGAAATGAACCTTGCTTCTTCCTCCAGAGCGAACAACTACACAAGCCTCTGAAACTCTCTTCTGCTGTTTTGACTTTTATAGACTGTGCACAATACAAAATCTGGCATCAGTTGCGAGTATATTTACATTAAACCAGTGTAAAGCAAGCCAAATGTTAATTCCTGAATTGTCTCTGGGATCAAGCAAAGACAGACTATTCTCTCTAAGGTGTCTCTACTTTGCGCCAAAGTCTGTTTTCATTATACTCTGGCCTTGCTACAGTGTTAAACCACTTATGTCAATGCCACAGTTAGAGCATGATTATGTCCTAAGTGTCCTGTATTTTTGAGCAGTCTGTTTATAATGTCCATATGGCAATTTGCATTAATAGTAACAGCCTATTTAAACTTTGCACACAACTGGTGACAGAAAAATGCCTCACTGCAAATTCAACTGACCTGAGGGGATAGGATACTAAATGCCCATCTCAATGCCAAAATAAAATAAATCAAAGTAAAAATTATTTGCAGTGTACTTCATGAGCATTAACCCACAGTGATACTAGTTTGCACTTCAGTTTTATTTATCCCATATGTAATTTTACTTGATTCCTACAGATATTAAGATTTATGCTTGTAAAATACATTTAATCCTTTATTATTTTGTTCATTAAGAAATGTTTAATGCAACATTCTTATATAGATTGAGAAATCTAGTTACAATGCAAGTAGCACTAAACCACTTGAACCCTATGCTAAGATGCAGAATAGCAGCATGGGGGCTCTCAGACTAAAGTGTAAAGCATTACGTACCTGTGTGCAAAGTTCAGTTTGAATGATGAGATTTTTGAAAGGTATGTAACTGGAAGCTAACACAAATGGGATAATTTTTGAATATTGAGTCCAACTACTTTGTCTGTTTGAAAGACACATTTGGAATTATGCTCCAAATACTGGTGTGAAGTGTAATACTGAGAGTAGACTCTTGTTTGAACATTGTTAATGTTGATTCTTATCTGCCTTGAAAGTAATGATTTCAGCTTGTCCAATATATAAAACCAAAACAGTCGTTGAGGTTATTATTGTTCAATAGGAAGCAGTTCTGGCCCCTTTGAACAGTAACACAGGACACACATGTGATCTCGGTGAAGACAAGGTTTCTATTGTGGTAGCAGTCCTCCTTTACAGGAAAACTATAATAAAAATGAGGTAGCAGGGTGGCTCAGTGGTTAGCACTGCTGCCTCACAGCTCCAGGGACCTGGGTTAAATTCCAACCTCAGGTGACTGTCTCTGTGGAGTTTGCACATTCTCCCCATGTCTGTGTGGGTTTCCTCCCACAATCCAAAGATGTGTAGGTGAGGTGCATGAGTCAGGGGTAAATGTAGGGGAATGGGTCTGACTGCCTTACTCTTTGGAGGGTCAATGTGGACTTGTTGGGCCAAATGGCCTATTTCCACACAGTAGAGATTCTATGAAATATGAAGTTGAGGATATAAGTGAAGGAATGTGAGGAAATGACCACAAGGCTGATTTTGGGAGTCATGTGTTTTTTTGCAATGGCAATGGGCTTTGATTGCCAGAACCATGTGGAGAAGACAGGAAACATTTGTAGAACACTTAGTCAACTCATTGAATCACAACTCATCAGGAATAAAAAAAATACAGAGAATGTCTATTCATCTTACAGTGCAATGTGGCTATCACTGTCCCATGACAGATTTTCAATTGACTGGGCAGCCTTATTCCAGAATGTTCCAGCCATGTTTGTTGTGGCCATTGCACTAACATCAATGTCAACAGCAGACACCATAGCAGCATGCAACACATACTCTTGTCAAAGAGATAAGCTGTTCCAGTGTTTGAATTCACTATGCCTCAGTGGCTGAGCTAATTCCTAACATGCCATTTTAATTTCCCTACCCCTGTGGAAAACTATTACATCATTCTCTGAAAGTTCATTAACAAGGCCATATCATGCAACAGCAGGTTTTGAAAAGAAAAAAACCCACAAAATCCATTCCTTTCTTGGGTGGAAAACAGGGGAGTAACGCAGAAAGGAAACACTACTAAGGGTTGCAGCTGACTGGTTTTCCACTAGTTTAAGCATCTGTCTCCTGTAATGTTCCCATTAAACAGTGATGGAAAACTGCCCCCACACAGCAGTTTCCAGTCATCACCACTTAGCTTATTAAGGTTAAAAGGCTTTAGTGCTGCATTCCCACATGGACAGTTGAGCAGATTTCACAAGCGGCCTCAATTACCCTCCACCCAGATAATTATTTCCGGTTTGCATTCAAACTGTACACATGCTTGTGTTACAGCAGGAATTATTAAGGTCACTGTCCTCCTCTCTTACTTGATATAAAAAGTGTATATTGGAGGCAAAAGTAAACACTTATCCTTTCTCCCAGTAACTGCAATGCAATGAGCTCATTCCACCGCTGTAATTTGAGTTAAAACCACTGAGGCGGTGCTTGTGGCAGATTTACCCATCAGTAGCTAGGTAAGAGCCTGAGGCACTTAACTCCATCTCATCCTGCCTTCATCTTTGAGGCTCGCTTTCACAGCCCAGCTTAGATTGAGGGCACTTGTGTCAAGCACCTTTTTTTTCTCTCTGAAAAGCCTCACTACTTTCCAACTGTAACAGCAAACACTGATTCTAAATAGACTCCAAACAGAAGAGCGTTTAATAACTCTCTCCTGCTGAGCCCCTCTGCCTCATACAAGCTGCCCATCTCTCACTAACCCATGAAATGGAGTTCACCACAGAGAATTGATTGGCTCCACAATTTTTTTTCCTCTCTCATCTGTCGAGCTTGGATCATGAAGCAGTGGATGTGAATTTCTGCAAGGACAGGTTCTGTGTTGAGAGTTAAACAGTGCAAATGAAACTCATGTATCTTCTTTTTAACAGAGAACTGTGCATTTTAAAGGTTACCTGAGTGTTTTGGTATTTGAATATTTTCAATTAATCATTTCTGAAGGTAATTGAATAGTTCATTCAGAAATATGGAAATCTTTGTATGATGACAATTATTGCCATAGATGTAATCGTATGCACAGAAAATTCCTCTTTGCTGTTTTAAAGAAAGTACTAATATATTTCACATAATTTGGTTAACATTCCTATTAGAATAATGGAATGACAATTTGTTTAGCAGCACCTGTACATTAGCATTGGCAATTTCTGTCTCACACACTTAACACCTTCCACTAAAATTGTTTGATGGAGGTTGTTTGTTTTGTATTTCATATGTTTTACCAGAATAACACTATCTTCAGAATTAAATAAAATACTGTACAGGATACAAACACTGTTTAGTCCGATGCCATTATTCAAATACAGCCTCACAGTTATGAAGTCTTCTGTGAGAGATAGACACTCTTAAAACAGAACCAACCTGGTAACGGACTGCTTGAGGAAATTGCAAAATAATTCTGTGCTATGATGTTGAAAAGAAATGAATATTCAAATGCAACAAAACAACATTAACTTTATGCATCGCTGAGATTTTCTGTAGAAATCATTAGAACTGTCCAGTGAAAGATCTGAAGTAACCAGAAACCTGCATATAGATGAAAGGTAAGTTATGCTGCAGAAAATCATTTAAATTTGCATTTTAAAGGAAAACTTTGTGTGGAAGTAAAGCCTATGAATGGTGAGTCCTGAACCTTCGAAGAATGTTGATTATTTTGCTTTTGTTCCAAGCAAGTAATTTTATGACTAATTACTAGTTCATGTCCTGCATCATGGGCAAGAATAACAAAGATGATGGAACTGATCATGCAGTGCTGGCACAAAGATAGCAGGGCTCCTGCTTTGCTGGCTGCATTTGACAGCAGATGATCACACACAATAACACAAGATATAGTCATTGGGAGGAAGAACAGGAAGGTTTAAATGAGATTTAGGGACTAGTAGCTCATTAAAGTGCTGCTGCTTTCTCTTAAGTGGAACTAAGTGGATAGCTATTTCAGTGATGGGTCGAATTGCTTTTGCTTTACATCAAAAAGCTATAAAACTGTCTTGCGTATGAAAAGGAGCAGGGGAGCAGGTTGTATCATGCAATGTGACAAAGGATTTTAAAAAACACTATTACATACTGTTACAAATAGGTAGTTCATAATTTTGTTGTGTTTGGGGACTGCTTGTTTAGTTTAAAGTGAAATGGATAAGTGAAGGAGCTTATGTGACCTGCTCCAAATCTGTTTGATAACAAGGCTGAGTGGCTTCATTGCTATGGGGACAGTGAGACCTAAGTTGTTTCATTGGGAATATGATACAATTTGTTCACAGCTGTACACAATGAGAAGCGAATATCTGTTGACTTTGAGCAGACTGTTAAGGTTGGATCTTTATTCCCGAAGCAAGTGCTCAAGTCAGAAAATTCCAGGCTCTGTGCACCTGCCTCAAGCAAAAATGGGTAACAAGGTGGCTCAGTGTTTGGTACTGCTGCCTCACAGCGCCAGGGACCCAGGTTTGAATCTAACCTTGGGTGATGATCTGTGTGGAGTTTGCACATTCTTCCTATTTCTGCGGGGTTTCTCCTCACAGTCCAAAGATATGCAGGTTAGGTGGATTAACCATGGTAAACATGGGGTTACGGGGAGAGGACAGGGGCTCGGTCTGAGTGGAATGCTGTTTGGAGAGTCAGTGCCAACTTGCTGGATTGAATGATATATTTCCACACTATAGGCATTCAATGATTCTATGAAAAATGTGCCGAATGCAACAATTTCTGCCCTGAGGAGGTGAGTGCATGACAGTGCCAAACCCATTGTGCCAATCACAGATTGAAGGCAGCCACAAGAGCCACCCATTGCTGAGGTAGGCTGTTCAAAAGGTTTGCCTCATTTTTTGAAACTTTGACCTTGTAGTTGTGTTAAACAGTCGGCCCTCTTACCCTTCACCCTTTCCACATGCTTGCATATATTGGGCCATGCCCCCAACAATCCCCAACAGGGCCTCATATACTCCATGCCACGTCCCTGACATATCCCCATTGTCCTTTATTTGCCCATCCCAACTTGCTGCCTGCTCATGCCAATTCATGAACCCCTACTCATTAATCTTTGCCTTTCCAAATTCCTTGACAGTTCACCTGTTTCCACTGTAAGTAAACTTCAGGTGCCAGGCTGAAATCCAGTAAAGTTCTAACTATCTATTATAAAGTTAATAATTTCATTGTTTAAAAAAATCTCCCATTCATGAAACCTATTTAATCTATTTAAATGCTCAAGTACTTATTCCCTTACAAAATGAATATTTGCAATCATGATCCCACATCAAAGGTAGCTACTCATTTAATAATCTATTCAAAACAGATCAAATTGTGAACTTGTAACAACCCCCTTCCTTTCCCTCAACTGTGAGAGCTGTGGGTTATGTAAAGCAAACAAACAGTAATAGTGCTATAATGATAGCAATCAAATGTTTCAAGAAAGTGTTATTGAAATTTCTCGAACAGATTTCTTCATCCTTCACAGCCACTGGCAGGCAATTATTTTTTCAAAGTTTAAAGGGCTAATTATTTAAATAACTTGGCAGTTCTATAAATCTTACTCACCCTTCAAGAATATTCCTGATCTCTGTAAAGATTTGAAACTTCTACACTGCAGGATAATGGTCTTGATTCAGTGAAAATGGTGTTGGTGTTACTTCAACACTGAGTTCAATCTCTTCCAATTCATCTCCTACCCAGCCCTGGTGAGAAGGTAATTTGTTAAAATGACCAGTGATTTCCAGATCTGGACCTGCCTTACCTTTAAAAGGTCCTCAGGATATCCATCACTCCACAAATATCTACACCTTTGTATTCAAGCATCACAGGGAGACTTTAGGAAGGTCAAGCCATATAAATGGTTCAATGTTAAACTGTCTGTGCAATTCCAAGATAGAGTGGATTTGGTGGTGTTGGGGTGGGGGGGGGGGGGGGCGGTGGTGGGGGGATGGTTAGAGTAGTTCAATTACTTGAATACAAGGCTCGTATATTTCATGTTGCCCTGGAGATGGGCTTTATATATAGCCTCATCAGGAGGTTTTCACTATTTTTAGAATCTGAATTGGAAATCTTTTCTGTAATTTGGATGTCAGCTGCTTATTGAATATTGTTTAGACAATGTTACTTTCAGTTTATTAAAAAAAGAAGGAAGTATATGTCAGGTATAGACAGGATAGATCGAGTGAATCCTAAGAAGAGTATAAAGGCAGTAGGAATATACTTGAGAGAAATCAGGAGGGCAAAAAGGGGACATGAGTTAGCTTTGGCAAATAGGGTTAAGGAGAATCCAAAGAATTTTTACAAGTGCATTAAGAACAAAAGGGTAACTAGGGAAAGAATAGGGTCCCTCAAAGATCATCAAGATGGCCTTTGTGTGGAGCTGCAGGAGATGGAGGAGATACTAAATGAGTATTTTGCATCAGTATTTACTGTGGAAAAGGATATGGAAGGTATAGACTGTAGGGAAATAAATGGTGACATCTTGAAAAATGTCCATATTACAGAGGAGGAAGTGCTGGATGTCTTGAAACGCATAAAAGTGGATAAATCCCCAGTTCTTGGTCAGGGGTACCATAGAACTCTGTGGGAAGCTTGGGAGGTGATTACTGGGCCCCTCACTGAGGTATTTGTATCATCAATAGTCACAGGTGAGGTGCTGGAAGGCTGGAGGTTGGCTATCATGATGCCACTGTTTAAGGAAGGTGGTAAGGACAAGCCAGGGAACTACAATCCAGTGAACCTAATGTTGGTGCTGGACAAGTTGTTGGAGGGAATCCTGAGGGACAGGATGTTCATGTATTTGGAAAGGGAAGGACTGATTAGGGACAGTCAACATGGCTTTGAGCATGGGAAATCATGTCTTACAAACTTGATTGAGCTTTTTGAAGAAGTAACAAAGAGGATTGATGAGGGCAGAACGGTGGACATGATCTATATGGACTTCAATAAGGCATTCAACAAGATTCCTCATGGGAGACTGATTAGCAAGGTTAGATCTCATGGAATACAGGGAGAACTATCCATTTGGATACAGAACTGGCTCAAAGGTAGAAGACAGAGGGTGGTGGTGGAGGGTTGGTTTTCAGACTGGAGGCCTGTGAACAGTGGAGTGCCACAAGGGTCAGTGCTGGGTCCACTGCTTTTCATCATTTGTGTAAATGATTTGAATGTGAGCGTAAGAGGTATAGTTAGTAAGTTTGCAGATGACACCAAAACTGGAAGTGTAGTGGACAGCGAAGAGGGTTACCTCAGGTTACAACGGAATCTTGATTAGATGGGCCAATGGGCTGAGAAGTGGCAGATGGAGTTTAATTTAGATAAATGTGAGGTGCTGCATTTTGGGAAAGTCAATCTTAGCAGGACTAATAGATTAATGGTAAGGTCCTGAGGAGTGTTGCTGAACAAAGAGACTTGGAGTGCAGGTTCATAGCTCCTTGAAAGTGGAGTTGCAGGTAGATAGGCTAGTGAAGAAGGTGTTTGGTATGCTTTCCTTTATTGATCAGAGTATTGAGTACAGGAGTTGGGAGGTCATGTTGCAACTGTATAGGGCATTGGTTAGGCCACTGTTGAAATATTGCATGCATTTCTGGTCTCCTTCCTATCAGAAAGATGTTGTGAAACTTGAAAGGGTTCAGAAAAGATTTACAAGGATATTGCCAGGGTTGGAGGATTTGAGCTATAGGGAGAGGTTGAATAGGCTGGGGCTGTTTTCCCTGGAGCATCGGAGGCTGAGGGGGTGACCTTATAGAAGTTTATAAAATCACAAGGGGCATGGGTAGGATAGGGCATAGTTTTAGGGTGAGAGAGGAAAGATATAAAAGAGACCGAACGGGCAACTTTTTGACGCAGATAGTGGTACGTGTATGGAATGAGCTGTCAGAAGAAGTGGTGGAGGTTAGTACAATAGCAACATTTAAAAGGCATCTGGATGGGTATATGAATAGGAAGGGTTTGGAGGGATATGGGCCAGGTGCTGGCAGGTGGGACTAGATTGGGTTGGGATATCTGGTCGGCATGGACGGGTTGGACTAAAGGGTCTGTTTCCATGCTGTATATCTCTGTGACTCTATGACTCTAAGTATAATAAAAATAACTTGAAACTTGCTGTGTGATCTTCTCACTGGATAGCAGATTTTTTTTAAACTTGATCAGACTTTAGATCATAACCCTCAAGGCCTACACAAATTTACTACTGTATTATGTCCTGGCTGTTTTATTGTGTTAACTAGAATGGAACACCAAACAAGCAATATTATTGTTTCAATGGTCATAATGTGATGCTGAAATGAATGGAAATTATGCTTTATTTGATTAATTTTTGGGTAGAAATGTTTGTTGTGTTTTGGCCATGTCATGTAGTTAATTGAAAGTGCCTTCCACTGGAGACTATTATTGCTGTGCTCATTAATGTGGATAGTCCATGCTATTAAACAGATCATCTTTCTGTGTGCTGCGTGCAATCTATTCCCTGGAAGACTCATAAGTCCTTTGCTGTTGCAAGGAATGATACTGTGAAATAACAATTGAGGCTGTGTTTGCCTTGGCTGTGATTGATCAAAGTGGCTTCCAGATTTGGCGACAGCTGCGTGAACATTTAGTGGAGGCAGTGCTGGACATCTTAAAATGCATAAAAGTAGACAAATCCCAGGACCTGATCAGGTGTATCCCAATACTTTGTGGGAAGCTAGGAAAGTGATTGCTGGGTCCCTTGCTGAGGTATTTATATAATTTGTAGCCAAAGATGAGGTGCCAGAAGACTGGAGGTTGGCTAATGCGGTGCCAAGGTTTAAGAAAGGTAAGGAAATGCGAGGGAGCTATAGACCTTATGTCAGTGGTAGGTAAGTTGTTGGAGGGGCTTCTGAGGGACTGGATTTGCATGTATTTGGAAAGGCAATTAGGGATAGTCCACATATCTTTGTGCTTGGGAAATCATGTCTCATTGGTTAATTGAATTTTTTGAAGAAGTGATAAAGAAAATGAAGGCAGACCAGCAGACATTATCTATATGGACTGCATCAAGGCATTTGACAAGGTTCTGCATTGTAGGCTGGTTAGTATTGTTAGGAGAAAGTGGGAACTGCAGACGCTGGAGATCAGAGTCGAACAGTGTAGTGCTGGAAAAACCCGATGTTTCAGGCAAAAGGCCTTCATCAGGAATCCTGATTGAAGGGCTTATGCCCGAAACATCGACTCTCCTGTTCCTCAGATGCTACCTGACCAGCTGTGCTTTTCCAGCACCACATTGGTTAGCATTGTTAAATCACATGGAATCCAGGGAGAGCTAGCCATTTGGATACAAAATTGGCTTGAAGATAGGAGACAGAGGGTGGTTGTGGTGGGTTGCTTTTCAGACTGGAGGCCTATGACCAGTGGTGTGTTGCAAGGATTGATGCTGGGTCCATTGCTTTTTGTCATTTATATAAATGATTTGAATGTGAAGACAGGAGGTATGGTTCATAAATTTGTAGAGACACCAAAATTGGTAGTGTTGTGGACAATGAAGGTTATCTTAGAGCACAATAGGATCGTGATCAGAAGGGTCAATGGGCTGAGGAGTGGCAGATGAAGTTTAATTTAGATAAATGTGAAGTGGTGCATTTTGGAAAGGCAAATCAGGGCAGGACCTATACATTGAATGATAGAGACTTGGGCAATGTTGCCGAACAAAGAGACCTTGGGGTGCAGGTTCATAGTTCCTTGAAAGTAGACAGGGTAGTGAAGAAGACATTTGGTAACCTTGTCTTTATTGGTCAGTGCATTGAATATATGGGGCTGTCATGTAATGGCTGCACAGGACATTGGTAAGGCCACATTTGGAATATTGTGTTCAGTTTTGGTCTCCCTGCTATAGGAAAGATGTTATAAAACTTGGAAGGGTTCAGAAAAGATTTACAAGCATGTCGCTAGGGTTGGAAGAATTAAGCTATAGGGAGAGACTGAAGAGACTGGGGCTATTTTCCCTGGAGTGTCGGTGGCTGAGGGGTGACCTTATAGAAGTTTATAAAATTGTGAGTGGCATAGTTAGAGTGAATAGCCAAGGTCTTTTTCCCAGGGTAAGGGGATCCAAAACTAGAAGGCATAGGTTTAAGGTGAGAGGGGAAAGATTTAAAAGGTACGTACGGGACAACTTTTTCATGATCAGTGGTGCCAGTCTATATAGAGGTACCAGAGGAAGTGTTGGAGACTGATATAATTATAACATTTAAAAGGCATCTGGGTGGGTATATGAATAGGAGGGGTTTAGAGGGATACGGACCAAGTGCTGGCAAATGGGACGAGATTAATTTGGAATATTTGGTTGGCATGGACAAAAGTTGGACCGAAAAGTCTGTTTCCATGCTGTACATCTCTGTGACTGCCTCATTGTGTAATCAAACGCTGTTAATTGAGCTTTACTTTTATCTTTTCCATGAACAAACCTCTGGGCCTGTAAATGTGACTGGCGGCATAAGAATGAATCCTCATTGATATCTTGAGATATGAGTATGCTTGTTCAGGTGGCCTCCACGGCAGTCTGCAAATGGAATGACGTGCCCAAAAAGATGCTTATAGCTCCTCATAGCAAGGGCGCAATGATTATTCCTTGGCAAAACAAGCACAGGTAACAGATGTACTACAGCTAAAAAGCTCTTAGTAAAGCTCCAATAAATTTCACTCTCTCTCACAATAGCAATTTCACACAGTAGCAATGAATCCCAAGCAGCTACACACACAGTTGAAAAATATCAATACACATTTGCAAGCAGAGACCCAGCTTGTGGTAAGAGGTTGTTCATACTGTGTTTGTTTTATATGGCCATTGAGAGCCTAAGGCATGTTAAGGTATCTCAAATGATTTTTGAAACACATTTCTCAACTGTATGTTTTTCTCCATGTTAATGAACCTACTGCACAACAGTGAACAAAGTTTGACCACCAAAGCTAGCTGGAGAACATTTCTCATGGGTTATACATATAGGAAGTGAAGCCTGCCTTGGATTTCATTCAAGCAAAATACAAGGAAAGGGAAGGGAAGGAAAGAGAAGTACAATGGTAATATAAGTGCTGAAATATTACCAGTCCTCCCTTGCATTTTTGGTGATGGTCTACTTCAGTACTTTTTGCCTGGTTTCTCATAATGCTAGTTTTAAATTTGTTGAATTGTTGAATTTGGTGGCAGTGGAGTTAAAATAGACAGTGGGACTTGGAAAAGCCTGTTGATATCCACATAGCCAGATCTTCTGCTACTTCAGTACCAGCTCGCAATGTCTGGTAGAATTCTGAGACTTTGTTGCAGTGGTTGCAGATTCATTCAAATGTTTTCATAAGTTAAGGCCAAGACTGCTCGGGGCATTCCAATCTAGATTTGACCCATTTGGCTTCTGAAGAGATGTGAGGATTTCAGATTTTTTTTCACCTTTTCATCGAGGAAAAGTGTTCTCAATATTGATATGTATCATTAATTTTGACATTTTGCCACATTATGTCTCGCCTGATGTTCTCTTCTCGCTGCTGATGAGCTTGGAGGCAGGAAGGGTGTTTAATTAGGCAGGAATGTGGTGTATCTGAACCCCACCACTTTCCCACTTCCAACAGCACAGGAAGGTCCACGATCAGGTCTGTCTACCTTGTTGCCAGTTGAGGCTCTGATGCAGTTAACCAATCACCATTTAAGGGTCTCATCCTGCTATTGTCAGAATTAATCCTCATACAAAGCCAATCTGAACTTGCTTGAAAGACTGGACATGAGGAAGGCAGTGATGGGTATCTACTGACAGTCACTCCCCTTGCCCTCGCAACCAGTGTCTCTGTTCCTCTCTCACTTTCAACTTCACATTAAGTTGTATTTTTAAAATATGTTTTGCAATCTCATTCTTGCTTTTTGTTAAATATGAGATATAAACTTTATATATTTAGAACGTGTACACAGGTTGCAACAATTCCCTTTCTCCTCAAACATGTGGGCAACTATACTGTGCCTGTAGCTCTTGAATCTTCAGTTGCAGTCCTATTCATTTTCTGCCACTACATTTTGCTAAATTTAAAAATATCAGACCAATTATTGGCCAGGGGCTCCATGCAAATAAGCAGCTATTGAGATATTCACACTGATTGAAAATTGGCAAGCATAATACTGCCCTTTCAAGTTTTGACTATCCTGCTGGAACCATTCTCAATTCTTCTTTCTCTCTTAGGCTATTTCCAAGTCTTTTTGGTACTGCTCCCTTTTATCTGCTTCTCGTTTACTGTGTCTGTCTCTTATTAATCTTAGTTTGCTGCTTTGCTCATTTTATGTTTGTTTTCTTTTATGCAAGTTCAAGATATGCAAGTAGAATGACAGATAATAAGTTGGAAGCATATGTTGAGATTAATGGAAGAAAGCAAAGGAGCCTTAAGCGCAGAGACTGCCTGAGATATTTTTTGTGTTGGGAGAAAAATTGTGGGCAGAGGTTGAAACCTGGGCAGGAGAGTATTGGAGTGTTAACGTGGGAATGATTGATGGCCTGAGATAGGGCAGTGAGCTGGATTTGGCTAATGGCTGCAGGCTGGATAACCAGAGTCTAGCTGTCACTGTAAATCTGAAGGTATGGCCTTGAGTGCTACTTATAGTCCAGAAAACACCATAGTGTTTGCATGGGTGATGGCACCTGAAGACTTCAGGTTAGGGAAAGGAAGGAACTGGATCTTAACTACAAGAGAGGAGAGGGAGCATGCACATGGAAGAAGAGGAAGACAAAGGTGTGGAAGCTGGAAAAAGAGCAGGAACCCCTGGGACTGGGTGAAGGATGCAACAATAAGAAGCTCAAATTTGGGAGAAAATGATGGAGCAGTGACGGCAAAACTGTTCCTGCGAGACAGCAGGTGACCTGAGAACAGGAGAGCAATGGGGCCTTAGGTTTGTAAGCAGTGGAAATAATGACCTGATGAAGTGATGTGTTATTGTTGCTTGGAATAAATATTGACAAGGTAGCTGGGAAGAAAACCTCTGCTGTCCCTTGTAAAGCTGACCTGGGTCCTTTGCATCCAGCATATATTTCGTGCTGCAGTCTCTAAAATAGGCCTTGAACATACAATCTCCAATCTCTGAGGGTAGAGCACTAGTTGGTATAAGCTTCTGCATTTCCAACGTGGAAGCAATAGCTGCACTTGAAGCCATCCACAGACGTATACATGCTCACACATCATTTCTAATGAAGTGTACAAAATTAGATGCTTTTTTCAAGGTTAGATTAGATTACTTACAGTATGGAAACAGGCCCTTCGGCCCAACAAGTCCACACCGACCCGCCGAAGCGCAACCCACCCATACCCCTACATCTATCCCTTATTGAATTGCAACATTGTAACAGAACAGCATATTTACCTTTTAAGACATATTTTTCTGATGCATATTCTGATCCCAATAGCTGTTTCTCTCCTAAATTGTGCATGTCTTACACTACCATGTTCTTGCTTCTCTTTCTTTTTCCCAGAGCATGTCGATCTTTGCTCCTGAAATCTTCTAAAACCTCTGATTGTCTCTCTGTTTGACATTTCCTTCTCTGACCCTGACATTCTAACATCTCTTCTCTTCCTGGCTATACCTTTCTGTGCTTTCTGCCTCTCATTTAAATATATTGGACCTGAGTCTGAGTGCAAAAATAATGCTTCCCCAGTGCCAAAAGAAATCATTGTAATTCAAAAAGAAAAGAAATTCTTCCTGTTCATAATATCCATTTGGCGGTGGAAAAAAAGATGAAGGTCTTGCTGAAAAGTTGACAATATACTGCTATTCTCAAAGAATGCATAAAACCAATATCAGATGCTATTTGTTTTACCTTCTGGGGTTAAATATAAAACAATTGAGGGATATCAGTAATGTTTACTGATTCCAAGTTGCTAATTAGTTCACAAACATTGCAGCTTCTCCACAGAGGCTAGTTTTCAGTTCTGACCTTTGACCTTTGTGTCAGAACAAAGCAATAGGAATAGGCCATTCAGCCCCTCGAGCCTGTTCTGCCCACCAATGAGATCATGGCTGATATGTGGTCTAACTCCATATATCTGTATCCCTTAAAATCTTTGCTGAACAAAAAATTATCCAACTCAGACTTAAAATTAACAACGGATGTGACATCAGCTGCTGCTTATGAAAGAGAGTTCCAAACCTATGTGTGTAAAAGTGCTTCCTAAATCTCTCCTGAACAACCTGACTCTAAAGTTCAGATTATTGCCCCTAGTTCTAAAACATCCAATCAATGTAAATAGTTTATTTTTATCTATCCTGTCTTTTCCTGTTACTACTTTGAAAATTTTGATCAAATCACCTCTTAATCTTCTAAATTCTAGAGAAAATCTCTCCTCCTAACTTAACCCATGAGGTCCGGATATCAATTTTATCAACCTACATTGTATTCCCACCAAGGCCAATATGGAATATCCTTCCTGAGGTACCTCAAAAGCAACACTTGCCACCTTCCCCCACCCCCAACAACTTCCTATCAAAACATTCAATAATTGCCTCCTACTTCCAGTCCAGCTTTCCCTGATTTGCAAAAAATTCCTGTTTCCACGTACTCTCTGGGGAAACAAATGATGGGAATATGTGGGCAGTAGTGCAATCTCTATCTCTTCATGATGCTCTAAATAATTATTATACAATTGTTCTCTCATCTGTAGTATTCAATTGTTCAGCATTGGATTACATGTGTGTGGTATCTGCTCACTGTGTAAGGTTACTGAAAAGGAGAAACTAAACCATTAGGAAGTCGCTGGAAATATGCCAGAAAATATTCTAAAGCATTGAATGAAACTTCTGGTCAGGCTAAAGTGTATCATCGCTGCACGTCTCTGAAGCAGAACATTTGAAGTTGGAGATTGAGTTTGGAGCAATTGATCAAAATGTGACCACAAACTTGCATCATCTCTTTCAGACTCAAAGCTGATCAAACGGTTGCACTTATCTTACGATTTAAAAGACAGAATAGAAAGTGAGGCACTTGTCAGTGAGGAGAACAGATATTTTGGGGTCAGTGATTATGAGGATGCATTTCCAGCAAGTCTATGCTGCTGATTATTTGCCTCATCAAGTTGATCATGCAGAACCACAATCTCAAATTCATAGATGTCAGTATCATCATTAAAGATCTCTCTGTTTTAAACTTTATTGCCATGCTTGGAATAAGCAGACAAAGCCAAAGAAATTACTTCATGTATGCATGTTCATTGATTAGAGTGGTTTAAGTTGAAATAAGATGTTTCAGTTTTACAAAAATGTGATATTTAATTGTTTTTTTTAATAACGAATGTTTGGTATCTGCTCTCTGTTCTCTTGATGTAGTTACTGTAAACAAGAAAGTAAACTGTAGGCAAGCAACAGGATACATGTAGGCATTTATTTTAAAACATTGAAAAAATTTCTGTTCAAATATATAATCTTGAGTGTATCATCTCTGTATATATCTGCAGCCTAAAGCACCACATGTCTTTTGAAATGCTTAACTCTATTCATAGTTTTCTCTCAAGGATTTCTTTGATTTGAGATTTCTTCATATCAGTTGAACAGTTCTTAATGCAGACAGATCCAAAAGGTTGTTTAATATAAAATGTAGTATAGGTATCTCTGACCAGATTAATATTCTATGTAGGCGAAGACAGGTCAACAGACGGGCTAATATTGTTTCTTTGGTTGGAAGATACATGAGAGAAGAATAGTTCTAGGTATCCAGGAGACAGGATGACTTTGAATAATCGAGTTCAGAGGTGGCACATTCTCTATGTATTCAACTGGACTACAAAAAGATGTGTTCTGTATGGAAAGCTGCATGAAGGTAAGTCTGTCTGCAGTAGGACAAATGAAATGGAAAGACTGGTTAGCAATTATATAATGAGTTATATTTCAATACTCTTGTACATCTCTGGGTTTTCTTTTGCTTTTTAGCCATGGCAGAAGTCATCTTTTTGCCATTGTGTGTTGCAAGAAACTAAAATATTTAAATACATTTGCCATCTTGCTACAGTTCACCACACGGTGGCACTTTTCTTAAATGTAAAATTGAATTACACATGATTTGTATAATAAAGAACTGTTAGTTGGAAGCATGGTGATTCTCAGTATGGCCATAATTTGCAAACTGATATTTCATGTTGAAAATATCTCTCTGGGTCTATGCAAACACTGACTATCTCTAGGGTGAATCTTCATTTTCTTGCCATATCAGATTTAGCTGCCCTCACTCTTATCTGCTAACCCTATTTTCTTTTAGTCTCCCCTCACCATTCTTCATGTGTGGTCAACAGAATCGAAGACCCACAATGTTTGTAGCATTTGACATTTCTGGTTCATTGCTTTCAGGCTGAAAATTTGACAGCCAGACTGTCAAGAACATGTGCTTGCTAATGCTTGCAGTTCCCAGCCATCCGTCAAACCAGGGACGTGCTCCATTTCATCCTAATTAGTAAGGTAAGCCATTTCCCATTAGCTGAAATCTTCAGGACCTCATGGCTTTCTGGCAAACTCACCAGCCAAGGTGAAGTTTCTCTCAAATGTAAGGACACTTTCATCACACAAGGAATAATTTTTCTAACTAGGTCCTCAGTTTCCTGAGTACGCCATTCCCTGTGATGTTTCCCAGGCGGGCAACTTGTTAAATGTAAATGCACTCCGGCTAAGGACTATATTTAAATTATACACAGTCAAGAATTGTAGAAGTGTCCAGCTGTTTTTTTTAAATAGAGAACTATTGAGAAAAGGTGCGCGTATGGAACGAGCTGCCAGAGGAATTGGTGGAAGCTAGTACAATTACAGCAGTTAAAAGGCATCTGGATGGGTACATGAGTAGGAAGAGTTTAGCATGAAATGGGCCAAGTCCTGGCAAATGGAACTAGATTAGGTTAGGGCATTTGGTCGGTGTGGACGAGTTGGACGGAAGGGTCTGTTTCCATGCTGTACATGTCTATGACTCTATGATATAGGAATTTCTAAATTATCATGAAAGATTTCCTGGAAAAATGCATCTTATTTGAATTAGCCTGAGTATGAAGCAAAGTTTATGGGTAAGTTCAATAACATCCCCATGGTATTATGACAGCGTATTCTCAATTCTGCAACACTTTGTTAAAAATTGAAGATATATTTTTCAGCCACTTCTCAGCCTTCAAATGTGGTGGAATTGAATTCATTTTAATGTGCATACTATGAAAAGATTATTGACCACTGAAGCATTTTGCCATCCTTTTATAGTCTGCCTAAGGCAGTGTAACAGCAGTTCAGACTTTCCATTTCATGACTGTTGTATAATGTCAGGGAAATTGAATTTGCTGTCATTATTGAAGGAAATGTGCTCATAGTTTTAATATCTAAAACTTTGCTACAATTACAAAAACCTCTTAACCCTCAAAACACTTATTAAAGAATTTGATGTGTCACTCCAATTCATTGCCTCACTATTTAGCAGTGTGGGAGTTAATTCATAATGAAACATAATATTGTCTTTAACCTCATGCTGACATCAGTTGAACAAATTTAGTTTCCATACAAGGTAGATGAATTTTATGAAAATCTGTACTTCACAGTAGCTCAGATATTTTAACTCGAAATGTCCTTGTTCCAACCTCTTACTATTTCATAAAAATGTTGTGTTGTTAGAAATTAGCTAGTGATGAGTATTGTTTGATTTATGAACTAGAAACAAATGTAAAGAAAGTCAGCGAGGACACCAGGGTAGTGATTAGGAGACAAACATTTTAAATGATGTATCCTAAGAATAAGCCAACCATTCAGGTAAAGAATTGTGTTTTGTATCATACTTCGCCATTGGTCGCACATCGAGTCAACAAAGTGCATCCAGTTTTGTTGGTAGCGTGGAAATTAAGTGCAAGGCATATGTTACCGGTGATGTGGTATAAATGCTGTATGGTGTATGGCTCTCTACCTTCCTGCTGTCCTGATCCCCGGATTTGTTCTGTGAACTCATTCATTTCTCCTCAACTCAATGTGCTTTCTTCCCAATAGCCCACTTTCCAGAAAAAACAAGGCGCAAAGTCTTTCAGACTTTTTATTTGGAGTAACTTATATTGGAGTATCAATAAAATATATTTTGTTGGTTAATGCGGAGAAAATAGTTGAAAAGCTCAGTCAATTAGGCAGGCTCTGTGGAAAGAGAAACAATGTTAAATGTTTCAGGTAAACTATCTATCATCAGACCTAAAAGAAAGTTACAGATTTTAAATAAGTACAAAGGTGAGGGGTTTTAGGGGACAGGTGAGAGTGGTGGGTGAGGCGAGGGGGGGCAAGGTTTTTAACATGAGCAAATCAATCATGGCTTCTCCCTCTCCCAGATCTTTCCTTTTGGTTTCCCTCCTTTCTCTAACTCCATAGCTGCTTAAAACCTTCTGTCGGCAACATTAACCAGTTCTGACAAAAAAGTCACTGACCTGAAATGTCAAATCTATTTCCCCCTCATGACAGACATGCCTGACCTGCTGAGTATTTCAAGCACTTTTGCTTTATATTTCAAATTTCTAACATCTACAGTATTTTGCACTACATTTTCTATTTATCATTTATCAGCCCTGTCTAAATTGTACTTCCTTATCTTCTTGCTTCATGGAGATTTAATACCAGTTATCCTGGATGATGAGGCATCACACAACTTCCTAAGAGGCTATTCATTTCAGGAATCATGCCAAATTCTTGAGAATGTATGGATTAAGAATACTAGTCAGAGGAAATTTTCATGACTTATTTATAATATTTCTAGGCCTTGCATCTGGAGCAGCTCCTCCCACGCAAAGAGTAAGTAGGATAGGCATAGATTCTGGAGGCATAGAAGATTTGATTAATATCATGTCTACCAATTAGCTTGTGCAAACCTCCAACGTTGGCAGGTCTGAGACCATCCGCTATGTTAAATTATTTTACAATGTTTGCTTCATTTAGCAAGAAGTATTTGTTGGGTCCATCAATTGTTTGACTTGTGGCTTCCAACTTATTACAAAGTGTTGCTTTAAAAATAAAACCAGTGTCAAGTAAAGATAGACAGCGACATTTCTTCATTCAGTGCATTATTTTTCTCATCATAACATATGCAATGTAATTCCTGAAATCCTGCTGTCATTTGTATTAGCTTCCCAGTCAAGTGTTTGTTAAGTGCTTGCAAAAGGCTTAATAATAGTAAAACAGGTGGGTATAATTGAATGATTTGTGGATTCTGCTAATTAAGTTGCTTTGTAAAAATTTGTTCACCAAAATCGTTCATACACATCATTTTATTGTGTTGTAAATGACAAAGGATTTTAATCTCCATTCAATACTTATTTAGGTTTAATTTTAGAAAATGCTTCCTTCATAGCATATAGATACTGCTGGCTAAGTCAGCAATTATTGTGCATTTTCATGGAATGGAGTGGCCTCCTTGGTCATTTCAGAGGGCAGTTAAGAGTTGCTGTGGGTTTGGAGTCATATGTAGTCCAGACTTGTTAAAGACTGACCATTTCTTTAAAAGACAGTAGTGACCCAGGTGGGTTTTCACAAAAATTGGTGATAGTTATATTGTTTGTTATTACGGAGATAATGTTGTACATCCTGTGGAATTAACCACTAACAGATAATGGTTGTGGCATATTACTGCCACTAAACCTCCATTCTAGATATTTCTTCTAATCTGTTCACAGATGTTATGATACATTTTGGAACAGGTGGGACTTGAACTCAGAGCCCCTGAGCTTAGAGGTAGCAACACCACCATTGTGCAACAAGACCCTACCAACCCATCATTCAACTTCTTGTGACAGTAATGAAGATACTTTTGAAACAACCTGTTCAGACATGTTACTACATACTCTTGATTGATGTCCTGGATGATGTACCCCAATTCATTACTGTTCTTGATGGGGTATCTGAACCTGTTAAGCTCTGGCCAAGGAGGGCTAAACTGGCTCCCATTTTTTTATTCTCCTACTACCTTTGTTGGTTGCATCAGTACATTTTAAAAGAGGGATCACATCCACTGGGAATACCTTCCTCCCATACCCAAATTAATTTGTGTTTTAAAAAAAGCCAATTTAAGCAGGGTGTTGTAAATTAACGAAAAGAACAAGTGTTTATTAATTGATGCACTTTAGAAAATTAATGCAACACATACATAGTGATTAGAAATATGAGATGAGTCTAAATAGATAAAAGTAAAATTTAGGTTAATATGGATTAGTTTCTGAATTGTCAACAAAGAGTGAGTAATTGAACAATGTGACAATGGAAGTTATTGATCGTGTTGATATTGGTAAGGAAACAATCATCTTTACCAGCCTTAGTTTTACAAATTGATTAAAATTCTATACTTCTAATACCATTGACTCTGATAGAATTCCAGCTTTCAAGTTGAGACAAAGTGCTTTGATATTGTTTTCCATTTTGAACTGGTTGGCAGCAGACAGAGGTAGCAACACAGGTGTAATTAGTTGGTAGTTCTTCCACTGTTCCTGAAGGAACACTGTTCCTGAAGATTCCTGAAGAAGGGCTTATGCCCGAAACGTCAATTCTCCTGCTCCTTGGATGCTGCCAGACCTGCTGCGCATTTCCAGCAACACATTTTCAGTTCTTCCACTGTGACTATTGCAGCTAACACTCAAATCCGGGTTGTTATATGCAAGAGCATTCAATTCCACTGATTCATTCCAGTAGAGTTGAAATTATCCTTTTGACACACCTTGTATATTCCTAAAGGATAACACATATCTGAAAGACCTAACCTTCTATCAAAAAAGGGGAGATAGTCAGTCCCCTTGTTTTCTCTTCTTGTCAAGTCTCTCCTTGCTTGAAGTTAATCTGACAATTTACAGGTACAACATTCCATTGGCTTTACACAGGACTTCACACATCCCCATTGAAAACGTGGGATGCCGATTAGCGTCTGTCTGGCATATCCGGGCAAATAAAACAAAACGGTGAAGGACAATTGTGGACTGCCAGTACTTGACCGCGTGCACAGTTAGGTGTTAAAGATGGCACCAGTGCTAAGAATTCCAGGATGTCCTGAATGGGGGAATATGATGATCCGGGCACCACAGGGGAGCGGCGCATAGGGAATGAGGTGTATTTGGGAAGATAACGTGAGAAAACTCAGCAGGGCTGGGGGAGAAAAAACCATCCATAAAACTCACCAAAAATGACACACCCAATGTCTGGTAAGATTCAGCCCTATGACTGCGACGAGCCTGTGATGACATCTCTTATCCCATCAGGACCTCAAGCTAGACTCCTGATTCTACACTCAACAGAACTTGATACACCCTGATTGAGTGGATCTTAATACAGTCCAGCATTACCCTTTCAGAACCATTGCCTTGTACAGAGACATGCTTTATATTAATTCAATTTTAAATTCATTCAGCTGGTGGAGTGAGATTTGAACCCGTGCCCTCGGGGCATCAGCATGGTTTTTGTGAACACAGGCCCAGTGACAACTGAGTTTCCAACATTTCGACTCCCAAGAATCACCTTGCCAGATCGTGCAGCTAACCTATCTACCTTTATTATGATTACCATTTGCTTGTGATGATTCTGAGGTTGGAACATTTTGCATTGCATTTGATGGCAAAACTAAGTTTGATATTTATTATGCATCCTTAATCTTATTGCTAGCTTACAAAGTATTCTTCTATAAAAGAACTCAGTTGTTAAATGGGGGTCTGATTTTAGTCACATGTTAAACTAAGGTTTAATTAGACAACCCAGCTTCTGTGGAGCACCAGAGTTACTTTACCTGATCTTGCAACTTTCGACTCTAATTCAAAATATCTACTTTGAATGGTAACTGCATAGCTTCATATAGTATGTGCATTTGTATTTTCTCCCAATACATGTTTTGTTATGAAACCATACATTCTGTATACAGATGCAAATTTAATCTGTCATAAAACAGAAGAACATTAAATCATATATTAGGCTGCAGATTTGTGTTAGCAACTCAGTATGTTTCCTGCATTTTTATGCATTCTGCAATCATAAGACTCACTCAATTTTGATCAGAGGTTGATCCTTACATTTAAGAGTATGGGAAAAGCTTTTTCTTGTGCACTCATAGGATCTGGGTATCACTGGCTGTGCCATCTCTGGTTGCCCTTGAGAAGCTGGTGATTAGCTGCAAAGCTTTCATATTAAAGGGAGGCTGGTCAACAAAAGAGAAGGCCGAAGTGACCAGCAGAGCTTGCCTCACCGTCATATTAGTCTTCCACTTCCCAACAAGTTGTTTCCAGGCTGGGAAACTCCCAGCATCAGCTGTGTCTGACCCCATTCAGCTCTGGGATCCTGCTTGGAGATTTCCTTATGAATATATGAATCAACAGACACAAGGTTCTGATGGATTCAACTCCGTAGAGCATCAGCAGATTCATTGCTGCAAATTTCCAGCAATACTGTGTATGGAATTTCAGGGCCATTACTGGAGTATTCTTACAGAAAAGATGACATGGAATTCTATTAGCTGCCCTTTTACATTGTGCAGCCCCTTGGGAGGTAGTCAGTATCCGATTCATATGGTAAACAGTAATATAAAGGACACAACAATTGGCAGGACTTATTTTGTTAGAGTCAGCAGAGCAGTTTCATTTTCAACATGCTGGTGCCACATGCAGCTGACTGATGACATTATGACATTGTGTCTTTGCAAACAAATAGAAGTAGGTCTGCACACAATTTTTCATGGAGATTGTATCATTTTGCAATAACATTCAAGGAAAAGCTTGCAGTGCTATACACAGCTCACACAGTATTGCTCAGTCAGCTTCATTGGTCGACAATTGACTCTTTACAAGGTTAAAAAGAGCAATCACAAAATCTCATCCAACCGTACCCGATCCATCAATCTTGTAATGCAGCAGGTAGTGCCCATGCCTCTGAACAAGGAGCTCAGGCGTAAGTGAGCTGAGGGAAGACTGGTAACTTAAACAGCAGAGACTAGGTCTCCATGGCCTTTAAGCATCCTGTCCTGAGGTGTATTTTAATGAAATATCTATTGAAGAAGAGCAGAACCTCAAAGGATTGCATCATCCTGTCGCAGGCATGCATGGAATGGACACTAATGTAGAAAAATTACACTGGTCTAAGTGCAGTTTGTAATTTCCATCTCTAATCCTCTGAAGCCCATTTTCTGTTAATAAACGGTTATAATCATGTTTTATAGATGCAAATTCCTGTGACTATGATTAAAGTAATACTGTTAGATACAGTATAAAAATTAAACATATGAAACTCTGTGGTTTCACTTGGGTAAACCAAACACGCTATGTTCAAAGTAAATGTAAATAGGAAAATAGCCATATTGGAATATAGCCACATGGTGGCATTAAGTTTCAATCTGCATTTATTGTGCACCAAAATCGTCTCAGAGGGCTACATTACATCTCTTGTTGACAACCCTCCGACCACCCCACCCACCTCCCCCCACCCCGCGGCCCCAATTCACCATAGTACCGGCTAGGTTCTACAGTTATTGATATGCACTACATTTTGTTTTAAATCATAGAATGAAAAGACACTTGCAGTACTGAAACAGGCCTTTGACCCATTATGTCTCTGCCACCCCTTTAAAAACTGTCCAGTTTCATCTCACTTTCTCTTCATCCATCGCATTGTGGATTATTGGACTCCAGATGCACATCTCCATCCAGGTATTTTGATCCGGATTTTCTCCTCTATCACCCTTTCAGGAAGTTAGTTGCAGATCCTAAAAATTCTGAGTGAAACAAATCCTCTTCAACTCACCATGGAAACAGACCATTCTCTAAGCTTACCTCTTATTTTTTCTGAAATGGTACTCCTGACTATTATCCTTTGCATAGGAACAGTAGTTCTTTTGCTGGGAACCTTTCTAAGATGTGAATTTGCTATCCATTTTAATTAGGCTCCTCATAATTCTTGGATGTGGGCAGCTCACCACAGAATTCCCATTTTCCAATTAACAATTCCTATTGTTTTGGGGATGTGCAGGAAATTTATTTAGGTTTGTGGCCCTGTTTAAAAAAAATTGAAAACTTAAAGGTGCCAACTTGTGCACAGCCAGAGGTTGTGTATTTAAAGGTGCCATTGTTTCTGACTTGCTTTAATAATGGTGGCCTCTGCGCTTTTAAAATCTTAATTCTTTGAAAAGCAATCATAATTCCAACACATATTTTAGAAACAATCTGAAGCAAGGATTTATAAAATTGTTAAATACTTTGAGAGATTTGTTGCAACAATCTATCAATGATATAAAATAACGCACGATTTTTATTGAAATTCAGAAGCCGTGAACCAATTCTGGATGCAAAATATTATTAAGAGGTACTGAACCAGTTTTCTGAATTAATCAATAATAATATTAAAAGAAATTGAAGGAAGTTAAAAACAAATTTAAGTTTGATTTTTGTTTCAAGTCATTTTTACCAATTGTTCTGCATTGTTTGTTCCACGACACCTCTTGTCTCTACGCTATTATTTCTGATTGACAGGTTTTGAGTGGTCTATACCATGACCTCCACATGATTGCTGCAGACTTGGTTTGATCAGCTGATAGAAAGTACGCCTGTAACTGGATGGTATCTGTTTTTCCAGTCTACTGCACTGGAAAAGCTACCATTGCAAAATATCATCACACATTCAGTTAAAGCTTATCTTTATGATGACTTGTTCATTATTGGTACAAATTTTGTATCTGCAGTGGATATAGTGAATCTGTGTTTTCAATATCATTGGTCACTTCTGTAAGTAGATCCTTAAACCCTATGATCTGCACAGTATCTGTTATCTATATGATTCCAGGATAACATTGATTTAATGGACTACAAAAACAAGACCGCTTGTTTTCTGTAATTTCATATGGAATTGTGTGCGGTTGTCCTTTCTTCCATAAGTTGCATTTGTAGTGAGGGATGAAGTGAACTATAAATCAAAAAAAATTGATTTATTTTACATTTATTGTGATCATATTCTTCTAGGGCTGTTCTCGATCTTGGCTACTGTTGATGAACTAACTTTCCACAGACTAGGAATATGAGCTGCAACCTTTCCGAACTCTATGACTCAGTCAGTGTTTGAATACGTCTGAGCGTCACAAATTAAACTATTTGCCCATAAGGGATTAAAGTGCACAAGAATCTCTTCAAATGAAAGTGAATGTCTCCTTTAGTTGTGGATGCCAATAATAAAGTTTTGGCATAGTGGCACTGTATTCGCGTTGCTAATAAGACACTTGTGAATCTTGCCACAGTCAAATTTTCTTTGCCTGCAATCAGAATGCATTGTTTTATATGGTATGTGCATTTTCTTATTCTTGGAGTGATTGACTCAACTTTCATAATCCAGCAACAAGCTTCTGTATCTTTAAAAAATGAAGAAAGTTATTTTCATTCTTATATACTTGCATGTTAACAAAATATGTGATATCTCACGTAACTGGTTCACCCACACTGCCACACATAGAGTAGTTAGGTACAAATGGAGAGAAAAAATTAAGTGTCAAAATGGAATTCAACTAACTCCTTATATCCCAGCAGGCCTGATGTTTCTTAGCTGTGTTGGAGCTTTGGTTACCGAAAGTCTTGAAAAAGTAGAAATTTCTCTGCAATTTCAAAATTTCTTTTAGTATTGCAGTACTTTGGCTGCTTAGCTGACCGTAGCAATTTGATTGACTTAGCCACTCTGACGGAAATCGCTATAAGTTTGTTTGAATTCTGCTTTTACATTGAGCCTGGAACAGAGCTGGCAGCCATACCATATGAACTCATATGCACTGTCAAGTCATTGTTGAAATGAGGAGTTGTGGTCAGACAATGAGCAGTTTGGGTTGTTGCGTCTACAACTGTGGTTTAAATCAGAGGTCTTTTTGTTTGAAAAAAAGCCAACCAATATATTACAATGAAACTCTCAATGGGTTTCATCATCCTGACAAACAGTCAGATCCAAAAGCATATCCTCATTTAAGTTAAAAATCACACAACACCAGGTTCTGGTCCAACAGGTTTATTTGGAAGCATTAGCTTTTGGAGTGCCGCTCCTTCATCAGGTGGTTGTGGAGAATAAGATCGTAAGACACAGAATTTATAGCAAAAGTTTACAGTGTACTGCAACTGAAATTATATATTGAAAAAGACCTAGATTGTTTGTTAATCATGTTCTCATTTGTTCCTCTTGGGATAATTCACAAAAGACATTTAGAGGCAATCAGAGTCAAATTTTCCAGAGAAACAAAAGAAGGTTGGTTAGCTCAGTTGACTGGATGGCTGGTTTGTGATGACAGAACGATGCAGGTTCAATTCCTGTCTTGCCTGAGTTAGCCATGAAATGCTCTGCCTTCTTTGCCTTGCTCCTTGCCTTCAGGTTGGACTCACTCGATGAACAAGTAGCCTAATTTCCTCTGGTACTTTTATTTTCCAGGCAATATTTTAAAAACAGCTTTAAAGATTTCTAATATTATCATGTTGATACTGGGCATGACAATTTGCATAGGAAATAGCTGACTTCTGGCTACAACAGAAAATTAGCTCCTTTGCATATTTTTCTGGAACTTTATAGTTCTTGGATATGGGGATTTTGACTTGATTCTCACGTGTAACAAGTGTTGTTTTGCTCTCCAGGCAGATTGTACCACACAAGAGCATCAGGATAGCAGAACAGAGTGCAGAATGTGGTTTTAAACGTGGAGAGGGAGACAGAGATCAACATTAACATTTGAGAGGTCCATTCAAAAGTCTGATAACTGTGGGGAAGAAATTGTTCTTTAATCTGTTTGTACATGTATTCAAACTTTTATATTTTCTACCCAATGGAAGAGGGTGGAAGAGTGTATAACTAGGGTGGGAGGGGTTTTGATTATATTGGTTGCTTTCCTGAGGCAGTGGGAAGTACAGATGGAGTCAATAAAGGCTGGTTTGTGAGATGGACTGGGCTGTGTTCTCAATTCTCTGTAATTTCTTTGCGGTCTTGGGAAGACCAGTTGCTATGCCATGCTGTGATATATCCAGGTAGAATACTTTTTATGGTGCATCCATAAAAATTGGCAACAGTCCTTGTGGACATGCTGAATTTCCTTAGCCTTTTAAGGAAATAGAGACGTTGTTGTGCTTTCTGGACCATTGCGTCGACGTGGGTGGACCAGGACACATTGTTTGTGATCATCACTCCCAGGAACTTGCCACTCTCAATCATCTCCACCTCAGCACTAAGAGAGGGGAGTGCTCTCCACTCCGCCACCTGAAGTCAATGACCAGCTCCTTTGTTTTACTGATGTCGATGAAGAGATTGTTGTCTTTACATCATGCCACTAAGCACTCAATCACTTTCCTGTACTGTGTCTCATCATTGCTTTGAGATCTGACCTATAGTGGTGCTGTCGTCAGCAAACTTGTAAATGGAGTTGGGGCACAATTTAGCCACACCGTTGTGAGTGTATAAGGAGTACAGTAGGATGATGAGTTTGCAGCATTGCAGGGTACCAGTTGAGGATTAGCGTGGAGGAGGTGTTATCACCTATTCTTACTGATTGTGGTCTGTGGCTCAGGAAGTTGAGAATCCAGTTACAGAGGAAGGAGCCAAGGCTTGGGTCTCAGAGTTTGGAGATGAGTTTGTTTGGATTTATAGTGTTGAAGGCAGAGCTGTAGTCAATAAATAGGAGATTGATGCTGGTATTTTTGTTATCCAGATTTTCCAGGGATGAGTGTAATGCCAGGGAAATGTTGAGGGTGGTGAGCTGGACAGGTTAGTGATTTGTGGTACAGGCTGGAAATGCAGATTCTGGTTAAGGATTAGTATGTGCTGTTGGAGCACCGAAGTGCCGTGGCGTGATTGGAGAGGTCTCAAGCAGAAGTAGGCAGGGCAGAAAGTGAGTGTCATATTATGGAGAATGTTGGAGAGTGGATTTTGCAATGTTTTAACTTGTGAAATGATGCAAAACCCAGAAGAATTGTTAGCTGTGAGGGCGATAGTTCAGAACTTCAAAATAACAGAGAGGTCAGCAGAATGGGCAAACAGGTGTGAGATGAAACATAATGCAGAAAAATGCAAAGTGATTCATTTTTTGGAAGAAGAACAGAAAGAGGCAATTAGATTAAAAAGGTAAAGTTCTAAATAGGGTGCAGGAGCAGAGGGAACAGGCTGCATATATGGATAATTAATTGAAGGTGGTAGAACTAGTTGAGAACACTTAGTAAAACATATTGCATCCTATGCTTTATTAATCAGAGTATAGAGTACCATCGGGAGGTTTGCATCCAGTTTTGAGCAGTGTATATTTAAAAAATGATGTGAAGGCATTAGAGACAGTGCAGAAAATATTTGCTGGCTTTACTTGTGTGGATAGGTTGGAGGAGTTAGCATTGTCTTTCCAGTAGAAGAGAAAGTTGAGAGTAGATTTGATTGAGGTATTCAAAATCATCAAGAGAGCTGGACAGGGTAGACAGGGAAAAATGCTCTCATTCATGGAAAGATTGAGAACAAGAGGCCAGAGATTAAAGGTAATGGGCAAATGCAGTTGGGGTAACTCCAGGAAAAACCGTTTTCTCTCACAGTGAGCGGCAATGATCGAGAATGCATTTTCCAAGAGTGGAGGCAGGTCCAATCAAGTTATTTGAGATGGAATTCAAATGCTGTTGAACAGGAAGAATGTGCAGGGTTGCAGGGAGAAAGCAGGTGAGTGACACTAGATAGATTGTTCCTATGGAGACCAAGTGCAAATGCAGCAGGCCAAAGATGTCATCCTCTGCTATAACATTGCTGTTATTCTCTGACTTTCATTCAAATCCAAATGGCTAGATACGATGTCCCAAGCAACACTCAGGGTTCCACCACATTATGTAGATAGCATCCCATAATGTAGCTGGCACGCAATTTGTGCAGAGAGCAACATGATTATTCATTACACTAAGTTATGTCTGATGCATTTTGATGATAGTAATAACATCGCATCAACTCTTTTGTTTCTTAATCCCACAGCTAATCTTTACATGTCATAAGATGCACAATTTGGTCAAAAATGGTTTCAGTTCTTTTTCAAAGAACCTGCAAATTTCAGAGTTGCCCAGACAGGAACTCAGGAAATGAGTTGTTCTCTCCAGCCCTATCTGCAAAACAGGAGCAATAGTTATGTTGCAATGGATTTTCACTGCAAGCTGAACAGTTACCTGATTGACTGGACACCCCTGAGTTCTTTTGAACATTTATTATTCATCCTAGTTGTCTGTGCATCTGTCCTATGCATGACAGCATTAGCTCTGTGTCATGTTTGGTTCTTTACTTTTCCCCTTCATGCTTCATTTCCTCGATAGTTTTACCAAATAAACTTTCCTGAGCAAAACCAGGGAGTTGTTTGTGTTCATCAAAGTGAGAGACATCCCAGCCAGGGGACTGGAGCTCTTTCTTCCAATAGTGTCAACATCAAGCACATCTGTGCTAGTTGCAGGTAAACCTATCCTAACTCTGTCCCAACAACGTGTCTTGTCCCAACTTCAAAAAACACCCCCTACTAAACTTCTGTCACATTCCATTCCTAATATTAGCATGTTCCTGGCCGCTCTGAGAAAAGCTGTCAATTAGTGCCACATTTGTGCAGGTGCCCAGTAGGGAACTGCCCAAACTCATTTCTCTCATGATCCTGATCAAGTGATGAAACAAAAGGACTTCCATTGTTCTATCAGTCTGCGCTCTGTTTGAACTCGTGTCCTGCAAAAGTTCTAATTCCTTTATAAGTGGGTAATTTTAGTTTTATACTTTTGATTCTACACAGATTTTAGAATAATATACAAAAATGTAATTCATTAATTTAGCATCAGTTATATTCACAACTGTTCAAAGAGGAAGACAGAATAAATTATGCAATTATCAACCGGTTAGGCTTATATTAGTAAACATGGAATGAAATGCTAGAGCCACTTTCCCTTACTTTTGCACATGGAGAATGTGGAGTAACCATTGAATTACATTTATTATTACTTCTCAGCCCCTATTTATAAAACACAAAATGCTGATGGTATTTAAATCACACGCAGAAGTATCGCTTTCTCCCATATGGAACTCTGGTCCTCCACACACTTTGTGTTTTTCCATTGAGTTTATATTCCCTTTTGTTTTATGTTTTTCCTACAAAAAATACATTACCTCACACTTCACTACACCAAATTGAATCTACCATCTGTCTCCTTATTGCACAAACCTGTCTATGTTGGCCTCTGTCTATCACTCTGCAATCCTCTTCAATGTTCTTGGATATGCACCAACTGAGCCTGGTGGTGCCTTTATTTTTGTTTTTAGTACCATTTACTTTTTAAGGCTAATTTCCCTTTGAATATTTGGCTCCAGTGCTGGCTTTTTCACATTCCCCTTTGATAAGAGACCTTTGCCTTTTTTTCTTAATCTCACCTCATCTTCTGATTTATTTTTTCTCTCCCTTATACACTCTTTAGTTCGTATTATTTCCCCATGTTTATATGATGTTACTTTGTTGAACCTTACTTTTGTCCTGGTCTTTTGAATCCCTGCCTTTGATGTATTTGCTCTACTCTGAACTGAAATGTAATTAACCTTTAATTATATACCAAGAATTTAAATATCTCCCACTGTTTAATATATTATTGTTTTACCAAATACTTGTTCCAGGCTGAGTCCTCTTTCCAAATCGTTCTTTCTTAGTCTGATGCTTTTATTTGTAAACAATTTTTATCTATCTTTACATTTAAATGAACCTAATTAGTTTATGATCAGCTTTTCTCAATTGTTCATTAACCTTCAGATAACTTATGAAATAAAAGCTGAAAATGCTTGAAAACAAAACCCAGCAGGTCAGCAAGCATCTATGGAGAGAGGAACAAAATTAACATATTTGGTCTATGGCTTTTCTTGAACTTATAAAATCAGAAATCTTTGAGAAGACACCTTGAAGTGCAGGTCCATAGCTCCTTGAAAGTGGAGTCTCAGGTGGATAGTTTAGTGAAGAAGGTGTTTGGTGTGCTTTCTTTTATGGTTCAGAGTATTGAGTATAGGAGTTGAGAGGTCATGTTGCGGTTGTACAGGACATTGGTTTGGCCACTTTTGGAATATTGTGTGTAATTCTGGTCTCCTTCCTATTGGAAGGATATTGTTGAAAATTGAAAGGGTTCAGAAAAGATTTACAAGGATGTTGCCAGTGTAGAAGGCTTGAGCTATAGGGAAAGGTTGAATAACCTGTGGCTGTTTTCCCTGGAGCATTGGAGGCGGAGGGGTGACCTTATAGAGGTTTATAAAATAAGGTAAATAAACAAGGTCTTTTCCCGAGGGTGGGGGAGTACAAAATTAGGGGGCATAGGTTTAGGGTGAGAGGGGAAAGATTTAAAAGGGACCTAAGGGGCAACCTTTTCACGCAAAGGGTGGTGCATGTATGGATTGAGCTGCCAGAGGAAGTGGTGGAGGCTGGTACAATTGCGACATTTAAAAGGCATCTGAATGGGTAGATGAATAGGAAGGGTTTGGAGGGATATGGGCCAAGTGCTGGCAAGTGGGACTAGATTAGGTTCGGAAATCTGATTAGCACGGATGAGTTGGACCAAAGGGTTTTGTTTCATTGCTGTACATCTCTATGACTCTATGTGAAATGTGAGATGATGTAGGGGTGAAAAATATAGGAATAAGAACAACAAGACAAATCTGGGATGGGATGGTGGGTAAGAGAAATTAAATGACAAAAGATTTCAGGATGAAAAACATGAAAGGTGTGGAAAGGCAATAAGGGAAAGAAAGTAACAAATCTCTGCCCTGTAATAGAAATGTGACAGTGCAAGAACCTCCAAATGCTTTGATAAAAACTATTTCTGCCAGGACAGAATGCCACATCGAGTATGTATATTCTGGCAAGGTGCTCTATTTTTTGAGGATTTTTGATAATTTTTAAATCTTCCCTGATGCTGGGCAGAAACGTAAAAGCAGATTTTGAGCAGCTGTGATTTTACATGGAAATACCTCTTTACTCTGAATTGAGCAGCAAGGTGGCTCAGTGGTTAACACTGCTGCCTCACAGCACCAGGAACCCGAGTACGATCCCAGCCTCGGGTGACTGTCTGTGTGGAGTTTGCACATTCTCCCTGTGTCTGCTTGGGTTTCCTCTGAGTGCTGTGGTTTCCTCCCACACTCCAAAGATGTGGAGGTTAAGTGAGTTAGCCATGCTAAACTGCCCATAGTGTTCAGGGATGGTTAGGTTAGGTACATTAGTTAGGGGTTAATGTAGAGTAACAGGGTAGGGAAATAGAGTTTGGGTGGGATACCCTTTGGAGGGTTGGTGTGGACTTGTTAGGCCGAAGGGCCTGTTTCCAAACTATAGAGATTCTACAATTCTGTAAGCCACATCTCATTGGGCTTTCTGGGATATGAATATGTCCTAAGATAGTTAACCAAATTCATTGATGTTAGGAACTGTCCACGATGGAATCCTTCTTGCATAAGGACACTTAGGGCACGTCTGCCTTCCTGTTGATAATGGCACCATGTGAAATAAAAGTACTGATCATTTTTTTAGTGTTTGATTCTGTCCATTGATAAATTAATCATTGCCTGTTAAAACAACAATAACCTGCATATACCAGGCTCTGTTAATACACAGACTTGTGGAAGAATGCAACCTAAGACAAGATTACATTAGAAAGCCCACAGAATAAGCAGTTCAATGACAAATAAAATTCAATATCATTAAGTGTGAGGTGCTGCACTTTGGCAGCAAACAGCAAAACATCTCAAACTGCAGGAAGATGGAAACCAGATATTGCAGAGGAGGGACAGGATTCAGGAATATAGGTGAACAAATCATTAAAAAAAGCATTACAACTTAGCAAAGCAATTAAAATATTAACAAATTATTATAATTGATTTTTAATAAATATAAAATTAAAAAATAATGATGTTGAATTTTACTTGTACAGGACCATCCCCAGGTTTCATTTCAGAATACTGTACACCATTCTGGTCTAATACCCACTTAGTAAACTCCTCAAATTTATGGAAAAATTAACATTCCTTTTTAAAACATCAAAATGTGTTGAAGAAAGGGGTTGGGGTGTCAGGTGACACTTCCCCATGTCTAGCAAAGTACAGAAATGCTGTCCCAAAGCTGAAATTTAGTCCATGTATCTGAACAGCACATTAAAATGTCAGCAACGTTATTGGGAGCATTGCATTGAGAAAACATTGGAGTGCAACAGATCTTTCCTATGGAGTTAACAGCTGCCATTGTCCAAAGATGAAACAAGGGCACAATGGCCCCCACAGACATATTGGCAGCAGAATGGAATGCCACAGGATGTGTGTGAGGAAGACCGACTCAATCACAAGGAGATGCAAATGGCAGAGGCCCAAATTTCATTGTGCATCCTTATAGGTGGGCAATAGGAAAGCAGATAATATGGTCACCTGACAGAAACCAGCTTGTGGGAAAAACAAACATATATTAACAGACGTCTTGAGAACAGCGTCTTGTCAGTCAGTCTGGGAGACAGAAACTCAAAGGAAGAAAAGACCTGGCACTGTAAGAAAGGAACAAAAACATAAATAGCTGGAGAAACTCAGCAGGTTTAGCTGCATCTATGGAGAGGAAGCAGAGTTAGCATTTTGGGACCAGTGAATCTTCTTCAGAACAGCTAGAAAGGACCCTGCCTAGAGTTTACTAATAGGCAGAGAGGTGGGGCTAGCTTTTTGCTTATTCATTTGAAGAACTTGACTGCAAGTTTGAAAAGACATTAGAAACCCAGTCTTGCTCGTAATAGGCCACCGTTAATTTGTGGCCACAATTTCCAACCTCCCTCTTCTTCAATAAATCTAAAGGGAAATATCAGACTTGCAGCACTGTAAGATTCCATTTCATAGAACTAAAACATAACAGTGAATTTTGGATCTTCAATAGCCCAACTGTACACTGAATTTCTTTTGGAATTATCTTTCCTTATGTATTTGCATGTCTTGCATGTATATGGGTGAGTGAACACATGCAAGTATAATCAGATATTGAAAGATACACATGTATTCTTCATTTTCTTAGGAGGAAATGTCTCTTGGCTTTGTTTTTGACAGCATTGTATGAACTACCTGCATTCAGTTGAGAATTGGGGGAAAAAACGCCGATGCTATCATTTTCCCCAATTTTTAAGAGATTAGGAACTTGCCTACTTGACTGAAAAAGTTATGTAAGAAATAAATTTGAAGGTGGAGATAGAATTGGTCACTGAATTTTTTTTTACAAGTCAATCAGCTTTTCTTGTTGCATTTTGTTTAATACTTACAAATACCACATTCAATGTAGGTCAGTGTGAGATAATTAAGAGCATGTTAAAATCATTAACTACTGAGGACTTAAAAACTAGTCAGGCAGGCAGAAATAAATTTAAGACACAAAACAAGGAAGCTGAAGATCATGCAAATTCGAGTTACTCATTTTCAGATTAAATCAGAGATGGGGTGGAGCAAATATGAAACCAGAAGCTGATTTAATGGGAGACTGCTAGAATATTAATTAAGTAAATGCTGAACAAAAATGAGAACCTAGGAAGTCATCTACAGGTGAAGAAGGAAAGCTCAGAGGTCATGTATAATGGTGGTAGCTGAAGGGGAAAACCAATGGGTTTTTTGGGGATTCACAAGACCACAACTGGAAAGGGTGCCCTGATAGCTGGCACAGTGGACAGGTGTGCTTTTACAATCATGGTGTTTGACTCTCTCAAAAGTACAACTATGGCTGTGGTAGTTCAATGAAATCTTTGAGGGTTACCAGGATTTTATTTTACCAGTCATAGAGTCATTGAGATGTACAGCATGGAAACTGACCCTTCGGTCCAACTTGTCCATGCTCACCACATATCCTAACCCAATCTAGTTCCATTTGCCAGCACTTGGCCCATATCCCTGTAAACCCTTCCTATTCATATATCCATCCAGATGCCTTTTAAATGCTGTAATTGTATCAGCCTCTACCACTTCCTCTGGAAGCTCTTTCCATACATGCACTACCCTCTGTGTGAAAAGTTGCCCCTTAGGTCACTTTTAAATTTGTCCCCTTTCACCTTAAACCTATGCCCTCTCGTTCTGAACTCCCCACTCCAGGGAAAAGACCTTGTCTATTTATCCTAAACATGCCCCTCATGATTTTATAAACCTCTGTAAGGTCACCCCTCAGCCTCTGATGCTCCAGGGAAAACAGCTCCAACCTATTCAGCCTCTCCCTATACCTCAAATCCTCCAACCCTGGCAACATCCTTGTAAATCTTTTCTGAGCCCTTTCAAGTTCACAACATCCTTCCTTGCATGCAATATTCTAAAAGTGCCCTAACCAATGTCCTGCACAGCTGCAACATGACATCCCAACTCCGATACTCAATGCTCTGACCAACAAAGCAAAGCATACCAAATGCCTTCTTCACTATCCTATCTAGGAGAAAGTGAGGACTAGGCTTATGCCAGAAACATTGACCCTTCTGTTCCTCGTGCCTGACCAGCTGTGCTTTTCCAGGACCACACTCTTCGACTCACTATCCTATCTACTTGCAACTCTACTTTCAAGGAACAATTAAACTACACTCTAAGGTCTCTTTGTTCAGCAACACTCCCCAGGACCTTTCCATTTAGTGTATAAGTCCTTCTCTGATTTGATTTTCCAAAATGCAGCACCTTGCATTTATCTAAATTAAACTTCATGTGCCCATTGGCCCATCAGATCAAGATCCCATTCTACTCTGAGGTAACCTTCTTCTCTGTCCAGGACAGCTCCAATTTTGGTTTGACCTTCAAACCTACTAACTATACCTCCTATGTTCACATCTAAATCATTTATATAAATGACGAAAAAGAGTGGACCGATCCTTATGGCACATCACTCGTCACAGGCCTCTAGTCTGTAAAGCAATCCTCATTGGACGACTCCATACCTAGTACCTGACAAAACCCCTCTCTGCCCCGGATTTGATAACTGATACTCCCCCTTTTTCTGCCACCAAACCTCCCCACAACTTTGCCCAGAGCCTCACACCTCCCCACCTTCCTCCGGGACCAGTCATTCCCTGTGTCCCCATAGCATCCGACAGCACCCCAGCTTCCAGCCAGATCTAATATCTTCCACCCACCAAAGCACCCTAAATATTTCCGCACAACTTGGTCATCTTTTGACCTGACATTCTGTCATCCTGTCACTGTATCTACCTTGAACCCTGTCACCCTAACCCCTACCCACCTGGCACCTTGCCCACCTGCCACCCTACTTACCTAGCACTCTACTCCATATCCAGTTGATACTTTAGCACCCTATACCCAGCAGACTAACTTCACACTTCTATCACATAGTTAGCCACTTTAACAGCTGCTGTGAAAGGGTGTGTGTGATACCAGACATTCAAACCTTAGAACCCAACAATTGACTGCTGTGAAAGTGGGGATATCATTTGCTTTCTCCTGACTATCTTATCTTGCAAAGTACCTGTTAGATTTAAAACATGGCTTGACAGTTCTGAAGGAACCCTGATTGGAATCTCCTGTCAGTAATGTGGAGCTCTTTTGTCACATTAGAAAGAAGCAACATGGCAATCTGACTCTGATTTCCACTCCTCGGAAAATTGGCCCAAAAAATGCATTCTTAACAGGGATAGGCAAAGCTTGGTCAAACAAATGGTTTTTAACTTGGGCCTGAAGAGGAGTGAGAATTGAAGAGACAGAAGACTAGCAAAGAAATCCAGAGAGTGAGGTCCAGATATTAAAGGGATGGCTGTCAATGCTGAAGGAGGAAAGCAAATTCATCAATGAATATTACTAAACAGAATAACAGGGCATTTATTTTGTCGACTAAGCATCTTTACAAAGCATTTTTCAATCTTTTGCCCTTTTCTTAACATGTTTGTATTCATTTAATTACCATCTGGTTGACATGTGGACCTTTGTTAATAATTAATTCACATTGTTTATTGAACAAAGGGAGGAAGGAATATTTAAATACTCATGAGTTTACAGTAACAATAAGATCATTCATTAAACTGGTCTTGATTGTAGTATGTGAGTGCTCTTGTACTGCGAATAATGGTACCTTATGTTACAGTTTTGTGCGAGCTGGTGTCTGTATGTGTGCTTCCTGCATAGATAATACTTCAGAGGTGAAATAACCTTTTAACTATACCAGCACAACACAAAAACCTAAATGACAATATTTTCAGTATCAGCCCATTAAACTCCCACAACCTCATGTTGTAATTAGGCCTCTGTATTTGGAAGTTAATGAAGGTGTTGGAAGTGCAGATTGTGAAGGGGTTGGGGGAGAGGGTTGGAGAAAACTGGTACTCAAAGCAAATACAACATTGCTTATGCAAATTACCAGCGTTAAAATGGTGAGGGAACTGTGCTGGTGACATTAATCTTACAGGCAACACAGTTAAACATGACAATGGTAAACACGTGCACATATTCCCTCTGCTTATCTGCCCTTTCCAGGAGCAGCCCCATTCGTTTTCTCTTTGCCACATTTGCATAATTACACAGAACAGCAATTGTTGGTACTATCTGGCTGGCTGAGCTCTAGCCCCAACAATTGATTAGAAAATGATTAGTTAGCAGCAAACATAGGAAAATAAGTAATTTAGTCCCAGGGAATTAGTATATCAGTGAAAGCATAGAAGCATTGCCCACTCCCAGAACAAAAGTAAAGATTAAGAATATGTGTAAAGGAGAGGAAAATGAGGCTGGAAGAATGAGGTGCTAATAAGAGATGGTACTTTCAGAATATGTATACCAGGGAGTTGGGTTTGAGGATGCTCTGTAGAGCTTTACGAGTTGATGTAACAGACATGCGCATCTCTCTGCAGAGTATGGATACATACATAACTGTTATTAAGTTAAAGCTTCCTTCCAGTGTGACATTGTGTCCCATTGTGTCCTTTTCTTACAGTGCATGTTCTGGTGAGATATGTATGTTGACATGAAAGTATTCAGTGATATAAAAAAAGAGTTCAAGAATGCAATGTGCCAGAAATAATTAGAGGAGATTGTGTCGATCTAAGAGATGACTGGTATGTGTGAAAGTAGTGTTGTGTAACTGGATGTGAAATTGAGGGCATATGAAACGGAATATTGTTTCGATTTATGAAAACATTGGTGTTCAGGCTGTGAGAGTGATGTTCAAATTTGATTTGAGTAAGCTGATATATGTGAGAATGATGTACAGGACTGATGGTTTGTTATATTTTGATTTCAGCACAAGGTAGGTAAATGACATAGCTACATAAAGGAACTGTCAAGTGCACTTACTGCTGTGCTACTTCAAGACAAACAAAATTGTGGATGCAGACCATTGTGAGGTCTGGAATTCCAGTTTCAGTAATCTGAATGAAAAATAAGATAATTAAAAGAATATGTTATATCAGCAGAAAACACCATTTATCTGAGCTGAGCACTATTCTCAGAAATGCCCCATTCAAGAACACGCTGAAAGGACTGGTGAGAATAAGCCGATGACACCCTGTAAAGCTCTTGTTAAAGTCATTAATGGATAATGCAATAAACTGCTGTTTTGACACCAAATCTAGTAGAAATGAGCATTTTATATTTTACCTCCTGACTTACTGAGATTCATACATTCAGCATAGGGACTATTTTGGAAATATTGCCACCATACTGCAGAATTAGATTTTACCAAGGCTGTTCCACAGTTGTGTCAGTGAAGAGAGGGACTGAGCCCAAATAGCATGGAATGAACACACATCACTTACATTGCCCAGCATATTGTTAATTGCATCTAGTGTAGTAAAGCTAGATGCTTAGGTATGGCAAAGGATATATTGTTGGCTGTTATGCAAACACATAGAGTCACACAGCACGGAAACAGACACTTTGGTCCAATTCATGTGTGCAAACCAGATATCCCAATCTGACTTAGTCCCATCTGTCAGCACTTGGCCCCTGTCCCTCTAAACCCTTCCTATTCATATACCCATCCAGATGCCTTTTAAATGTTGTAATTTTACCAGCCTCCACCACTCCCTCTGGCAGCTCATTCCATACACGTACCACCCTCTGCATGAAAAAGTTGCCCCTCAGGTCCTTTTATAATCTTTCCTCTGTCATCTTAAACTAATGTCCTCTAGTTTTGGACTCCCTACTCTAGGAAAAAGATCTTGGATATTCACTCTATCCATGCCACTCATGACTGTAGTGATAAGGTCACTCCTCAGTCTGCGATGTTTTGGGGAGAAAAGTCCCAACCTATACAGCCTTTCCCCATAGCTCAAACCCTCCAGTCCCAGTAACATCCGTGTAAATTGTTTCTGCACTGTCTGAATTTAAACAACATCTCTCCTATAGAAGGGTGACCAGAATTGCATGCAGTATTCTAAAAGTGGCCTCACCAATGTCCTGTACAGCCGGAACATGACATCCCAACTCCTTTACTCAATGCACTAACCAATGAAGGCAAATGTGCCAAACACCTTCTTTACCATGCTGTCTATCTGCGTCTCCAATTTTCAGGAACTGTGCACCTATACTCCTAGAACAAAGGACAAAGAAGAATACAGCACAGGAACAGACAAGCCTGCACCAACACATTTTGCCCTTCCATATTAAAACTGTCTTCACTTACAGGATCCATTTCCCTCTATTCCCTTTGTATTCATGTATTCATCCAGGTGTTCCTTGAATGCTGCGATTCTGTCTGCTTCCACCACCCCCTCTGGCAGCACATTCCATTAATTCACCAACCTTTGTATGAAAAACGTGCCTCACATATCTCTTTTAAACTTTCTCCCTCGCCCCTTAAACCTGTGTCCCCTGGTAATTGACCCCTCCATCCCAGAAAAAAAAAGCCTTATCCACTCTATCCATGCCTTTCATAATCTTATAAACATCTATCGGGTCGTCCCTGAACCTTTTGTGTTCCAGTGGAAACAAACCCAGTCTATCCAAACTTTCTTCATAGATTAAATCCCCCATACCAGGCAAGATCCTGGTAAACCTTTTCTGTACTCTCTCCAAAGCATCCACTTCCTTCTGGTAGTGTGGTGACCAGAACTGTATGCAATATTCCAAGTGTGGTCTAACTAAAGTTTTATAAAGTTGCAGTATAACTTGTCTATCCTTTTACGAAGAGCTCTTGCCGAAACTTCGTTACTCCTGCTCCTCGGATGCTGCCTGACCCACTGTGCTTTTCCAGCATCCCATGTTCAACTCTCTATCCTTATACTCATTGCCCATTCCAATGAAGGCAAGCATACCATAAGCCTTTTTTACCACCTTATCTACCTGCACTGCCACCTTTGATAATGTGTAGACCTGCACACCCAGATCTCACTGCATATCAATACTCCTAATGGTTCTACCATTCACTGTATAATTTCCACCTGTACTTGACCTTCCAAGATGTATCACCTCACATTTGACGGAAGTAAATTCCATCTGCCATGTTTCTGCCCATGTCTCCAACCGATCTATATCCTGCTGTATCCTCTGGCAATCCTCCTCATTATCCACAACTCCACCAATCTTTGTATCGTCTGCAAACTTGCTAATTAGACCAGGTACATTTTACTCCAAATCATTTATGCAGACCACAAACAGCAGAGGTCCCAGCACTGATCCCTGCGGAACATGACGAGTTACCTACCCACTATTCTGAAAAGCATCCTTCCACCACTACCCTCTGTCTCCTATGACTAAGCCAGTTCTGTATCCATCTTGACAGCTCACCCCTGATTCCATGTAACTTCACCTTAACAGCACTGTTCACCTCCATCAATATCGACCTGGCAAAGGAAACACTGACCACACTTTTAGAAGAGACCATCACACACAACCCAACCACCATCAATCACATTACCAATGAAAACATCATGAAGCTAGTGGACCTGTGCCTCACTACCCACTTCACCTTCAACAACATAATCTACAAACAAACCAACAGCACACCCATGGGATCTCCGCTATCAGGATTCATAGCAAAAGTGGTAATGCAAAGACTAGAACAAACAGCCCTACCAGCCATCAAACCAAAAATCTGGGTCCGCTATGTAGATGACACCTTTGTCATCACAAAACGAAACAAGATAGAAGAGACATTTAACATCATCAACAACACCCTCACAGGCATAATGTTCACCAAGGAGGAAGAAACCGACAACAAACTCGTATTTCTGGACGTCACAGTCGAAAGAAAGGACAACTGAGAACTACAAACGTGCGTATACAGAAAACCGACAAACACTGACCAAATACTTAACTACACCAGCAACCATCCCAACACACACAAACAAAGCTGTATCAGAACACTATTCCAACGAGCCACCACACACTGCAGCATAGATGAACTTCAGAAAACAGAGAAGAACCACCTATACAACGTATTCAAGAAGGACGGACACTCAAAAAATACAGTCCGCAGGTTCCTCAGGAACAAACCATGAAAAGCAGACCAAACACAACCAGAAACCCTAACCACCTTACTATACATCAAAGAAGTCTCAGAAATGACAGACAAACTACTAAGACCCCTCGGAATCCTAGTAGCACACAAACCCACCAACATTCTCAAACAAAAACTAACAAACTTAAAAGACCCAGTACAACCCATGGACAAAACCAACGTCATCTACAAAATTCCATGCCACAAACACTACGTAGGACAAACAGGAAGAAAGTTAGCCATCAGAATACACGAACACCAGCTAGCCACTAAAAGATACGACCCTCTCTCCCTCGTAGCCCTACACACGGATGAAAAAAAAACACCATTTCAACTGGGACAACATATCTATCCTGGGACAGGCTAAGCAAAGACATGCCACAGAATTCCTGGCACTCCAACCACAATGCCATAAACAAACACACAGATCTAGATACCATCTATCAACCCCTCAGAAAACGAACAGGAAATGACATCACCACAAACCCCAGGAACCCCATCTAGGACAAACATATAAATAGAAAGCAGGGAGACAACAGCTTCGCTTCACTTGGAGGTCGCCACTAATGATGTTACCGAGCCAGGTAATGAAATGTCTGAATATCAAACCTACAGCTCAGCGAGCAAACCTACACCCTAAACCTCACCTTTTGTACCAGTCTGCCATGAGGGACCTTGTCAAAGGGTTTACTGAAGTCCATGTGGACAAAACCAACCACTTGTCCCTCATCAATCACCTTCATTATCTCCTCAAAAAACTCGATCAAGTTAATGAGGTACAACCTCCTTTGCACAAAACCTTGCCATCTATTGCTAATAAGTCCATTTGCTTTGAAATGCATGCAGATCTTCTTTTTGTAAAGGATTCTCAGAGATAAGATTTATAAGACCTATATCCCTAAGTCTTTTTGTTCAGCAACACTCACCAGGACCCTACCCTTGACTGTATGTCCTATCCTGGTTTGCCTTACCAAAATGCAACACCTCACATTTATATAAATTAAATTTCATCTGCTATTCCTTGGCCCATTGGCCCATCTGGTCAAGGGCCCATTGTACTCTGAGATAATCTTCTTCACTCTCCATCCCAATTTTCACACAGTTACGTCTCTTTGAAAAAACAGAAGAATAGACAACTACTTTGAACAGAGCGGTGTTGTTTGAAGAACTTTCAGGAAGGACACTGGAAGAAAGCAGCACCCCTACTCCACCCAAGTATTGCACTGGAAAAGGTAGCCTAAACCATCAGTTTGAACACTCCGAGATGAATCTGCAACCATAGGCATAGGCATAGAGCTGGCACAATTAGAAATGCTACTTCTATTAATGCTGCAGAACTGTGAGAACTATTGCTTGTTAAAGCTTCGAGATGCAGAGGCACCTGGAGTCTTCCACATGAATTGCAAAATGTAAGGACAGCAAGTAATTTGAAAAAAAAGCGATTAGAATTGATCATTTATTGCAATGCAATTGAGTACAAAAGTAGGACATTTATGCTTCAGTTTTACAGGATATTGATATGACCACATCGAGCGTACAGTGTATGGTAATAGTTCCCTTACTTGAGGAGCTGTGTAAATGCAATAGAAACAGTTCAGAGAAAGCCTAGAATGGTTGGGTTTTTTTATGAGGGAAGGTTGGACAGCCAGGCCTGGATTTGCTGGAGTTTAGGAGAGAGTAAGAGGTATATATTAATTTAAATATATATGTTCCTGAGGGAACTTGACAAGGTGCGTATGAGAAGGATGTTTTCTTCCTGAAGATGAACCCAGAATTATGGGTCACTGTTTAATAATAAGTTGCCCATTGAGACTGAAATTAGGAGTCTTTTTTTTCTCACAGAGGTTGTAAATCTTTAAAATTCTCTTTCTCAAAAGGTGGTGGAAGTAGAGCCTGAATACTTTTTAAAACAGAGGTGATCAGATATTGATAAGCAAAGGTGCTAAGAGATCTTTTGAGTTAAACAGGAATGTGGAGTCAAGAGATCTGATTGAATGGCAGAGCAGGCTCAAAGGACCAAGTGGTCTGATTCTGGTTTGAATTCCCACGTTCACACATGAGCACCATTTGTTTTATCGTGTTACTCCTTACCTGTAACCAAAGGAGAACATTTCTTCCAGTGTCCATGTTAATGAAGTGTAGCTATTAGAGCTTCGGGAATTGTCTGCAGCTAAGGTTAGAATGGTATCAATCTCGGGAGATGGTTATGGGTGAGATTCCTGACAATTCATTTGGCTGCTACATGGAACTCTGAGGCCAGGAGGAAGCAGCAGTTTCTGGAATCAGACATCAATGTATCAGCACACCGGCTGGCGTGTGTGGAACCACCCAGCGGGAGGTTTAGTTGTAGGTCTTGAACTCCTTGCAATACATAGATAAATCACCCAAAATGAAACAGATTCATTCTATCATGGACAAATACTTATGTTTAGCATCTGTATGTTTTAAAAATACAAGTCCCGTCAATCCATGACAAAATTTGTTTTCGGATGTGTTGTGATGGATTCACCTCCATGGCAGTTGGGACCTGAGCCAGGACCTTGCAGCCCAGACATAGGCACATGGATACTCCTATAAGTCAATATTCCCACATTCCCCCCACATCCCCACTCTGCTGGATTCCATTATGACAACTATAAACATTTCCTCATCCAGCAGCTTTCACCCAAGATTACCTGGTTGGATTAGCAAATTGTTTGATATCTACACCAATTAAGTGGCTTGCTGGCTACTGGAGAAGCATTAAAAAATGATTATTGAAAATGTGCCCACTTCTTCTTTGTTGTATGTGATGAATCTGTATTCTCAGAAATCAGATGCTTTAAAGTTGCTGCAGTTATTTTGTACCTATGAAATAATTGCACTGCTTTATTCTTTTTATCCCATTTAAAATCACACTGAGCTGAGTGACCTAAAAAAAAACCTGAATGTTTTGCATTTCTTTTTATTCTTTCATCAGATGTGGGTATCGCTGGCTAGCCAGCATTTACTGCTGTTCTTAATTGTCCTGAAGAAAGTGATGGTGAACAGCTTTCTTGAATCAATGTTAGGAAGGGAATTGCTGGATATTTGTCCAGCAACAATAAAAGAACAGCAGTATAATTCCATTTCTGGATGGTGTGTCTCTTGGGAAGAAACCTGTGGGAGATGCAATTCCCATGTACCTGCTGCTCTTGTGTCTCTGAATTGTGGAGGTTTTGGATTTTAAAAGGGCTGTTGTGGGATGTTTGGTGAGTTACTGCAGTCTTGTGAAAAGTACACACTGCTGCCACTTTGCATCAGTGGTGAAAGGAGTTAAAGGTGATGGAAAGGGTGCCAGTATTATGGGATTGCATTGATATTCTTTAATGTTGCTGAAGTTGCACTCACCCAGACAAGTGAGGACTATTCTTGTTCCTTATAGGTGGAGACAATCATTCTGGAAACTGGAGGTGAGTTACTTATCACAGAATTCCTAGACTCTAACATGCTCTCGTAGACACAATACATACATGACTTGCCCAGTTCAGTTTTAGATTCATTTCCCACTTCAGACCTCATGATGGAGGTAAGGTCACTGAAGAGGCACCTGGAGATGGTTTGGCCTATAAGGAACTCCTATAGTAATGTCCTTGGACTGAGCTTATCAGTATCCGGAAAGGACCATCATCTTCGTTTGTGCTCCTTATAAGAAGATGCCCTGATAAGAACAAGGTACGATGCTCAACTCATCAATCGCCAGTTCCAACATGCCACAGAAAGAAATTGTATTGACCTCCTCAGGAGACAGACACAAGCTGCAACTGACAGGGTCCCCTTCGCTGTCCAGTACTTCCCAGGAGCTGAATAACTACACCATGTTCTTCGCAGGCTGCAACGCATTATCAATGAGGATTAGCATCTCACCAAGACCTTCCCTGCACCTCCACTTCTCGCCTTTAAACAACCACCAAACCTTAAACAGATCATGATTTGGAGCAAACTGCCCAGTCTTCAGGACAACAATACCATACAACCCTGTCACAGCAGCTGCTGCAAGACATGTCAGAGTACCAACATGGGTAACACCATTACAGGTGGGGACACCTCCCACATGTACACGGCGAGTACTCATGTGATGAGCCAATGTGGTCTATCTCATACGCTGCAGGCAAGTTTGCCCTGAGGCATGGTATATTGGCGAGACCAAGCAGAGGCTATGATAACAGATGAATGGACACCGCAAAGCAATCAACAGACAGGAGTGTTCCTTCTCAGTCGGGGAATACATCAGCAGTTCGGGACATTCAGTCTCGGACCTTTGGGTGACCATACTCCAAGATGGACTTTGTGACAAGCAACAATGGAGAGTGGCTGAGCAGAAGCTCATAGCCAAGCTCAGTACCCATGGGAATGGCCTCAACTGGGACCTTGGATTCATGTCATTCTACAGGTGACCCCACTGCCCCCCCCCCCCCCCCCCCCCACCCCACACACACACACACACACACGCGCGCTCTCTCCCATATGCACATACATAGACCCCCCCCATCACACAAACTCAATCAAGCTTATGCACACAAACTCTATCATGTGCACTCACACCCACACACACATGCATACTCAATCTGTCACACCTACATGCGCACACATATAAGCTTATGGGGTGAATTTGTTTTTGCAGAATTACATTGTATTTTGTTCAAAAACTTCATAAATCCACACAAAACTCTGTAAAACTATTTAGAAGATTTGTCAGTCTGATGGCACGGTGGCACAGTGGTTAGCACTGCTGCCTCACAGCGCCAGAGACCTGGATTCAATTCCTGCCTCATGTGACTCTCTGTGTGGAGTTTGCACATTCTGCACGGGTCCCTCTCACAATCCAAAAATGTGCAGGTTCGCTAAATTGCCTGTATGTTAGGTGTAGGGGAATGGGTCTGGGTGGGTGGTGGGTCAGTGTGGACGTTGGGCCGAAGGGCCTGTTTCCACACTGTAAGTAATCTAATCTAATATCACATAGCATTAGGACACAGACTTCATACCTATTGTTTAAAAACCTGAGCTATCTTGAGAATATAATTAAAAGAAATTCTGGGATTTACATCTCAAAGAACAGAAACCAGCATATCCAATTATGAAAGATGAAAGTTTTAATCTAAGATTGTTTACTGGATCACATCTCCATGACACTGGACTCCTTTGGCTATAAATTCAATGAACATGATCTTAACTTCCACAACCACCTGATGAAGGTGAGGCACTCTGAAAGCTAATGCTTCCAAATAAACCTGTTGGACTATAAACGGTGTTGTTGATTTTTAAGTTTTTCCATCCCAGTCCAGCACTGGCATCTCCAAGTCATATTTTGTCCAAGTTTGCAACAAGGCTGTAATGAAGTCAAGATCTGAATATGCTGGAGGAACCCAAACTGAAAGTCAGTCAGCAGGTTACTCCTTTGCAAATGTTACTTAATAGTACTGTTAATATTCCATTCTATCATTCTGGCTGATGATTGAGAGTGGACTGATAACACTACAGGAAGCAATATTAACTTGGTGCACTTCCAACTTTGACCTTCAGCCACTTTGGAACTAATCTCTGGAATTCTCTTCCCAAATTTTCACACCAATCTTTCACTGAGGTTGAAATCATACCTCTTTGAGGAAAACTTTGGTCACCTGTCCTTGTGTGGCCCAGTGTGAAATTATTTGTTACACAGCTGTGAACTGTCTTGTAATGTTTTCCTATGTAAAAGATGCTACGTAAATATTAGCTGTTGAAAGTACCGTTAGTGAGTTTTGAGAAGATTTGTAGCTGAGGTTGAGGTTCTGGATATAGGTCTGCTTACAGAGCTGAAATGTTTGTTTTCACCATGCTGGGTAACATCATCAGTGAGCCTCCACTGATGGTTACTGTATCACATCTCCATGACACTGGACACTTTTGGCTCTCAATTATGTGAGCATGATCTTAACCTCCACAACCACCTGATGAAGAAGCGGATGATGCACTAGTGGTATGGCATGCTTTCTATTTATGTGTTGAAGTTTTTGTGGGTCAGTGAAGTCATTTCCTGTAGTGATGTCATTTCCTCTTCTTTTTCTCAAGGTGGTAAATGGGATCCAGGTCAATGTGTTTGTTGATAGAGTTCCAGTTGGAATGCCATGCTTCTAGGAATTCTCATGCATGTCTCTGTTTGGCTTGTCCTAGGAGGATGTGTTGTCCTTCCTTATCTGTATGTAAGGATACTAGTGAGAGAGGATCATGTCTTTTTGTGGCTGATTTATGTTCATGTATCTTGGTGGTTAGTTTTCTGCCTGTTTGTCTAATGCAGTGTTTGTTACAGTTCTTGCAAGTTATTTTGTAAATGACATCAGTTTTGTTTGTCCCCTGTCTCGGGTCTTTCAATTTCATTACCTACTATTTTAGTGCGTTGGTGGGTTTGTGGGCTATCATGATGCCAAGAGGTCTAAGTAGTCTGGCAGTCATTTCCAAGATGTCTTTGATGTAGGGGAGAGTGGCTAGGATTTTTTGACGTGTTTGGGTTTGTTGCTGAGAAATTGGTGGACTGTGGTCATTGAGTACCTATTATTTTTGAATGCACTGCATAGCTGATTTTCCTCTGCTTTTTGTAGTTCCTCTGTGCTGCAGTGTGTGGTGTATCATTGAAGTAATTTTCAAATACAGCTTACAGGTGTTGGGATAATTGCTTCTGTAGTTCAGTGTTTGGTCAGCATGTGTTGTTTCCCTGTAGTTACTGGTTTGAAGTTCCCCATTGGCTGTTAGCTCTACTGTGACATCTAGGAATGTTATTTTCCTCCTCTTTAGTAAATTTTGTGCCAATAAGGGTATTATTGATGGTCTTGAAGTTTCCCCTAATTTGTTTTGTTTAGTGATAACAAAGGTGTCATCCATGTAGCGGACCCAAAGTTTGGATTGGATGGTTGGGCTATTTGTTCGAGTCTTTGCATTACTGCCTCTGCTTAGAACCCTGATATCGGAGATCCCATGGGTGTTCCGTTGGTTTGTCTGTAGGTTTTGTTGTTGAAGGTAAAGTGAGTGGTAAGGCATAGGTCCACTAGCGTGACGATTTTGTCTTTGCTGATGAAGTTGGTGGTGTTTGCTGTTTGTGTCTTTGGTTCTTCTAATAGTGTAGTCAGTTTTTCCTTGGCCAGGTTGATGTTGATGGATGTGAACAGGGCTGTTACATCAAAGGAGACCATTATTTCATCCTCTTCTATCTTAGTATCTTTGATGGTCTTCAGGAATTCTTGGGTGGAGTGGATAGGTGGTGTGAGTCTTCTACTAAGTGTTTTAGTCTTTGGTATAGCTCCATGCCTAATCTGTAAGTTAGTGTTCCATGTAGCGAGACTATGGGTCTGAGTGGGGCTCCAGGTTTGTGAATTTTGGGTAATCCATATTGTGGTGTATTGGATCCACCTGGTTTCTTTTTTTAGAAGTCGGTCTTATTTATTTCTTCAGATTTCTGAAGTTTTTTGAGTAGGGCTATTATTTGGTTCTCTAGTTGTGGGGTCGGGTCTATTGCTACTTGTATTACCATAGGAAATGACATCACCAACCCAAGGAAACCTAAACATATAAATAGAAAGTGGGCCATACCACCAATGCTTCATCTGGAGACTCACTGGTGATGTTACCTAGTATGGTGACGAAACGTCTAAAAATGAACCCTCCAGCTCAGTAAACAAACTTACATCCACAAAGTATTGTTATTTACCAATATAAGTGGCTTTCATTACATATTGCTGCACCATAAATTACAAACATGACAGTAGTGTTATGATCGTGGTGAATATAATCTATTAATATTAAACTTTAATCACTTGATTTTAACAGCTGAGATGTTCATGGACTAAAAAAAATGAAAAAGGTCACTACTGCCCTAAAGTGGCTGCTGTGATCAGCTAACATGCCCAAACAACTCACATGGAATATACAAACTGGGTTGGAATTACTACTTTAATCAGTTAGCATTGAAACTCAGTGAGGCATCAAAAAATTCATATCTCTTGTGTTTTATTCATACTTGCGTGATACGTCACATGTTGAAAATGAAAAGTTACCTGCAGTTTGGGGGAAAAAAAATCAACGAATCAGGAATATACAAGTGGACTTTTATCACCAGTTACTTTGAGTCGCAGAGAAACAATATGGAAAAGTAGATTTGTGAACATGAACTGAATAACTCTCTTACTCTCTCCCTTTTGACCTGAGTTCAAGCACTAACCAATGAAAAGTGACTTAGAACAACAGCAAATAAGAACTTGAAGACTTCTTCACTACCCTTCCCATGACAAAGAAACAAAACAGTAGTTGTAGACTTGGACTCAAAAGTTGCAAAAAGCTGAAAAGATGCATTTACCTTCCTGTCTGTACTGGATCTCCCTCCCCCCTCTTTTAGCCCCACCCACATGATTTGGAAACTTAATACCTGTGTCTATAAGCGTGTGCTGGTTATTACATTTCATTACATTTCTGAGGCAATAAAACACCACACTCTTTCATTGAACAAAACTTTGAAATTGGCTCCTCCTCATTTTTGATCAGGTTAATTATGTTTAACTGAAGTGTGATGACTCCACGCTAAAAAGGGAAAAAAAAAACATTTGTTATAACTGACCAAAGAGGCTTAAGGAGAAAAGAAGGGGAGCCGTGGCCCATCCTCATCTGGACATAACCTGTAATGTAAGAAGCACAAGATAAGGTTGGAAGCACATTGTATCCTTACCATATAATAAAATTATCTTGTACACATGAAGAGAAATGATTCCAAGCTTTCTTTCTTCGGTTTTTATTTAAGAAATTCTCCTGAAAACAAACTTTTTATGGTTAGGTTTTGCTGTAATGACTTCATATTTTACAGTAAAGCAGGTAAGTTTGTATTCTGAAATATCTAATTAAAGAATAAAAATGATGGAATTAGCATATAGCTAGTAACATACATTCTCTAATAATTTTATGTTGAAAAATTCATAAATATATGAAATGTGGTTTTGACACACGAGAAAGTTTGTTTTCTAATTGGCTTTATTTACATAAGTAAATTGTATCTGAGTGCATAATTTCTCAATATTATCTGTAATGGTATGATTAATTAAATTTGATAGATGTGTGTGCAATGTTCTGAGATGTCAATTAAAACAGTAGCCATTATAATTCTTAGGCCATGGAGTAATCATATAATCTACATCTCGAAGTTCACACATAAGAATTCAGTATTTGTGTTAGAACTGTTTTAGCAATACATCTCAATCAATTTTCTAATATCCTCTTTGCCATGAAGGATATTCTTTAGCGTTCAGAATCTTAACATGATTAAATGTGATCAAAATATGATTAAATACCATATTCAGTTTGAGAGAGAAGTGTGGATCTAAGACTAGTGTTTTAAACTTAGATAGCAACAACAAATGAGGGCATGAAGCAGAGCTCACTACAGTGAACTGAGAAAGTAGATTAATGAATGAATGATGATTTATTGTCATCTGTACTGTGCAATGAACAACACAGTTAAATACAGTGAAAAGCTTCAAATGTCACCATAATACAGTACCATTTGAATAGTTTAAGAATAAAAAGATATAGCTGAAAGAGATTCCATCTTCTTTTCGCCATCTCTGCCTTGAGTCCTGAACCGGATCATGAATGATGCCCACACTGCCACCCTGCCATCACCTGCACCAGACCCACAAATATCGAAGTCGCCAATCTTCAAGCGCCACCGCCTCAGCGCTGGGCCCACCTCGCTGACAGGGCAAGAATACCGGGTCCCATCATGGGCCCATACTCTCCCCACAACCAGGAGCCCCAGATTCCACTGCCACCACCTCACTAATAACCAAGAGACCCTAGCTCTGGGCCTACCACAATCAGGAGCTGCCGCCACTGTCTCGCAGGAAACTAGGAGTCCCCACTCCAGGCCTATCACAACCAGAGTCCATAGCTCCACTGCCAGGCCATTACGGCTAAGGCATACATCAGTCAAGATGCAGTGATAGTGGATATGCTGTGTTCTGGAAATCTAACTACAATAATTCACTTGTTTCCTAACATGCACAACACAGGTTGCTTCTTTGAAGAACTCCTATAAGTTGATTAAACGTGATTTCTCCTTGATTGATACTGCCTGACTACTTTGAACGTTTCTAAGTGTCCCTCATAATGCCTTTAATAAGAGATTCTGACATCTTCCCTATGAAAGGCGTTCAACTGACTTTGCTGAAGTTTCCTGCTTTCTGTCTCTCACATTTTGAACAAAGAAGTTACATTCACTATTTTGTACATTAATGGAACCTTCACTAAATCAAGAGGGTTTTAGAAAATTAAACTAATGCATCAAGTATCTCATTTGTCACTTCTCTTCAGACCTCAGGATGACGTCAATCACAATCCAGGGACTTGTTATCTCACAGTTCCAATAATTTGCGCAGTCACATTGCTGAGTGAAATGGAATTTATAGTTTCAATATTTTACCATTTTTGTCCAGGGCAGTTATGAAACCACAATTGAAGTACTACGTGCAACTTTGATCTTGTTATTTGAGAGAATGTATGTGTTTTAGAAACAATTCAGACTTTTCTGGCACCTGGAAGGGGGAGGAATTCTGAGGAAATGTTGGACTGGCTTGGCCAGTATCCACTGGATTTTTGAAGAATAGGAAGTGAACTTATTGAAACATATACGATCCTGAGGTGACTTGACAAGGATGGATGCTGATAGCACATTACTCATAATGGAGGAGACTGGAATTAGCAAACAGAGTTTACAAACAAGGTCTCATGTTTAAGGCAGGGATAAGCATCATGGTGTTCCCATCCCTGAAATGGATGCAGGTGGCCTCATTGAATATTTTTAAGGCTGATGTAGATAGGTTCTTGGTTGAGAGTGTGGTACTGGAAAAGCACAGCAGGTCAGTCAGCATCCAAGGAACAGAAGAATCAACGTTTTGGGTATAAGCTCTTCATCAGGAATGAGGCTTGTGGGCCAGGGTCCTGAGAGATACCTAGGAGGGGGGTGGGGCTGGGGGAAGGTAGCTGAGAATGCTTTAGTTAGATGAAGATGGGGGGAGAAGTTGTTAGGTCAGAGAGGATGGTAGAGCAGATAGATGGGAAAGGTGATGGACGGGTCAGGAAGGCGGTGCCGAGTTGGAGGTTTGGGTCTGGGACAATGAGCGGGGAGGGGTATTGAGGAAACTGTTGAAATCCACATTTATCCCATATGGTTGCAAGGTTCCAAGGTGGAATATGAGGCATTCTTCCTCCAGGCTTCGGGTGGTGATGGTTTGGCAGTGGAGGAGGCCTAGGACTTGCATGTCCTTGATGGAATGGGAGGGGGAGTTGAAGTGATCAGCCATGGGGCAGTGGTATTGGTTGGTGCGGGTGTCCCAGAGATGTTCTCTGAAATGATCCGCAAGTAGGCGTCCTGTCTCCCCCATGTAGAGGAGATCACACAGGGTGCAATGTATACAGTTGATGTCATTGGTGGAGGTATAGGTAAATTTCCATCAGATATGGAAAGATCCTTTGGGAGCTTGGACAGAGCCACCATATAGCTCTATGACTCTTCCATTACATAACATGAAGGGTAATATTTTAGCAGGATACATATTAAGATTTTAATTTATTAATTGCGTCTTCAAAAGCCTGTGTGTATAAAATTTTGACAACACAATCTGTATGTGTAATGTTTGGTTTACTTCATCATACAAAGGGTAGTATGGAAATATAAGCAAGAAAATAAAAGTTAGAATTTTTAGGTTTTGTTTTACAATTCAAGTGAAAAGTGTGGCGGTCTTTTGTTAAAGCTGTATTTAATACTTTTGAAAGACATCCTGGAGCCAGGTGTGTGTTTGTGGTAAAACAAATAATTGCCCAGCAACAAATTGTGGATTGCTTTGAATTAGCAGCTCTGTCACAAAACTGAAAGGAGAGACAGCATTTAGGACTCAGGCCTCCAAAAAGCCAGCCATCTGCCACTCCATTGGCCCATCTGATCAAGATCCCATTGTAATCTAAGGTAACCCTCTTCGCTGTTCACTACACCTCCAATTTTGATGTCATCTGCAAACTTACTAACTGTACCTCTTATGCTCGCATCCAAATCATTTATGTAAATGACAAAAAGTACTGGATCCAGCACCGATCCTTGTGGCACTCCACTGATCACAGGCCTCCAGTCTGAAAAACATCTCTCCACCACCACTCTCTGTCTTCTACCTTTGAGCCAGTTCTGTATCCAAATGGCTCGTTCTCCCTGTATTCCATGAGATCTAACCTTGCTAATCAGTCTCCCATGGGGAACATTGTCGAACGCCTTACTGAAGTCCATATAGATCACTGGAAAAGTGCAGCAGGTCAGGCAGCATCCAAGGAACAGGAGAATCGGCGTTTCGGGCATAAGCCCTTCTAGAATAGAAGGGCTTATGCCTGAAACGTCGATAGAAGGGCTTATGCCCGAAACGTCGAAAGAAGGACTTATGCCCGAAACGTCGATTCTCCTGTTCCTTGGATGCTGCCTGACCTGCTGCGCTTTTCCAGCAACACATTTTCAGCTCTGATCTCCAGCATCTGCAGTCCTCACGTTCTCCTCCATATAGATCACATCTACCACTCTGCCCTCATCAATCTTCTTTGTTACTTCTTCAAAAAACTCAATCAAGTTTATGAGACATGATTTCCCAAGCATAAGCCATGTTGACTATCCCTTATCAGTCCTTGCCTTTCCAAATACATGTACACCCTGTCCCTCAGGATTCCCTCCAACAACTTTCCCACCACCAACATCAGGTTCACTGGTCTATAGTTCCCTGGCTTTCCTTACCACCTTTCTTAAACAGTGGCACCACATTAGCCAACTTCCAGTCTTCTGGCCCCTCACCTGTGACTACCAATGATACAAATATCTCAGTAAGAGGCCCAGCAATAACTTCCCTAGCTTCCCGCAGAGTTCTAAGGTACACCTGATCAGGTCCTGGGGATATCATTACCAAAATCCTAATCCAAAATCTGATTCATAGTCTTTGTACCTTTTTACCTATATTTTCCATCCATGATATTCCTGTAAACACTGTCATGTTCATCCTACCTGTGAACAAATGTATGTGTTTAGATTTAAAGGAGGTATAATTTAAATTTGCACATTAATAATTAATGATCTGTTTTTGCCACACACCTGACAATAAGCAATTATAATACGTCAGCGTTTTTTGTTTTTTTGATCATTTATAAAACCTGGCATGAGTTTCCTTTATTTTAATGATTAAGTTAAATGTATTTCACAAACAAAAACAGAAGTTGCTGGAAAGCTCAGCAGTTCTGGCAGCATCTGTGAAGAGAAATCAAAGTTTACATTTTGGGTCCAGTGTCCCCATTCTGAGGAATGGTCACCAGACCCGAAATATTAGCTCTGATTTCTCTCCACAAATGCTAGCTGACCTGCTGAGTTCTTTCTGCAACTTCTGCTTTTGTTTCTGATTTACAGCATTTCGGTTTTTAGTCATATTTCACATTGTGACAACTCATGGAATAGTGGGTTTTGATATGCAGAGCTCTGGTCCCACCAGGGTCATAACAGATGGCTATTGGATAGCCAAATGACTGTCATCAGGGACCTCTCTCTTTTGAGAAACAGAGCGAGTTGTACACTTGAAATCATTTGTGAATAGAAGTTCTTCACTGTGGATGTATGGCAAGCTATAAAACATGGTCCAGATGTCAGAGCTTCCATGAATTTTAATTTAAAAGGTAATAGGAGCTGGGTTGAGCCAGAATGATATCCATAGGTAGTTTACACAGTCATTGCTTTGTCAGTATTGCTTTTTCAACTCATCGACTGGAAGGTATCAACATGAGGTGACATACATAGTTCATCTATTCTGGTCAGAGGATTACACTACCTTGTTTATGTTACCTTGATGAAAACCTCAAATCAAGTTCAAATATAAAGCAAGATCAAAAGTTGGGTTAGGTTTGACTGAAGTCATTATCTCTGTTATATTGCATACTTTGCAACATATCAATTGCAAGCTGAAACCGAAGTGGATTTGCAGCTATGGAATATAGAGGGATCTGATTTATTCCAAGAAAAGATTAAGTGGTTTATAAAATTGGTACAATCCTGTACTTCACAGCAAAACATTCATGAACAATTTCCTCTTCAATACACTCCAACTCTATGGAGCAATTTTTTGAATTGGATAACAGCACTTCAAAATAAGTATTCCATAAACTGTCTGCTAAACTGTCAGTTAAGATTCCAGCAACTTCAAACCACAGATAAACATTGATATTGAGATCTTGAAGGGAATAAGATAGCTATGTATTACAGGTAAAATATTACTGATCTTGATTTAACAAGAATTGAATAAAATTGAATTTACATATGTGATTTCTTGATTCCTGGTCAAAATGTGTTCCCCTTTCCAAACTGATTGAAACAGATCATGGCATTATCCCTTTGCTGTTTGTGGGTTTCTGCATTGCAATAGCGACAGCAGACCTATTTCATTGTCTTTTGAACACTTCGAGACATGCTGAGATTGTGAAAAATGCTATTCAAATGCAAGTCTTTGTTTCTTTATTTCCATTAATAAACGTCAGATGCCATCACTTTTCATTGTAGTCAAAAAAAGTGATTCCATGGGTGCATGTGCTGCTGCCCATTTATGCACTACTAAAGCAGAACACAAAAAGAAAAACTGCTTGGGAGGAATACACAAACCACACCTACCCTTTTCTCTCCCATTAGCAGCTCTGCACTGAGGAATATCACCAGTGAAGATGGTACTTTCGATAATGTTGAAAATACCCTGAAAATACTGATAGCTAACCAAAGAGTGTACACGGCTATCACAACCTTCCCATGCTTCAATAGTTAATTTATTGCTGAAGCAAAGCATGATCATTCTCAACTTCTAACATTTACAGTATCTCCTTAATAAAGATCATGATATCTTTCTCCATATTTATATCTTATACTGTATAGCTACACAATTGTAGGCATATTGTAGATGCCACTATCTAACATTGCTATGACATGATAAAAGCAGTGCAGGTGACAATGGGTGTCTGTTAGCTGGACACCCATTGAGAGCCTTCAATCATCTTTTCCAGGATGGCACTTAACTAATTCAAGGTCCCTGGGGGTGAACTTCCAACCTGGTAATCATGGACAGGCCTATTCATTGCTCGGCAGCACCACTGGAGAGATGAGCGCTACTGCTGGTGCTGCATTCACCCAAGACTGAGATCATTATGGACCAAGGCACAGGTAAGGAAAGAAGGAAGGTAACACCGAGTGAGGGGTTCAACTCCAAGAGCAGGGGAGTGGTAGGGTGGAGTCTCCTTGATTTATATACCCCCACCCTAGTTGGATTTCTACAATCAAACACACCAGAATTTGCAATTTTTACAATCAAACGTTCCAGCCTTTGTTTTTCAGGCTTCCTGCATGGGGGGGATTCTACTCCTACTGGGTGAAAATCAGTAGCAGCAGGATAGGGCCTTCATGTGGTTCAAGGTAATCCACAGTTCATCCTGTTATAAACATAATTAGGGCAGAGACTAGATGATGATGAGGCCCCACCAGATTTTCTGCCACCATATTTACATGTGGGAGATCATTAAATTCTATGATGGCTTCGGTTGCATGTGTCTCATTGAATCAGTCTTCCCATGATAAACTGGGATATACACATATATCATAAGTAATATTTTCACTGCAAACCCCATGCTATTACATCTCGAAGGAACTCTGATCATGTTTGGCTACAATCAACATTAAAATATTGTGCTTTCCGTAGGAAGCAAGCATTGATGTACACACGCATTTAGGAAGATACATGCCAGTTGACTATTAATAAAATAATAGCTACATTAGTACATTATATTACTGCTGCTCCTGAGACTCCATCATGTATTGTACTTCCATCTTAATCAAATAATGACTTTTTCATATTAAGTTCACGGCATGAGTTGTTTGCATTACAAAAGTTTCCTATTCCCTCATCAACCTACCTTCACTACTACTCCTGTTGCATTAAGACATTGCTAGCAATGCACATTGTGCCCATACTGTGTGCAAGAATCTTCTATCTCCTTGTATCACTTCGAGGAGAACTGAAATTAGTTGAGTTTACTCCTTTTAAATTGTATTGATTTCTCTTTCATACTACAGAAAAGATTCAGGATTTGTCTTTAATGAAGTTTTGACAGGTGAAGATACAATTTCATTTTGTTACTATTTAGGTAGGAGTAGTCCCTACGTCAGCATTAGAACACAGAACACAGAACATAGAACATAGAACACAGAACACAGAACATAGAAAAGTACAGCACAGAACAGGCCCTTTGGCCCATGATGATGTGCCAAGGTTTAATATAAATTTTGGATGCTGAGACCGATAGCTTGTAACATCATGCGATCTTAAACGTATATGTGCGGAAATAAATTTACCCACAGAGCTCTCAAAGCTAGCTGGAGAGGAGGTTTTTGTTGGTATATTTGAATTCTTTCTAACTGAGGAAGTTTTTGTACATTGCAACTTTGTCTATACTTCAAAAAGAATTTCATTGACTGAAGAACTCTGTAGTACATTCTGATAAAATGAAGGGTCTTCGCTGGATTTCAACTTATGACAGAAATATTCCTTCCATGCCAGTCTAACACACTGCACCCATCCCTGATCATAGCTTCCAATGTCAAACCAGCTCCCTCAGTCATCCCGAGGTCTATTTATAGCCCTTATGCTCTTCTCTGCATCTTCATGGTACCTCATAAATCCTATTCCAAATTCTGTCCCCCATTCATTCCCATGTCAAATTGTAGCCACAGTCCAATTTACTGCCAATTCTTGTCAACCCATGCTCAGCACCCACCCTTGTCCTTCTCTCTTCAGGCCAACTCAATCACTTAGTATACATCATGGGACATGTGCTATGTGTCTATTGATGAGAGTCCATTTGTTTTAAATAAGTAAGCAATCAATTCAACCAGTTTCTTAGGATTTTTTTTTCTCTTAGAGTTATCCATCAAACTGCTCACTTAAAAGTCATCCCACTCTAAAAATGATAGGCTTGGAAATCAGTCATGCAGCATAAAACTTAGAATCATTTTGCCAGCAGGCACATTGATATAGCTAGCACTATTCTTTTTTTAAGCTCTACCATTTTCATGTTTTAAGTCAAACAGAGTTAAATCCCTTGACAGCTATGACAGTTCAGTAATTCTTGGACAGTTATGCGCTTTTTAGGCAAATTCATGTGAACATTTAACAAACCCAAAAGGTGCCTTAGCCCCCAAAGTGTGACTGACCACCTTTAAGGGCACCTGACCAAATCCGACCTCCTTCTCTGAGGACCATAGGCAAAGGGAAACTATATATTTCCAAAGGGGAGCCCTAGCTGACCAAGCAATTCACAGTAAGTGAATTATGCGCTTTTGGGTTCCATGCTGAAAGGATGACAAAATCCCCATTCATTGGAGGCAGCTGTTGATGGCAATGGCTTGTTGCATCTGTGAAATACGCATGCACAAAACCTAGTCTTTGCTCAACCCCACCTTCCATTCAAAATGTGAAATGACATGTTCAAAAATGAGTTTTGAGTTTCCATCAACCGTTGCCAATCTTTTCCTGACAGGGAGGTTCTCCATCATAGCAAATAATCTCAGTATATTTTACTTTAATCCCTTTATTGAAGCCTATCGATGGTGATGCTTCCAAAGTCATATCATAGGTTCAAAAGCCCTGGCAATGTTTGCTTCAACTCTTCACAGATTTATGAACTATTGCAATCCCCATAGAGACAGATAACTTAAAGAAGCTGTTTCATTTCCAGGGACCAAGTGAAAAGGTCACAGCACAAAATTCATGAAGACTGACCTGTCTGAAAGGTTCATGTCTTATGATAAACCCTGCAAACTAATACAATGGTTTGCTATGGATTCTTCTGGTCTCAAACGCCGATTTCTGTAGGATATATCAATTACTTGGTTATGGACCAGGCCAGACCTCCTCAAAACATTTCAAGAAGGTAGCCCAGACCCCAAATTTTCTAGTTGTTTTAAGCAGGTTTTTGGTAGATATTGCAGGAGGGATGCAGCCAACCCGATCACTCAGTTTTAAACAAAACAATTTATTTACACATGCACAAAAGAAAACCAAATTTATAATAGCATAACTATTTAAAAGCTCAATTGACTCTATTGCAATGATGCTGTTCCAAATACTTGCATCATCCCCATAAACACCCCTTTGGCAAAAAAAGATTTTTACAGAAGAGATGTCAGAGAGAGAGAGGATCAGCATGGACCTGTTTCTTTGACCAAAAAACTGATTGCTTGCTAAACCAAACCAGAGAAAAGCTGAGCTGGGAGAACTGGCCACTCCCCTTTCATCGTACTTTTTTTTAATTTGAAAGCCTTTTTCCAGAGGCAGTATTTGTTGGCTATAATCAAATTGGTCCAAAAAGCCATACAAACCAGAAACATTGGAATATATGTATTTACGACTAAAAAAAAACCCAAGGACGACCTAACCTTGTTAAACGAGCAGCATTTTCACAACATGGGTCTTATATCCAACTGGAAATGCTAATTATCTTCCTCTGAACACTCCTCCAATTCTATCCTATCTTGATATCAAATAGACAGTTTAAAGTACAATCATATATAAAACCTAACAGCTTGCTGACACTTAGAGACTACTTAACGAATAAAGTCTACCTGGAATTATCTCCGAAGCCCTTGCCATTGTCCAAATTAGCAACAATCATGCAACTTCTTCCCAGAACAATATTTTTCCCTCAACCCCACCTCACCAAACCATACGGGATGGCTGCCTTGTCATACAAAAAGAGATCAGGTTGACTGGACTTGTATTCACTGGAGTTTAGAAGAACAACAAGGAATCTCATTGAACCATATAGAACTCTGACAGAGTTGAATAGACTGGACGTTGGGTGATTTTTTCCCCCCTGTCCAGGGGTCCAGTCAAGGGATCATGGTCTCAGAACAAGCGGTAGGCCATTTTGTACTTAGCTGAGGAAGAAAGTTCCTCACTCAGACAGTGATGAATCTGTGAGATTTGCTCCAACAGGAGAATCTGGAGGCCATGCCATTGAACTTATCTAAGAAAGAGATTGATAGATCTTTAGAGGTAAGACATGTCAAAGGAGAGCATGCAATTATGGCATTGAAATAGATGATCAGCCGGCATGGTGACTGAGTGTTTAGCACTGCTGCCTCACAGCAACAGGGAGCTGTGTGCGATTCCAACCTTGTGCAACGGTCTGGGTGAAATGTGCACACCATCCCCGCATCTGCATTGGTTTTTGTGGGTGCTCTGGTTTCCTCCCACAATGTGTTGGTTAAATGGATTGGCCATGCTAAATTGCCCCGCAGTGTCTAGGGATGCTCAGGCTAGATGGCTTAACTATGTTAAATGTGGGTTTACGGGGATTGGGTGTGGGTCTTGGTTGCATGCTTTTCAGAGGGTTGGCACTGACTTGATGGGCCAAATGGCCTCTATCTGCACTGGAGGGATTCTACGATCATGGTGAAAAGTGGTGTGGACACAATGGACTGAATGGCCTACTCCAGCTCCTAAATTCTATGATTCTATAGGTTTGGCCAGAAGGCCTGGGCTGATATATCAACAGTTCTTGAAATTGTCAACTTCCTTGCTTTTGGGCCAGCTTTTAGAAGACTGCACATATCAGTTCAACTCTACTGCTCTGTAAGCCAAACAATTATTTAGAACACTATTAGTGTCACTGTTCCTTTAGATTAAGATGCATTGGTATCTGGGGTCCCTCTAACCCGGTTTTGAATGGATATAATGAACACCAGAATACAGATTTATTTGTGCACACTTTCAATGTAGGAGCACAAATCTAAGGTAGACAATTGTCTTCTGCTAATCTGTCCAATGTTTCTACCACAAACACCTAGCTTGACAAGCATGATTGCAGGAAATAAGGTGAACAAGAGTTTTAACGAAGAATACTAATGCTTGGATTGCTTTTTCTGATTTAATTCCAATTGATTGCACCAATTTCAGGATTTTAACAACATGTCTTATCATTGAAACCATTTGGAGAGGGAATGCTGTGGTAGAAAAGGACTGAGGACAGTGCATTAGCAAAGCAATAAATGCAATGCTTCCAGACATTTCCATTGCAATTATTACTATCAGTGCAGCTCAGTAGATCAAATGACTAACTGTTGCAGTATAATAGGAAGGTGCCATATTTGCACCCCTTCACTTAAGGGAGGATATTTCATCACTGCAAAGTTCTTTTAGCTATCTGGGAATTCGTGAACAGAGTAGAAGAACTTGTGAGATTATCAAGAAATGTATCGTACTTGAGTCTTAGTAATTTCCGAAGGAAATTAGTTCTTTTGTCACCGCTAGTTGCCGAGTCTCCTGTTTCCAATGTGAATGACATACTATGATTAAATAACCCTATGGTTTTTAAGTTCATGCAATAGAGTATGTTTTGAAGGCTGATGATAGTACTTGGAGTCATACAGCACTACTTGTGTGAATCATATGTCAGATTTGGCTCAGTGATAGCTCTCGTACTTCTAAGTCACAATGTTCTGGGTTCAAGCTCCAATCCCAAACTTGAGCACAAGAATCAAAGCTGACACTTCAATTCAGTGCTGAGAGTGTGCTGCACTGTTGGGGGTGCCATCTTGCAACCTGCGCTGATGGATGCCAATGTTCTCATAATGTTTTTTTTAAGAGGACAGCAGGAAAATTCTCTCTGAGGTCCGAGCCAATACTTCTCCCAAAATGGGTATCACAGCATACGATTCTCTAGTCATCATCACATTGAGGTTTGTGAGAGTTTGTTGTCTGCAAAATTGGCTGCTGTGTTTCCTGCATTACAGCAGCAACTACACTTTAAAAGTACTTATTTGGCTGTAAAGAACTTTGAGATATATGGTATCCAATTAAAGCACAATATAAATGCAAGCCTTTCTTTTCTTTATTTAATTTTGAACTCTTTGCAAGCATTAGCCAAATAATGACTCTTGTGCAATGGAGTGTCAATGTAATCTTTTCCAATATCTTTTTATCATGTTTTGCTTTTTTAAAAAATTATGTTTTAGCCATCACTCGTCATAAATGTTAATGTCTTTCTGCATGAGAGATTCCAGATTCTATGTAATTCTCTGGATGTATTGCATTCTGTAGCTACACACCAAACAGGATCCAACAGCTAATTGTATTATATAAGGATAATAAATAAAATTGTTTTATGTGCAATATTCTGTTATTCCTTTGAAGATTGTACTCTTAAAACTGCGCGGAAGTGAGTAAAGTCTTTTTTTCATTTATCTTAGATTTTTTGGTGTATGGGAATTACACAATGCTCTGTGGTTGGAAATATTTCTGTATTGTATTAGTATCTGGCATGAAAATTGTGCAAAAATCATTTCAAGGTCTGTTTTATAATGGAAATCACAGATCTTGAAAGCTGCTTGGAACAGTCCACATTGATATTAATTCAAGTTATTTTATCTTTGATTTATCCATGAAGTAATTCACAAACTGCCATTTGAAGTTAGACTAAGATAATGCCATGCTCGGTCTTGCCTTGATCTAATGCAGTTTTCTACCAGTAAAGTTGATACAGTGAAAGTCTGACAATGTCAGCCTCTTCATTTTCCATCCCTAACCCCAGAAAATACCACCTTTTGCTGATGAAGATATCTCAGAAGCTTGCCAATTAGAGGGAGCTGTAAATTTAACCTATCACTGTGCTGTGTCAGCAAGCCATGAAATAAATTCATATTAAACTAGAAGAACTCCATAATTCCTCATATTGTTTTGTGTTTGTAATTGAAGGAAAAGAATTTCAGTGTAATTTGAAGTCCCACCACAGCACAGGAGCAATTACTGAGAGTCATTTATTATTTAAAATCTCATTCATTAAATATTATTTACAAATAACTATGAGCTTACTGCAATGGAAAGGGGATCGGAAGTGTTTATGGACATCAGCAGAATAGACACCAAACTGGAGGGGTTGCTTTTGTGTTGCAAATGAGAGCTCGAGCCAATAAATTAAGAGGTAATATTCTATGAGAGGATTACATTCACTCTTTAAGTGCTGGGTTTTCTTTGACCTGTTTGCTGGAAACAGTGGTCTTTGCTAAGCATCTCCAGCTAAAGAAAATTCTGCCATATTCATACAGAGCAGCTTGACGTTGTACCTAAAGCACAGTGCGATCTTATCAGTTTAGATCCTGATTGCATTAGGTGAGTTTGAATAAAATGCCACTGTTCCACATTGTCATATAAAATGGCTTGTAATCTAAGTTACCGTCAGTTTTTTCAAGCTTTAACTATAAAGCCCAAAAGAAATGCAACGTGCAACAGACAGTATTTTAATAAAATGTGACCCATTTGCACTGACATTGAGAAGATCAATTTTGCCCAATGAAACTCCACTACATTCAACAGGATTCATTCTTGCTTTAGAGAAGGACAAACCTGTGGAAAGTTTCAGTGCAAGACTTGAAATTTCACTATTAATTTAATGTCAAAGTAACACAATTTTGTCCATCATAAACATGACTGGAAAATAATGCCAATAATTGCACAGCAGTGCTTCCCCTCACAGTGTGTGGGTTTAAATAGCAGCAGTCTCAGTAACACTGAGCAGCAGAACATGCATCCTGTTTTTTTTTCCCTTTGAAGAACATCCTGCCTTTTATAATGAAACCTTGCTGGCCTCTTTTGAACACTGTTGGCCCTTATTCATGGTAATTGAAAGTGAATGTGTCAATACATATGACAGACTTGCAGGCTTCAGATTAAAAGTGCATGTGGCATCTTCTTGCCAGGACAATGGTGGGTTCAACAATTAGGTTGGTAATTGAAAGGACACTTGAGAGTTCAGGTCATTGAATTCATAGAGTCATAGAAATGTACAGCATGGAAACAGACCATTCGGTCCAACCCATCCATGCTGACCAGATATCCCAACCCAATCTATTCCCATCTGCCAGCATCCGGCCCGTACCCCTCCAAACCCTTCCTATTCATATACCCATCCAAATGCCTCTTAAATGTTGCAATTGTACCAGCCTCCACCACTTCCTCTGGCAGCTCATTCCATACAATTACCACCCTCTGAGTGAAAAAGTTGCCCCTTAGGTCTCTTTTATATCTCTCACCTCTCACCCTAAATCTATGCCCTCTAGTTCTGGACTCCCCAACCCTAGGAAAAAGACTTTGCCTATTTAACCTATCCATGCCCCTCATAATTTTGTAAATCTCTATAAGGTCACCGCTCAGCCTCCAGGGAAAACAGCCCCAGTCTGTTCAGCCTCTCCCTATAACTCAAATCCTTCAACCCTGGCAACATCCTTGTAAATCTTTTCTGAACCCTTTCAAGTTTCATAACATCTTTCCGATAGCAAGGAGACCAGAATTGCACGCAATATTCCAACAGTGGCCTAACCAATGTCCTGTATAGCCGCAACATGATCTCCCAACTCCTGTACTCAATACGCTGAACAATAAAGGAAAGCATACCAAATGCTTTCTTCACTGTCCTATCTACCTGCGACTCCACTTTCAAGAAGCTATGAACCTGCACTCTAAAGTCTCTTTGATCAGCAACACTCCCCAGGACCTTATCATTAAGTGTATACGTCCTGCTAAGATTTGCTTTCCCAAAATGCAGCACCTCGCATTTATCTGAATTAAACTCCATCTGCCACTCCTCAGCCCATTGGCATATCTGGTCAAGAACCTGTTGTAATCTGAGGTAACCCTCTTCGCTGTCCACTACACATCCTATTTTGGTGTCATCTGCAAACTTACTAACTGTACTTCTTATGCTTGCATCCAAATCATTTATGTAAATGATAAAAAGTAGAAGACCCAGCACTGATCCTTGTGGCATTCCACTGGTCACAGGCCTCCAGTCTGAAAAACATCCCTCCACCACCACCACCACCCTCTGTCTTCTACCTTTGAGCCATTTCTGTATCCAAATAGATAGTTCTCCCTGTATTCCGTGAGATCTGACCTTGCTAATCAGTCTCCCATGGGGAACCTTCTCGAACACCTTACTGAAGTCCATATAGATCACATCTACCGCTCAGCCCTCATCAATCCTCTTTGTTACTTTTTCAGAAAACTCAATCAAGTTTGTGAGACATGATTTCCCATGCACAAAGCCATGTTGACTATCCCTAATCAGTCCTTGCCTTTCCAAATACATGTACATCCTGTCCCTCAGGATTCCCTCCAACAACTTGTCCACCACTGACGTCAGGCTCACTGGTCTATAGTTCCCTGGCTTGTCCTTACCGCACTTCTTAAACAGTGGCATCACGTTAGCCAACCTCCAGTGTTCCGGCAACTCACCTGTGACTATCGATAATACAAATATCTCAGCAAGAGGCCCAGCAATCACTTCTCTATCTTCACACAGATTTCTAGGGTACACCTGATAAGATCCTGGGAATTTATTCACTTTTATGCATTTCAAGACATCCAGCACCCCCTACTCTGTAAAATGGACATTTTGCAAGATGACACCATCTATCTCCCTACAGTCTCTCTCTTCCATATCCTTTTCCACAGTAAGTACTGATGCAAAATACTCATTTAGTATCTCCCCCATTTTCTGCGGCTCCACACAAAGGCCGCCTTGCTGATCTTTGAGGGGCCCTATTCTCTCCCTTGATACCCTTTTGTCCCTAATGTATTTGTAAACACTCTTTGGATCCTCCTTAATTCTATTTGCCAAAGCTATCTCATGTCCCCTTTTTGGCCTCCTGATTTCCCTCCTACTTCCTTTATACTCTTCTAAGGATTCACTCGATCTATCCTGTCTATACCTGACATATGCTTCCTTCTTTTACTTAACCAAATCCTCAATTTCTTTAGTCATCCAGTATTCCCCACACCTACCAGCCTTTCCTTTCACCCTAACAGGAATATACTTTCTCTGGATTCTCGTTATCTCATTTCTGAAGGCTTCCCATTTTCCAGCCATCCCTTTACCTGCGAACATCTGCCCCCAATCAGCTTTCGAAAGTTCTTGTCTAATACCGTCAAAATTGGCCTTTCTCCAATTTAGAACTTCAACTTTTAGATCTGGTCTATCCTTTTCCATCACTATTTTAAATCTAATAGAATTATGGTCGCTGGCCCCAAAGTGCTCCCCCACTGACACCTCAGTCACCTGCTCTGCCTTATTTCCCAAGAGTAAGTCAGGTTTTGCACCTTCTCTAGTAGGTATATCCACATACTGAATCTGAAAATTGTCTTGTACACACTTAACAAACTCCTCTCCATCTAAACCCGTAACACTATGGCAGTCCCAGTCGATGTTTGGAAAGTTAAAATCCTCTACCATAACCACCCTGTTTTTCTTACTGATATCTGAGATCTCCTTCCAAGTTTGTTTCTCAATTTCCCTCTGACTATTACGGGGTCTACAATTCAATCCCAATAAGGTTATCATCCCTTTCTTATTTCCAGTTCCACACAAATAACTCCCTTGGATGTATTTCCGAGAATATCGTCCCTCAGCACAGCTGTAATGCTATCCCCTATCAAAAATGCCATTCCCCCTCCTCTCTTGCCTCCTTTTCTATCCTTCCTGTAGCATTGTATCTTGGACCATTAAGCTGCCATCCTGCCCATCCCTGAGCCATGTTTCCGTAATTGCTATGATATCCCAGTCCCATGTTTCTAACCTTGCCCTGAGTTCATCTGCCTTCCCTGTTAGGCCCCTTGCATTGAAATAAATGCAGTTTAATTTCTTAGTCCTACCTTGTCCCTGCCTGCCCTGACTGTTTGACTCGCTTCTGTTCTCAACTGTACCAGTCTCAGATTGATCTCTTTCCTCACTTTCTCCCTGGGTCCCGGGTCCCAGACCCCCCACCTTACTAGTTTAAGTCCTCCTGAGTAGCTCTAGCAAATTTCCCTGCCAGTATATTAGTCCCCTTCCAATTTAGGTGCAATCCATCCTTCTTGTACAGGTCACTTCTATCCCAAAAGAGATTCCAATGATCCAAAAATGTGAATCCTTCTCCCATACATCAGCTCCTCAGCCATGCATTCATCTGCTCTGTCCTCCTATTCCTGCCCTCACTAGCTCGTAGCACCAGGAGTAATCCAGATATTACTACTCTCGAGGACCTCCTTTTTAAATTCCTGCCTAACTCTCTGTAATCTCCCTTCAGAATTTCAACCTTTTCCCTTCCTATGCTGTTGGTTCCACTGTGGGCAATGACTTCTTGCTGGCCCCTCTCCCCCGTGAGAACATTCTGCACCCTCTCTGAGACATCCTTGATCCTGGCACCAGGGAAGCAACACACCATTCTGCTTTTTTGCTGCTGGCCACAGAAACATTTGTCTGTACCCGAATTAGAGAATCCTCTAACACAATTGATCTCTTGGAAGCTGACGTACCCCTTGTTGCATGAGAGCCAGTCTCAATACCAGAAACTTGGATGTTTGTGCTCTGTTCCCGTGAGAATCCATCACCCCTTACATTTTCCAAAACAGCATACTGTTTGAAATGGGCATAGTCACAAAAGATTCCTGCACTAGCTGCCTACCTCTCTTACCCTTCCTGGAGTTAACCCATCTATGTGACTGTATCTGAGACTTTCCCCCCTTCCTATAACTGCCATCCATCACATACTGTTGCTGTTGCAAATTCCTCATTGCTTCGAACTGTCTCTCCAACTGATCCATTCGATCTGATAAGATTCGCAGCCAGCAGCATTTATGGCAGATATAATCTGCAGTGACCCTTAAACTCTCTTTAAACTCCCACATCTGACAAGAAGTACATATCACTCTATTAAAGGCCATTTTTGCTCCTTCACAATCTACAGACCCAGAAAATAATACCATCTTATTCCTCTTCAAACACTGCCCCAGGTTAAATTAATAGTTATGGCTTATATTTTAAGTTTAATCAAGAGACATATCTCCAAAAACATACAATCAAGAAAGAACCTACTCTGCTAACTACTGCAGATTCTCTGTAGGCCACGCTTAAAACAGCAATTAACTTATCTGATTTTGTGCTGTGAACATCACCCAACAGTTCCTCCCAGATCAGTTGTGAATTTCACTGTTTGATAATTTTCCCAGATGCACTCCGAAGTCCAGCGATACACGAATTCAAACAGCAAAGGCAGTAACTGTGCAGGTTCCCTCTCTCTCTCTCTCGCTCTCTCTCTCTCTCTCTCTTTCTCCTGCACTGACCTCATCATGTGCTTCCTTTGTCTGTTCTTCTCCCTGTTAAAACTGCTGTTGTTTTGACTTTTTCCAAAGTTCCAAAACAATGCAACAGCAGATGAAACAGTAATTGCTGCTCCTGCAATTCGAGGAAATCACCTCCAGCACCTAAAATACCTCAAAAAAGGAGCAGCTTTTATAAATGACAAACAAAAGTGGACCCAGCATTGATCCCTGTGGAACACCACTGCTTGCAAAGTTCAAATCCTGTTAACTCATTTTTTACTGTTCCTAATATAAGAGATTCTCTTTTGATCATTTTTAAAAAATTGGCTGAATATACTGCAGGGTACAGATGCACAATATAAAAAATATTTTTCCGACCTGTTTAAACTTTCTGTTTTATTTTCTTCCACTTGACCTTTGCAGATAATTATTTTTATAATTATTGAAGGACAGAAAACACTGAAACGGAAAATGGAAATGAAGTACTCTGAGATAAAGATAAACTTGTCATAGTCCCAGCAGGCCACAGGACTTCTCTCTCATTAAAGAGAGATGACTGGTGGCAAGTTTAACCTTCGGGTCACCATGCCTCAGGCCAGGGGCAAGACTGAGAAAGCAGCTCCTTCATTCTAATCTCAACCAATGCAGCAATTCAATCCACTCAGTTGACATCACTCTGCATTGCAAACTAACTGTTCAGCCAAATGAGTTAGCTGAGCCCTTACATGAGGATAATGTATTGATCAGCAGGTAAGGTGTTATGGCCAAATGTTGGTTCAAGTTAGAACTTTCAGTAATTTGGACCATGAGATTCGGTCAAAGAACACCAATGTCAAATGCTTTGATTGTTTCTCTAAAGATCCATTATTTTCATTTTAAATGAGGTGTGACTCACTAAAAATACATGAACAGAGGGATGGGGACCTAACTGACAAATCAGCCAAGCATTTGTAAGTTGACACCTTGTGGTACAACAATTGTGCTTTCGGGGGAAATGGGATTTTCTTATTAGGCTTGATCATAGAATATTGAGTATTGTATGGTTTAACATCACAACAATATAGTTTGGAGACATTAGGGTATTTTCATTTAGATTTCATTCATTGAGTGCTATCTGCATAGTTAAATGAATGATACTCTAATTTTCAGTGTCTTTGCATAAAATTGGTTGAATATTATGAAACTGCTTAAATAGGTCAACTTTATTTCTCACAGCTGTGCAACATGGTGCAATGTGTGAGAATTTCTGTTACAGATCAGAGTGAGTCAGTATCTTTTATTACTCTCGATAATATCTTTCGATTTTGTCAATACAAAGAGTGCAATGAAGCATGAAACATTAATTCTTTAAATTGCAAAATTGAACCTGTTTTGATAACACTGTTCCACATATTTAATTGAGTTTGAAAAGTTCAGTTTTACTTTTTTTTAGTGATTGAACTTAGCACTCATGAAATTGATGGTAGTCAATGTCAGGTCCTCTCAAGGGAGTTTTTAATTTCCAGCATAGCAGAAATGGATGGGTTTGATAGTGCACAGGGAATCTAGAAAACAAGGTTGCCTGTGAGGATCAGCAAGGTTGGTGTCCAGTCAGGGATGGAGTATTTTGAAGGAATCGGGTGACTAGGGAGGCCTGTCTGATCCTTAGCCTTGTGAGTCTCTGACCCACCCTGAAGTGAGGAGTTTGATCTGAGCAGGGTACCTAAGGCAGGGATGGAGGGCTGTGAGGCTCTCATGGTGGGTGAGCTTTGAGGATGAGAAGGAAGTGTTCCTGCTCTTCCTAGTCCACAAGTTGGACTGTAAAGTCCTTAGCTTATCCCCTCGGCTATCCTCATTTAATTGCAGTTGCAAACTTTCCCCAGGTGCAGAAAACCTAACCAACTGCAACTGAACTTTCAAAGCTGGTTAAATCCAAGGTTTGCAGCCTCATTGACATAAAAGCCCACTTCCTGGAACAATTCGGCTGCCTGTCACTTCCTCTTTCTCAGTAAAACTTGCAAGTGGGCATGTTGAAACTGACTTCTTGATAGCCTTGGAATTTTGGGATTTGTAAATTGCCAGCCCACCTCTGTCACTTTTAGCCAGAAATTCACCTATCCTGATCAATATTAAAGTAGCATGGTTCAGTGTTCAGTTCCCTCTAGTTTACTCTAACAATGTCTCTTCCAAAGTACCAATGAGTTTCATGAAGTTGGATGAGATTTTAACACTTGTAGGCAGTTTTTTATCTTGTAACAACATCTGGTACAAACTGAATTGAGTTCTCCCATTCTAGGACCAGGTGAAAGTGAGGACTGCAGATGCTGGAGATTAGAGTCGAGAGTGTGATGCTGGAAAAGCACAGCAGGTCAGGTAGCATCCGAGGAGCAGGAAAATCGATGTTTCGGGCAAACGCCTTCATCAGGAATTGATTTTCTTGCTCCTCGGATGCTGCCTGACCTGCTATGCTTTTCCATCACCCCACTCTCGACCCTATTCTCGGACCATTCCAGTCAACATATTTTTTCCCAACATTTCAGGTTAAAGTTCAATGTTTAACTTACTATACCAATCTCTGTCACTTCTGACTGCTGTAAATGTCAATCATAACATTTTCCAAGTTACCAGCTCTGACTGTAAAGCCTTGTGGTATATACCTGGAATTCTCATGGTCTTAATCCATTTGGTTTTCAGTTATAGACTTGGAGCTCTCAGGCTCAATGTCCAGCGGCTGCTATTAGCTTAGAGAATGCAAAGGAAACTTACCGAGGGGCAGACCGACAACAACAATGCATTTATATATTATCTTTAATCCAGATAGAATAATTCCAGGTGCTTCATAACGGACAAAATTGGAATTGACTCACAAGCAGGGATTATTAGTAAATGTAACCACATTCTGTATGAAGAGGTAAAGGTTCAAGGTTTAATACAATTACATCTTTTTTCAATACTGTATTTTTGACATGCAGTCTGACAAGACCAAGCCAGAATAAGGGATCAAGAGAGGTATTGTGAGGTTGGAGCTGTTGTTTGTCTTCAGATGGTGTCCCCATTGGACAACATATTGATTTGAAAGGCTGGGGCAATGTTGAAGAATCAACTCTTGAGGAATTCCATGTGTAAAAATACAGGGACAGGCAGATATGCCATTACTCTGGGTTAGATTCAATCTGTAAGAGCACAACCATGTGAGGGTTATCCCACTGATCTGGATAATGGAGGGATGATCTTAGAGAAGGATAGTATTTTCTACATTTGAAAAATTGCACTGTAGTCACAATCCACAAGTCATTTATGTCTTTGTATAATGTCACGTAGTGCTTTGGATAAAGCAGAAATCTGATCCGAAAGATTGAAATGAGGAGTTGCAGAAAAAATTAACACAGATTTTGGAAATGATTAGAGATGAGGAGTTAACCTCCAGAGACAGAGAAGATCAAATTTCTTTAAAAAGAGAAGTGATAATCATGAAATAATAACAGACAAAACATAAATTGTTGGCAAAACTCAGCAGGTCTGGCAGCACTTGTGGGAAGAAAGAAGAGTTGACATTTAAAATCCAATGATCCTTCATCAGAACAAATCTGGACTGAAAACATTAACTCTGTTCTTTCAACAGGTGCTGCCAGATCTGCTGTGTTTCTCAGCACTTTGTTTCTGTCTCAGATTTCCAGCATCTTCAGTTCTTTATATTTATTGAAGTGATAATGATCGTCAGCCAGTGTTACTGTTACAAATAATTATAGGTATTGTTGGATGTGCAGTGATATATGGTCATCAGGTGGACAAAGGTTCATATTTATATATGATCCAATCACTCGCTTCAAATGCAGTCTAGACTTCTACTTGAGTGAAGATCATTTGAGCAAACTAATGAATGGCAGTTTTCAAATACAGCCAATATTTCGAAAGTAAGGGGACAAAATGGAGTGAAAATAAAGACAAAGTTAAAGATACATTGATTTCCAATTTTCAGGCATCTTGAGTTTGATTCAGATAAAGCAAATGTGGGATGAGTCCAATGTGTACATGTTACATTCTTTGTTATGTTATTGGCATACCTTTACAATGAGCAAAGTTTATATGAGACAAGTTTTACTTTTCAGCAGAATGTAGTCAATTGACAGCATTATTGTGACAAAACTTTGAAATGCAAGTTGAAGCTGTGGGATGGAATTAAACATATTCCGTTATGACAAGTTTGATGGCAGGGGCATTTAACTGGGCAAGTAGTAGGCAGGCAAGGTGGGGGGAGGGTGTGTAACCCTCAGGTTAAACCATCACCAGTCATCTCACAGTAAGGCGAGAGCATCCTTCTTATCCACTAGGACTATGATTACTTTGTTAACTCTGGGGCACCTTTACTCAATCAGCATAGATGTGGGCAATTTCCTTCAGTACTCCCTCCTACAAATCATAGGAACTGAATTAACAGAACATCCAAAGTAAAATAATGCATTTGAAACATGGAGTTACAAACCTGGCACAGGCAGCATTCCCTTCACCCTTTCACCATCCATCCCACCCCCTCACTAACTTCATCTCCCCAGCAGGACGCTGTGCCACAAAGCAGGGATGCAAACACAAGCTGCAGGTTTGGAAATGAAGTGTCCACTGGACAATACTAAGAAGATCAATTGCAAGATGCAGACAAGCAGTCAAACATGTTCTAAGAACAGCTTTCCTCTCACAGCTAATCCCTTAATTAAGAAATGCAAAGTTACAAACAAATATTGTTGAAAGAACTAACTTGAGCTGAGTCCATTGTTGTGAAGAACACACTGTTTGCAGAGACCAAAAATATTTTTAATGATTTTGACTTTGATTATATTGCCCCCTTGGAAAGCAGCCCAAATGAAGCAAAAGAATACCTCGTGGTATCTGGAAGCCGCTATGAAAATTAAGATTGAAATAAAAAGAAATAATTGGACAAGTCTGAAAGTCAGAATCTTTCTTTCTTGACATATTTTGGGGTGGAGAAAGTAAGGACTGCAGATGCTGGAGATCAGAGCTGAAAAATGTGTTGCTGGAAAAGCACAGCAGGTCAGGCAGCATCAAAGGAGCAGGAGAATCGACGTTTCGGGCATAAGCCCTTTTTCATATTTTTGGGGTGTGATGGTTGGCTGGGAGAGAGGGGCGTAGTCCAATTTACTGGGCAAAGAACTCTTCACAGACATTGCTCATGTCCAGTGGTTACACACCTGACACCTGTTGAGGTGCACAGTTTGGGCAAAGTCAAAATTGAAGAGGCAGTGGATGACACTCAAATGAATGTTACAGCAAAGTGTACAGCAGACATTGAAAGACTGCAGAAGGATATAGATAGGTTAAATGATTGAGCAAGGGTCTGGCAGGTGGAGTACAATGTTGGAAAATGTGAGGTCATCCATTTTGGTAGGAATAACAGCAATATGGACTATTATTTAAATGGTGAAAAATTGCAGCATGTTGCTGTGCAGCGGGACCTGGGTGTCCTTGGGCATGAATCACAAAAAGTTGTTTACAGGTTCAGCAAGTAATTAAGAAGGCAAATTGAATATTGTCCTTCATTGCTGGAAGGATGGAGTTTAAAAATAGGGAGGTTATGTTGCAGCTGTGTAGGGTGCTGGCGAGGCCACACCTGGAGTGCTCTGTACAGTTTTGGTTTCCTTACTTGAGAAAGGATGTACTGGTACTGGGGTGGGGGGGGGGGGGGGGGGGGGGGGGGGGGTGAAGACGAGGTTCATTAGGTTGATTCTGGAAATGAGAGAGTTGGCTTGTGAGGAGAGACTCAGTAAATTAGGATTATATTCATTGGAATTTAGAAGAATGAGGGGGGATCTTATAGAAACATATAAAATTATTAAGCAAATAAATAAGATAGAAGCAGGGAGGTTGTTTCCTCTAGGGGTGAAACTAGAACTTGAAGGCATAGCCTCAAAATAAGGGGAGCAGATTTAGGATGGAATTGAGGAAGAACGTCGTCACCCAATAGGTTGTGAATCTGTGGAATTCCCTACCCAGTGAAGCAGTTGAGGCTACCTCATTGAATGTTTTGAATTGAATTGAATTGAATTTATTGTCAAGTGTACCGAGCCACAGTGAAAAGCTTTGTCTTGCGAGCAATACAGGCAGATCACATAGTTAAGTAGCATAGATAGTAAATAATAGGTAAACAGCGGCAAAAAACAAAAACACAGGTACAGGCGAATGTTAAGAGTTTGTGAATCCATTCAATATTCTAACAACAGTCGGATAGAAACGTTGCGTTCTCCCAGATGATAGAGGTTGCAGAAAAACATTGCCAGGGTGGGATAGATCTTTGAGAATGCTGGTGGCCTTTCCTTGACAGAGGACCTGGTAGATGGATTCTATAGATGGGAGGTTGGCCTTTGTGATTGTCTGGGCCAAGTTCACCACTCTCTGTAACCATCTCTGATCTTGAATGGTACAGTTGCCATACCAGGTAGTGATACATCCAGACAGAATGCTCTCGATCGCGCACCTATAAAAGTTGGCAAGAGTATTCGCTGTCATGCCAAATTTACTCAGCTGCCTGAAGAAGAGACGTTGTTGGGCCTTTGTAACCAGTGCATCCACAATGAAGAGTCCAAGAAAGCTTGTTGTGGATGGCCACTCCCAGGAGCTTGACACTCTCCACTCGTTCCACCTCTGTGCTGTTAATGCGTTGGGGGGGGAGGGGGGAGGGCATGAGTAACATCCCAACGAAAGTCAATAAAGAGTTCAATGGCTTTGCTGGCATTGAGAGCTCGGTTGATCTCAGTGCACCATTTTTCCAGGTCTTCCACCTCACATCTATTGTCTGTTTCGTCGCCATCTGAGATTCGACCGACTATGGTGGTGTCATCAGCGAACTTGTAAATGGCATTAGTCTGGTATTTGGCAACACAGACGTGGATATGCAATGATTACAGTAGAGAGCTGAGTGCGCACCCCTGGGGGGCTCCAGTGTTTAGTGTTAGTGAGGATGAAACATTGTCCACAATCTTCACTGATTGTGGTCTGTAGGTCAGGAAACTGAGGATCCAGTTGCAGAGAGTGGAGCTTGATCCAAGATCACTAAGTTTAGTGATCAGTCTCAAGGGGATAATAGTGTTGAAGGCTGAACTGTAGTCAATGAGTAGGATTCTTACATAGCTGTTCTTGGTGTTAAGATGTTCTAGGGAGGAGTGAAGGGCAAGTGATATGGCATCTGACGTAGATCTGTTGGTCCAATAGGCAAATTGGAATGGGTCAAGAGTAGTGGGGAGGCTGCAGTTGATTAATTCCATGACCAACCTTTCAAAGCACTTCATGACCACCGAAGTTAGGGCCACTGGGTGGTAGTCATAGAGACATGCTGCAAAAGCCTTCTTACGTACAGGGATGATGTTGGCTCTCTTGAAACAGGCAGGGACAGTGGCCTGCTGCAGGGAGAGGTTGAAGATGTCTGAGAAGACCTCTGCCAGTTGATCTGCGCGTGCTCTGAGTGCACGACCTGGTACTCGGTCTGGCCCCCTCGCCTTCCTTGGAAGTCAAAGGTAGACAGATTTTTGAACAGTAAAGGAATTAAGAGTTATGGCAAATGGGCAGATAGGTGGAGTTAACTCCAGCAACACATTTTCAGCTCTGATCTCCAGCATCTGCAGTCCTCACTTTCTCCTCGGAGTTAACTCCATGAAAAGATCAGCCATGATCTTATTGAATAGCGGAGCAGGCTGAAAGGACAAGATGGCCTACTCCTGCTCCTAGTTCTTATGTTCTCATGAATAATATAAAGGATGTCATGCAATGTAGCTGCGCTGTTGAAAAAAATTTCATTTTTCTACATCTGCCGAGATAATATTGTCAATGATAACAGTGGATAGCACAAGTGTTGTGTGCAGCAATGTTTTAAAGGTATCAAAGGATGAAGAGCCAAAGACAGCGGCTGTTGCTGAAACATTGGTTTCTGTACCTTTCTGAAATCAAGAAGGAGGTTGCACTATTGTTTAGGTTTTGACACAGTAAGAATTTAACGTTGCCTTCCATAATCTTTGATCAGTCCTTTCTTAACAACGTCAACCTATTCTTTTTACTTAGCTGCAGCAAGTCAGAAAATTCTTTTTGATGAGATGACTCTACCCCTGACCTGCATGTGTACTACTGTTGTTGTGCATAGCCATTCACCTGAATTTGCAGGACCTTCTTCAGGCAAAGTCAGGTGCAAACATCATAAATAGCATAGGTACAGTTCAGATAGAACAAACTTTGCCAAGGAGGAACATTGGAGTTCTGTTTACCTCTGCACTGCAGGTAGCTTTTGGAGCTGTTTAGGTGTTTGAATCACCTCCAAAAATGGCACGAGGGGAGGAATTCTGTGAAAATGAGTTGAAAGAGGTGAAATTGGTTTTGGTCAATACTGCAAAATGGGGATTGTTATGGACCAGACCATACCCTCAAAATATTTTTAAAGGTAGCCTACACCCTAGCTTTTTCTTATTTAAAAGGCAAATATAAAGTGCTGTGTTCCAGATGCAATTCAACTGGTCAAACTACTTGATATTAAACAAAACACAATTTACTCATATGCTATATTTAGATTAGTTTCCCGACAGTGTGGAAACAGGTCCTTCAGCCCAACCAGTACACACCAACCCTCCCAGACCCATTTTCCTCTGACTAATGCACCTAACACTATGGGCAATTTATCATAGCCAATTTACCTAACATGCACATCTTTAGACTGTGGGAGGATGTCAGAGCACCCGGAGGAAACCTATACAGACACGGGGAGAATGTGTAAACTCCACACAGACAGTCACCTGAGGCTGGAATCAAACCTGGGACTCTGGTGCTGTGAGGTTGCAGTGCTAACTACTGAACCATCGTGCTGCCATAGACAATACAGCAATGAAATACTTAGAATAATTTAACTCTATTGGAAAACATAACAGAATAATAGATACAGTAACTATTATTAATTAACTATTCCAATACAGTAACATCTTATGAGCACAGCCCTTGGCAAAAAAGACAAATTCAGAAAATAGATTTTCTCACATGCAATGCCTACAGTAAGAAGAGCAACCCCAGGTTCTAGCTGTAACTAAGAGAAGCGAAAGCAATAGCTTCTACATCTTCAAAATTCCAGCAGCTTCTGCTGAATCTAATAGCAAACAAAAATTAAGAATCCCGGTTTATGAGAGCTGACCACACCCATCCAGGTTACTTCTATTGTTCTAACGTTTTTAAAAACCCAAGGTCTCGCAAGCTCTTAACATAACTCGGCAGCTCTCAGTCAATCTCTCTCTTGAAAGAAACCAGGACAAAATACATTCTTACCACAACATCATTACAGGATGAAGAGCCCTTCTCACATTCACTCAGCTTCCTTTTCCCAAGTTGCAGGAAAAGGCAGTCGTGCAGGATAAACTTCATCCCCATCATACCTTAGCCTCAGTTAAGTTTATTAACATTTGTGGATTTTATCTGTTTCGAAGTTGTTGTGTGCATTACAACACTTGTCAAAAGCTTGCACTGCCTTCATTCCCTAACTGATTAAAAGGCTGTTTATCACAGCCTTGAATATACTTGATGATCCAGCCTCAACAGTTCCCTTTTGTAATGAATTCCACAGATGCATGACTCTCCAAGAGAAGAAAATCCTCCTCACTGCTGTCTTAAATAAGCAAATACTTAATCTGAGATTATATCCTTTCCATCAAAGTGAAACAACCTTTCCACATCTACACTGTCAAGTTCCCTAAAAATCTTATATAATTCAATAATGTCACCTCATTTTATGAAATTTCAATGAGCGCAGGTCCAATGACACAATCTCCCATCAGAAGACAGTCCTTCCATACCCGATAGCAGCCACAGTTCTTTGGAACTGTCTTGATTGCCAGGTGATCTTTCTTTAGGTAGGGGGCCCAAAATTGTTCATTATATTCCATCTGTGGTCTGACTAATACCCTGCATAGATTTGAAAAACCTCCCCACTTTTCCATTCCCTTCCCCTTGAAATAAAACCTAACATTCTATATCACAAACAAAAACAGAATTTGCTGGAAAAGCTCAGCAGGTTTGGCAGCATCTGTGAAGAGAAATCACATTTCGGGTCCAATGACCCTTCCTCAGAGCTGATGGTAGCTTGGAAAATGTCGGTTTACATGCAGAAAATAGGGTGGGGGAGAGGATAAGGAGTAAACAGTAGGTGGGAATAGAGCCCAAAGAGACAGAAGAGCAGTCAGACAAAGGAATAGATCTGACTAGGAGGATGAATAGCTGGAATGGAGACTGTTAGTGGCTAACAATAGGCATTGTGTAATGGCAGACTGTGTGATAACTATACTATTACATATGTTACAATAGACTCTAATAACGGACATTAAGCTTGCAGATACTTGTTTTGTCTCCTTCCCTTTTTGAAGTAAGGTACTACGTTGGCATTTTCTCCATCCTCAGAAACTTTTCTAAAGTTTAAAGAGTCTTGGAAGATCACTATCAGGACACCTTTGTAGCTAACTGCTTCAATATCCCAGATGGATTTGTCCCATCACATCCAAGAGATGTATTGGTCTTTTGCCGCATTAGTTCCCATTATCTTTTTCTCTAGTGATAGTTTGTTCGATTTATTTCTCTCCTCCTTTTGCTCCTTGATTATTTAATAATTTTGCAATGTTATTCATGTCTTCTGTGGTGGAGACAAATGTAAAGTATTTATTCAACTCCACTGTCACTTTCTGGTTTCTTGTTATTTTCCAAGCTTCATTCTCAAAATGTCCTTTGTTCACTTTGGTTTCTCTCTTTCTTATATATATATATATATGTTTAAAGAAGCTTTTGATGTACTTGCAAGTTTATCCTCAACGTTTATTTTCTCTGTCAATATGATCACTTTAGTTGTATTTTGTTGATTTTTTAAAAACTTTCCCAATCCTCTGACTTATCACTAATTTTTGCCACATTGTTTGCTTTTTTATTTCAGTTTCTATCCTGAAGACCATAAGATATAGGAACAAAAATTAGGCTATTCAGCCCATCGAATCTGCTCTGCCATTCAATCATGGCTGATATATTTCTCAACCCCATTCTCCCACTTTCTTCCCATAACCCTTGATATTCAAGAACCCATCTGTCTCAGTCCTAAATATACTCAATGACCTGGCCTCCACAGCTGTGTGTGGCAATGAATTCTATAGATTCACCACCCTCTGGCTGAAGAAGTTTCTCCTTATCTCCATTCTAAAAGGTCTTCCCTTTACCCTGAGGCTATGCCCTTGGGTCCGAGTCTCTCCTCCCAATGGAAACGTATTCGCAATATCTACTCTGTCCAGGCCATTCAGCATTGTGTATGTTTCAATTAGAACCCCCTCTCATCCTTCTAAACTCCATCAAGTATAAACCCAGAGTCCTCAAATGTCCTTGGGACTATTCTCGTGAATCCCCCCTGAACACCCTCCAGGGCCAGTACATCTTTCCTGCAATATAGGGCCCAAAACTGCATACAATACTCCAAATGTGGTCTGACCAGAGCCTTATACAGCTTCAGAAGTACATATCTACTTTTATATTCAAGTCCTCTCAAAATAAATGCCAACATTGCATTTGTCTTTCTAACTACTAACTCAACCTGCAAGTTTATTTTGAGAGAATCCTGAACTAGAACTCTCAAGTTTCTTTGCACTTCAGATTTCTGAATTTTCTGCCCATACAGAAAATAGTCCATGCCTCTATTCTTCCTACCTGACACTTTACCATGTTGTACTCCATCTGCCACTTCTTTGCCTACTATGCTCACCTATCCAAATCTTTCTGCAGCCTTCCCACCTCCTCAATGCTACCTGTCCCTCTACCTATCTTTGTGTTGTCTGAAAACTTAGCCAGAATGCCCTCAGTTCCTTCATCTAGATCATTAATACATAAAGTGAAACGTTGTGGTTTTAACACTGATCCTTGTGGAACATTACTTATCACCTGCTGCTATCCTGACAAGGACCCTTTTTTCCCCACTCTCTGCTTTCTGCCAGACAGCCAAGCGTCTATCCATGCTAGCACCTTGCCTCCAACACCATGGGCCCTTATCTTATTCAGCCTCTTGTATGGCACCTTGTCAAAGGCCTTCTTGAAGTCCTCTATTTGCAATAGTGTGATGACATCCATTGGCTCTCCTTGGTCTAACCTGCTCATTACTTCCTCAAAGAACTCTAGCAGATTTGTCAGGCATCACCTCCCCTTGATGAAACCACGCTGACTTTGCCCTATTTTGCCATACACTTCCAAGTGTTCAGAAATCTCATCCTTAACAATGGATTCCAGGATCTTATCCATGAACGAGGTCACGCTAATCAGTCTGTAATTTATGCCTTTTGCGCTTACTCCCTTTTTAAATAGGAGTGTCACATTAGCGATTTTCCAGTCTCTGGGACCCTTGCTGATTCTAGCAATTCCTGAATGATCACCACAAAGCCTCCACTATCTCTTCAGCTATCTCCCTTAGAACTCTGGGATTTAGTTTTTGTGGTCCAGGTGATTTATCCACCTTCAGGCCATTCAGTTTTTCTAACACCTTCTCCTTGGTGATGGCCACATTACTCAGCTCTGCCCCCTCACTCTCTTGAATTTGTGGAATGTTACTCATGTCTTCCACTGTGAAGACTGATGCAAAGTAATCATTCAGTTCCTCCACCATTTCCTTGTTCCTCACTACTATCTCTCTAGAATCATTCTCCAGCAGCCCAATGTCCACTTTTGTCTCTCTTTTGCCCTTTATTTATTGAAAAAAACTCTTACAGTCTTCCTTTATATCCCTGGCTAGCTTACCTCATATTTAATCTTCTCCCTCCTTATTTCTTTTTTGTTGTCCTTTGTTGGTCTTTGTAAGCTTCCCAATCCTTTAGTTTCCCACTGCCCTTCCTACATTATATGCTTTCTCTTTTGCTTTTATTTATCCCTGACTTCCCTAGTCAGCCATGGTTAACCATTGTTGGCTTATTTTGCTTGTATCCTTCTTCCTTGCTACAATAAGTCTTTGCTGGGAAACATCAACTATTTCCTTAAATGACTGTCAGTGTACCTCAATCGTCTTTGCTGGTAAACCAATTCCCTGTCTACTCTAGCCAGCTCTACTCTATTACTTTGTGGTTGCCCTTATTTAAGCTTAGCACATTTGTTTCCAACTCAAGTTCCTCCCTCTAAAACTGAATGCTAACTTCTACATTGTTATGGTCAATGTTTCCTAGGGGATTTTTTTCACTCTAATAAAATTTATTAAACCTGCCTCATTGCACACCACAAAATCCAAAATAACCCAATTGCTCTTGGATCAACAACACGTGTTCCAGGAAACTGTCCCAAGTACACTCTATGAATACTTCCTCATGGCCACCTCTGCAAATCTATCTCAATCCACAAGAAGATTTGCAGTGGCCCAGATTATTCAGAAGCTTCTACTTTAGCAGCATCTCATTAAACCATTGAAATGCTGACCAAAGCTGAAAATGTGTTGCTGGAAAAGCGCAGCAGGTCAGGCAGCATCCAAGGAACAGGAGAATCGACGTTTCGGGCACAAGCCCTTCTTCAGGAAACGTCGCCCGAAACATCAATTCTCCTATTCCTTGGATGCTGCCTGACCTGCTGCACTTTTCCAGCAACACATTTTCAGCTCTAATCTCCAGCATCTGCAGTCCTCACTTTCTCCTCGAAGATGCTGACCAAAACCAACCTGGTTTCAAACAATTTGCAGCAACTGTAGTTTTGCAGATGATTGATTATGGATCACTTTTCAGAAATGCTGAGGAACTACTGAGAAATCCAGCATCTTTTTTTAAAAAATCATTCACGGATGAGGGCATCTCTGGCTAGGCAGTATTTATTGTCCATCCCTTAGTGTCCAGAGGGCAGTTACAAATCAGTCACTTTGCTCTGAGTCAGGAGTCTCATGTAGGCCAGAACAGAAAAGGACGGCAGTTTCCTTCCCTAAATGGCATTAGTGATCCAGAGGGGTTTTTTTCAGCAATTGACAATGGAATCATGGTTATCATTAGATTCCTAATTCAAGATATTTATTGAATTCAAAATCCACCATCTGTTATGGCAGGATCTGAACCTGGGTCCCTGGAACATTATCTGGATCTCTGAATTAACTGCCCAGTGATAACACGACTAGCCCATCACCTCCCTGCATGACTGCATAACAGTAAATAATGCACTGGTGTCCACAGCAGATTGAGGGACAAAGCATAGCCATACAATCTGGCTATCTGTGGTGATAACTAATAAGGGTTTACAAGTTCCGATCAATTAAATTTATTTGTCCTTGCTATTTCTGGTTATGTTGAAATATTGTGAAGAAACAAAAGCATAAAGTTCTCAATACAATTTCTGTTCTACTGAGAAATTAGCAGTTGATGGCAAAAGGAGCTATGAGTAAAATAAGAAACATAGTGGACTGACATTAATGTTTACCATGGAGTCCTGCTGATGGGCTCTGAAATGGGTTTGGACCTCCACACTTCAGTGGTTATGGGGTCCAGGATTGTATCTGGCCTACCGTCAGGGCCATTCTTAGTTGCCATTCAACCTCCAGCTAGCAGCTTGATAACTCCGCAGTACCACTCAGAGTACTGGTCACAGCTGGACCGAGACTTACATAAACAGACCCAACCCGCCAAATGGCCTGCTCCTGCTCCTCATGTTTCTATAAGCATGCTCTGATGTACGTGTATTCTCATAACTAGATAATTGGAGACTAAGAGTGCCTGAGCCGCTGAAGCAGGACATTGGTGAGAAATGTAAGTCATTGGGAAATGCTGAGGATGAGAAGTACCCTTGATGTATGGGTAACGAGTGCCTAGGAAGGAGGGCCCTCCCTGGAACCCACTGTATGGTTCCCATGATTTACCTCGTGGTCGTCTTGCATGGCCAAGGGCCACCTACCATTGGCTAATTTCAACTGAGATAGGATGTGTTTCTTCATTGGCCTCTGTGTAGGAGGACTGTTTGCCATTTTCCCACTGCTGGAAAGATGCCATGACTGGGAATGTGACAGGCACACAACCCCTTCCCTCATTTTGACCATCTAGCCGCATGTTGTTGTGGTTTGGGATTAGATGTCCATTGGAATGCTTCTAGTTCAAAACAAAACCAGAATCCACCAGCCTTGTTTGAAAGTGGTGCCCGTATTAGCCTTGTAAACCATTTTGTCAGTCAACTGTGAACCATCACGAATAGAGCAAAGCATGCATTTACATAGCACCCTTCACATACTTAAGGCATCCCAAAGCTGTTCACTATCAAAGATTTGCTTTGAGATGGAGTCTTGTTGTCAGATATGATTCCACTAACAGTGTGATAAATAACAAGTTAAGCTGTTTTGTTGGCATCGATGACATATAAAACACTAAAAGTATGCTGTAATATCTTTGCAATAGTGGGATAACAGGATGTAAACTCAAAGTATGGCTGATAACGTGGTGCGATTGCAGAGTCTGATTAATAATGCAGTGTAATGCCATTTTTAAACTAGACTGATTTGAACTAGCCACTTGCAGTTCATGTGTGGATTTTACACAGCTGTTAGCACCTTACTCTGCAGCCAGATTTTGGTTTCAAATGGGAGCAACATATCAATAAACAAAATGCAAACCTTCCCCAATATAGCAGCACTTTTGCTGTATTTATTTGCTGTAGATGGGTTGTTGGTGCAACGCCATATCTTCAGATTATGTCTGGTGTTCAATGGGCAGTGCAATCCTTGCAGTGCCAGCTGGTATTGGTGCAAATGTCATTACCTCAGCAAAGGCTCTCAGCACCCTTTGTTTCACTCCAGCACTGATATAACTGGCCTTGACACAGCAAACCCATGAACAAATGTTGCAATGATCTCTTGTAGGCCATTACACCACGGTGAAATGTAGATATTTTCTTATCAAGCTGCTCAGACATGTTAGAACGCAGCTCTGGAGCAGGTGAGACTTGAACCAAGGCACACTATCACTGTGTCCCATGATCCTTTCCACAGAAAAATGTAAAATACTCAAGCCTATATCTACCGATTGTCCAATGATCTACATATGACTCCAAATACTTCATAATCAACCAGTTCAGCAATGTTATTACACACCTCTGGAGCAGGTGGGACTTTCATATGGGCCTCCTGGATCAGGGGTACAGACATTACCACTGCACCACAAGTGTCTCCTCCACTACTGATTCCATGTGTTAGGCCTTAATTAATGATTATTGATGTATATTGAAACCACATTCATCATTTGAATGAAGCAAGTGCTTAGTACTTCATCAGCATTGAAGATTGACCAGCCAACCAATTAACAGAATCTGGAACGGCAAAGAGGGCTTTCTAAGTAAATGAACATTTTCTATTAGGTAAACTTCAATGCAATATCCAGTGCTTGGTAATGTTTCAGCTAGTTAAAGCCCTGCAGTATTCTAATGCATATATTAAGGTTGCTAAAGCTCAGGAGTTGCAAATCTGTACTTCGATGCTGCAAGAGCTGTGCATGCCACAGTAGATAAAGTGAAACCTTGACATTCACCGATTGGAGATTTCTGCCGATAAATTATTTGGCTGACCAAAATGAATGACCACATTAAAATATGCTTGTAACATGTTACAACATACTGAGGTGGATAAATGCTTGCTATGATTAACAATCTGTAAAGATCCATTTTTCCGGAATAACAAATGTTGATTTAGACTTAAAATGAAATCTATTCTGATGCTATTTGTAGACAGAGCTCATTTATGGACAGCAAAGAAGGTTACCTCAGATTACAACAAAATCTTGATCAGATGGGCCAATGGGCTGAGGAGTGGCAGATGAAGTTTAATTTAGATAAATGTGAGGTGCTGCATTATGGAAAAGCAAATCAGAGCCGGAACCATACACTTAATGGTAAGGTCCTAGAGAATGTTGCTGAACAAAGAGACCTTGGAGTGCAGGTTCATCACTCCTTAAAAGTAAATTTGCAGGTAGATAAGATAGTGAAGAAGGCGTTTGGTATGCTTTCATTTATTGGTCAGAGTATTGAATATAGGAGTTAGGATGTCATGTTGCAGCTGTACAGGATATTGGTTAGGCCACTTTTGGAATATTGCATGCAATTCTGGTCTCCTTCCTGTTGGAAGGAGGCTGTGAAACTTGAAAGGGTTCAGAAAAGATTTACAAAGATGTTGCTAGGGTTGGAGGATTTGAGCTGTAGGGAGAGGCTGAAGATGCTGGGGCTGTTTTCCTTAGAGCGTCAGAGGCTGAGGGGTGACCTTATAGAAGTTTATAAAATCATGAGGGACATGGAAAGGATAAATAAACAAAGTCTCCTCCCTGGTGTGGGAGAGTCCAGAACTTGTAGGCATAGGTTTAGGGTGAGAGGGGAAAGATATAAAAAAGACCTAAGGGGCAGACTTTTCATGCAGAGGGTTGTATATGTATGGAATGAGGTGCCAGAGGAAGTGGTGGAGGCTAGTATAACTGCAACATTTAAAAGGCATCTAGATGTGTATATCAATAGGAAGGATTTGTAGGGATATGGGCTAAGTGCTGGCAAATGAAACTGGATTAAGTTGGAATATCTGCTCGGCATGGACAAGTTGAATCGAAGGGTCTGTTTCCATGCTGGACATCTCTATGACTTTATGACTCGTTTGTCTGATTCTGAATCCTCCTCTTAATACTTGCTGGAACTTGGCAGACTTGAGGCTGCTGTTAAAATCCACTAATCTTCATTAAGAGATATATAATGTTAATCAATTGCTTTATTAATATTATCCTATTAACAGTGTGCTTCACATAAACCCAAACCATTACCACAAGTGTTGCAAAAGATTTTGGTTTGGTAATTTTTCTTAATAATATGCACACTGTACATGATAAATCAGTAATTTGTTTTAAGAGTCACCTTTGTGAAGTCAAATCAGTCCTTGATGAATCTTTGCTTGCCATGAATATTTCTTGTAATCCTGATCAACTTCCATCATCTTTTCCTCCTTGTCATTTGTCATTTTAACTAAACTTTGAATTTCCAGGTTTTGTTTTATTAGGATCACCTTAAAGGGGCTATGGAATTGTGAAAACCATTCAGTATATTGTTTGTGCATTGAAAGAGAGGTGTCAAATGTTAAAATATGATTTTGTAATACTTTAATATATACAAAAATATTTAAAATTGATAATACCACTTCATATATAATAATAATATTCTGTGGCAATAAAGGAGAATATGCTAACTTTTATTTTCAATATGACATAAATATTCTTTTTTTTAAGACTTGTTAAAAAAAGGCTAAAGATAAGTCCTGGACCCTTCTTTACTTTTGTAAATATTATAGTTTTATGTGATCTCTGTTTAGTTCACAGAGTTGACCTTGAAAGTGGCAAAGTCAGTCTAGCAACCGTAATATCCCAGCGCACATTCAAGCAATGTTTGTCAGATATTTGTAACACAGATTAATATTTAAGTTTTAGATAGGCTTTTATTTTTGAGGATCAGTTTAAAATTATGATACATTGTGTTGTGGGGTGAAAGAGGAGTCTTGAGTTCTGTGTTCAGTTGTAGAAGTGATCTTTATTCAGAACTCTCTTGCCACACATGTGGCAGAGGCCAGAGATTGCTCAAATCTGGCTTTCATGTGGGGCCTGGTTGCCTCTTAAGTGCATCTCAGATCGGAGGAGAGGTCCATGACACTCTAATTTTCCTCAGTTGAATATGACATTTTTATACCTTCCATGTAACAATAATTACATGTGATATTAATGTCATTGTTATCCATATCTCCTTAATCTATACATCCAATCCAGTAAAGACACAACCAAAGATGGATACCCCTCTCGATAGCCCAAGGTATTGTACTAATCAAAATCTCATGATGTTTACTAGATACCTCTATGATCTGTTTCTGGGATCTTACAATGCATCTGGCAGTTATACTCCTCAGATATTCATTAGCAACACCAAATTATTTGCCAATCACCTAAATGCTTGCTTATCCCTAAGGATTCTTCCAAATTCTCAACTAACTTTAGTATGGAAGATTAGGAAGGGTTTTGGAAGGTTTGTGAAGGTTTGTAGCTCAGGTTGAGGTTTAGGGTGGAGGTTTGCTTGCTGAGCTGTAGGTTTGATATCCAGACGTTTCATTACCTGGCTTGGTAACATCATCAGTGACGACCTCCAAGTGAAACGAAGCTGTTGTCTCCTGCTTTCTATTTATATGTTTGTCCTGAATGGGGTTCCAGGGGTTTGTGGTGATGTCATTTCCTGTTTGTTTTCTGAGGGGTTGATAGATGGTATCTAGATCTATGTGTTTGTTTAGGAAGGGTATTAACTTCTACCAATTGTTATAAAGTTTTTAAAATCAATTCTAATATAAAGTGACTACAATTCTGTGACACAGCTAACTAATTGGGAACAACCCCTCATACTTCAGCCTGAGAGATCAAACAAACAGTCCTTCTGACTTGAAGTTGCAATTACAATTCCAGCTACTCTCAATTTGTAAGTAAATTTTAAACTGGAGATTAATTCTTGAGTGAATCTTTATACTATTTCTACTCTAAACACTTTCTATTACTAATTTTCTTTTCTTAATAGAAGGCATGTGTTTGAATTCCATTCTTGCAGGTGGAATTTAATCACCTTGCTACTTCACCAAACTATTAAACGAAACTTGTTTAGATTCCACAAAAAAAAACTTCAGGGACGTAACCATATCTTCACACTGAATTTTGTAATTTGTCTCTGTCACTCTTCCTTTGAGCTTTGGGTGTAAGAATCTGAACTTTAGCTGCAATGTTTTATCTCTTGATGTTTTAGAACTCTTTAGGTTCTAAAACATAAAGAGGTGCGTGTTTTAGAACCTCTTTCACTGTCTTAGAGGTTGTCTGTTTACACTATTTGTCCCTACCATTGGTGTGGTGATGTGGAAGGGGGCGGGGGGGGGGCTCGTTTTACTGTCTAAAGTTGACCAGTCATAAAAATTCAACTGACCCCTTCACACTAACTAATTGTTTGTATTTCTAACTTACATTTACCTAAAAGATTCAGACTTTTCCTTCTATTTTTTACTAAATAACAAATTTGGGACTGTGGTTTAACTGGGCCTTTCAAAAACACCCCATATTAAAATGCTTATATCTTTACAACTGTCTGTTTATAGAAACCCAATTAAATTCCTTATTGTTTCTTCACACCAGGATCTTTTTATGAAACCCATGGGACCTTTCATTATCTTATCCAGTAACTCTGTACGGAGACAACAAGTCTGCTGTGAATATCTGTTATATGTGCCAACTATCTGCCAACCACTTTCAGCCATCTTATGTCAGCTTAAAAAAACCCCAGGTGGCCATCTTGTCAAGTTTAGTCATGGACTACCTCAACACATTGTAATCAATAACTTGGCAAAATTATTAATAGAGTCTTTGGTACCCCATTAAAGATAGAATACAATTAGAGTCATAGAGATGTACAGCACAGAAATAAACCCTTTCGTCGAACTCATCCATGCCAACCAGATATCCCAACCCAATCATGCCAGCACCCAGCCCATATCCCTCCAAACCCTTCCTATTCATATACCCATCCAGACGCCTTTTAAATGTTGTAATTGTACTGACCTCCAACACTTCCTCTGGCAGCTCATCCCATAAATGAACCACCCTCTGTGTGAAAAAGTTGCCCCTTAGGTCTTTTTTATATATTTCCCCTCTCACCCTAAACCTATGCCCTCTAGTTCAGGACTCCCACACCCCAGGAGAAAACCTTGTCTATTTACCCTATTCATGCCCTTCATGATTTTATAAACCTCTATAAGTTCACCCCTCAGCCTCCAACTCTCCAGTGAAAACAACGCTAGCCTATTCAACCTCTCCCTAAAGCTCAAATCTTCCAACCCTGGCAACATCCTTGTAAATCTTTTTTTTTAACCCTTTCAAGTTTTGCAGCATCCTTCAATCTAAAGTGAGAAACTTTGAATGTTTTTCCTTAGTAAAGCTGCAACACAAATACAACTATTTCAGATGCTGAGTAGAAGAAACTATTCATCAGCAGCAAAACACGGGTCATATACAAACTAACCCTACAAAACCCTACATTGTGCTGCTTCAAAGCCTGTGGGTATACAATAGTATTTTGATCTAAAGCTGTTAAGCTTATAAATATCTTTAATTAATCTTTATATAGGTTGGGAGGTTCATTGGCAAGTCCAGTGCTCCTTCTGCCAAACTATAATTTATGGTAGTTTTTCCAGCAACAATATCAAGGTGTTGACCTCAATTAATGCATACACTGTATTGTTGCAGCCTTAAGTTGCTGATCTTAAAATATTTGATTTGTCATGCTTACAAGATTGGTTTTAAATGTGAGATAACATCAAACTCCTGCAGTGGTGTTGTTGCACATAAAGCTGCAGGAATTAGAAGGAGAGCTATCAGAAATGGGAAACCAACATGTGAACAGCAGTAGTTTATATAGCTATTAAATAAAGTGAGTGGTTTTCAGTGCTGTGCCCAAATAGGAGTAAGATGAGATGTTTTGTCAGTATACCAGAGTGACAAAGTGCCAAATAAGATTTCTGGTATGAATACCAAATTTTCATGGGAAAAATGTCATTTTGGCACAACCCTACTTGTAAGAAATGAGAAACTGACATTACACTGAGGTTGATGCGAACTCTGTGATATTGATAAAACAGTATAAGATGCTAGTCCAGTTGCACCAATGTATTGCTTAATGAGGTGACTACTCTGGAAAAGAGCCTTGTTGAAGTTTAACTTTATACAACCCAATTTATTGAAGTTACTCATCTGCAAAGGCTTGGCTCTTTAAGATCAACTTTTTTTTTGTAGAAGAATGTTTTAGTGTCGTGAAGAAAGCCATAAAAATCCTCTATTAGAAGATTAACAGTAAGGTAACAATAACTTATAAAACAGGTCACTGAATACTAAACAAAGTTTATTGCTCAGTGATGATTATTATGCAAAATCTACTCAATCATTCTAAATCAGCTTCATTTGTTGGGAAGTAAAACACAATTCAACACTAATGATTAGTTACAAAAAAAACAATTACTGGAAATGCTTAACAGGTCTGGCAGCATCTATTGACAGAAATCAGAGTCAACATTTCAGGTCCAGTGGTCCTTCCGCAGAATTGATGGTAGCTGGGAAAAATTTGGATTTTATGCAGAAGATAGGGTGGGGAGAGGGGTTAAGGAGTAAATGATAGGTAGAGATAGAGCCAATAGAAAGAGAAGTACAGTTAGACAGACAAAGTAGTGGTTAACAATCAGCCTAAGAATGAATAGCTATTAATGGGAACAATGTGATAACAAGGACTGGTGTGTGGGGTTGGTGTAAGGGGATGAGAGAAGGTACTTCAAGCCCTAAAGTTGGTGAATTTGATATTGAGTCCAGAAGGCTATAGAGTTCCCAAGTGGAAAATGAGGTGTTGTTCTTCCAGCTTATGCTGAGCTTCACTGGACCACTGCAGCAAGCCTGAGACAGAGACGTTGGCCAGGGAACAGGCTGGTGTATTGACGTGGTAGGCAACTGGAAGCTCGGCGTCCTTTTTGTGCATGGGACTTAAGTGTTCTGTGAAGTAGTCACGCAGACTTCACTTCGTTTCTCAATGTAGAGGAAGTTACATTGTGAGCAGAAAATTGCAGTCAATTAGATTGAGTGAAGTGCAGGGAAAGCGCTACTTCACCTGGAAGGTATGTCTGAGCCCTTGGATACTGAGGAGGAAGGAAGTAAACAGGCAGGTGTTCCATCTTTTGCAATTGTAGGGAAAGGTGCCATGGGGCTGTGGAGTGGCAGTGGGAGTGAAGGAGCAGTGGACCAGGGTGTCCTGGATTGACTGGTCCTCATGGATGGCTGGGGAGGCAAATATATATCTAGTAGTGGCATCTCACTGGAGTGGCAGAAATGGCAACTAATGATCCTCTGGATGTGGTTGCTGGTGGTTGGTAAGTGAAGACAAGGGTGACCTTTATCACGTTAAGGGAGTGAAGAGAGGGGGTGAGGGCTAAGTGGGGGATATGGGTCAGACTTGCATGAGGGCCCTGTCAACAATGTTGCTGGGAAATCCTTGGTTGAGGAATAGGGTGGACATTTTGGAGGCCCCCTTGTCGAAGTTGGCATCATCATAATAGGTGCAACAGAGATGGAGGAACTGGGAGAATGGAATAGAGTCTTTATAAGAAGCAGGGTGTCAGGATGTATGGTCAACTGGGAGTCCATTGGTTTGTAGTGAATATTGGAGGCCACTGTATCCCCAGTAATGGAAACAGTGATGTCAAGGAAAGGAAGGGAAGATTCAGAGATGAAGGTGAGAGAGGCAAGCAGCACCCATGGTGTTGATATAGAGTGGATGGGGGCTGGAAAATGACTGGAACAAGAACGTTCTATGTACCCCACAATGAGACAGGCATAACTAGGGCCCATGCGGGTACCCACGGCCACCCCTCTGACATGAAGAAAATGAGAGGAGTTAAAAGAGAAGTTGTTCAGGGCGAGTATGAGCTTGGCCAGGCAGATGAGGCTGGTGGTGGAGGGTATGGTTCAGGCCTCTTTATGATTGGTTTATCCATTTAACTTGTTACTTATTAATTAACATAATTTCTGTATATTCAATTAGTTGAAATTTTTCCTGTGAATTTGTTTGTTCCTCTCTTCAAAACAATATTAAATTCATTAGCATTATTTCTACTGTGTGTCTGTATATATATGCACAGCCAAATATTATGATATCTGATGGGTAAGCTGAAAAAGAAAATTTATTGGTCGTCAATGGTTTATGTACAAATTAAAAATAAATAAAAGAACTTATTAACTCTTTTAATGAAGTTCATAATTGCTTTTCATCTGTCTTCATTTGTTTTGACAAACATCTAACAGGAAGCAAAGAATGGAGATAATGAGTATTTTTCTGGCTGGTGATCAGTGACTAGTGGTGTGCCTCAGGAATCAGTGTTGGGACCACAATCATTCACAATTTACATACATGATTTGGTTTTGGGGACCACGTGCAGTGTGTCAAAATTTGTAGCTGACACTAAGATGAGTGATAGAGCAAAGTGTGCAGAGCACTGTGAAACTTTGCAGAGGGATGTAGCTAGTTTAAATGAGTGGGCAAAGATCTGGCAGATGGAGTACAATGTTAATAAATGTCATCCAGTTTGGGAGGAATAATAGTAAAAAGGACGATTACTTGAATGATAAAAAAAAAAATTACAGCACGCTGCAGTGCAGAGGAACCTGTATTTCCTTATGCATGAATCACAGGAGGTGGCCTGTGATCTTTTCGATGTCATGCTACTACCCACCTTCATCAAGTTAGTGCGCATGATGAGGCTGGTGTTAAATGAATGATGGAGACATGGCCCGTATTATTAGGGTGCAGCATGTCTCACTGTATGAAGGAGATGCTTAGCAAGCATCTGCGGCGTATGCCACCAATAACTCTTCTAAGATCGAAGAACATTTTGTGCTCCTCGTGTTCTCAACATAAGTCAGTTTCACCAAGCGTTTTATGTCCTGTTGCCTGTGGGGTGTTGGTCACTGGAGCTACCTTCACAAGAAGACGAAGGCAATGACAAGTCCAGAAGAGCACGAGGCTGGTGTGAAGGATGAGCGGGAGAGGTCACCGCCACAGGGTCTCTCAGGACACATTGAATCTGCAAGGCTTTCAACCCTAACTCCATTTGTGGGATAAGCAAGGTGCACTGTCAATGTGAGCTCTGTATGTCCTGGGATACTGTGATGAAGCTTTGCTGAATGCTGGAATGGGATATAAGGGGTGCAGAAATGGAAAGTGACTGGGAAGGTGCCAGCCACTGTGTGTCTGGCTCCTTCCAGAACATGACGGGTAATCTGTGTGGGATCTCTCAGTCATCTTGTGCCATAACATTTCCAGTGAGGGGCATTGCTGGATTGTCATTTAATGTTCGGATGCACAGTGGCCTTCCAAAGATGGAAGAGCACAATGGTTATTTGTCTTTTGGAGGCTATCCACTGAAAGGTGAGTTGTTATGGAAATGGTGAGTGGTAAGATGGGGACTGGAATCAGATGTGATGGACACCACTGGGGTAAGCAGTTCTTAAGAAACGGTGAGAAAATCCAGTTAGTCTCACAGCCTGAAATCTTTTCAATAGCATAACACAACTTGGCCAAACAAACATAAGAATCAGTGATTATAATGATATAAAGGTAGAATTGGCAAGTGTGAATTGGGAAATCAGTTAAAAGGTAAGGCAGTAGAAATGCATTTGCAGACTTTTGTGAAGATACTTCATAATATTCAATCCACTCAGTGAGAAAGAAAGACTCTTTGAGAAGGATGCACCATCAATGACTCCATAAGGAATTCGAAAAAACACAACTCAATTCTGTCAGGGTTAATGGCAGATCAGGACTTTGGACAGATTTTTTTTTAAATAGTGAAGAAGTGAGAAATTAGTATCACAGAAAACTAGCTAGAAATATTTAAAAAATAATAATAGTTTCTCATAAGTATTTAAAAGGAAAGTGTCATTAAAATGTTTGTTGGTCCTGTACAGAGTGAGTTATGGTATTAATAATGGAAAACAAGGAAATGGAAGATATTCTGAGGTATTCTGAGTCTGGTTTCACTGCAGAAGAATCCAAAAAGTTTCTGAAGATATCTGAAAACCAAGAAGTGAAAGACTTACCTTACAATGAAAGGTTGAATAGGGTGAGTCTTTATCCATTAGTGGTCAGAAGGATGAGTTGTGACTTTTTGGATGATCTTGAGGGCTTAAACATCTGCAAAGATGTTTTCTTTTGTGGAAGATAGGATAAGTAGAGGATACAGTTTTAAAAAGTTTCCCTTTTATAGTGGAAATGACCCTCTCTCAAAGGGTCATTAATCTGTAGGAAACCGTGGAGATTGGGGTGTTGAATTCACTCAAGACAGGATTAGACAGACTTCTCATAGACAAATTAGTTGAGAGCTATGGGAGAGAGATAAGAAAGTGGAGTTGAGACCACAACCAGGTCAGCCATGATCTTACTGAATGGTAGAATAGCCTTAATGGGCTGAATGGCCTACTCAAACTCCTAAACATGATGTTCCGCATTACTTTACATTGGTATTATTCAAAGTTTTGAAGGGGCTTGGTAGGGAGACGTTAACCAAAGCTGCCAACTAATCAGGGAGCTGATAGCCATTTGATGAGAAAACCAATCAAAAGATATGGGCAGTGAACTCTGTATTTTGCTTTTGAACACTGAGCTGACTAGGTAAGCTATAAGATATTTTGTAGTCCTCTGCATTTCTTTGTACCGAAGAAGTTATTTTCAGAAATAATACTCCAGTTGAAATAGTTCAATCATTGCAGTTAACTGTATTGTTCTCACATGGCTTTATATCTTGCTTTACATGTGTAAAGTGTGTCAGTTATGGATCAGAAAAGATTAGGAAAGATTGTTGAAACATCAGTTCACAGATCTCACTGGATAACTGGGATAAAAAATAATATAATTAGACTGGCATTGATATTTGAAGTGCTGTGAATGTTTCAAAGTCTCTATTCCCTACCCTAAAACAGCAACATTACATTTTTATGATGTTACTATTCACAATCTTTCTGTTTGATAGTTCTTTAAAATGGCAACACAGATTGTTATGACAGTGTTTGCTCTTCTGGGAGCAGTGCTTCAATCCTATCACACGAATGATATAAGCATTGTCTCTTTCATGACTGTTAAAGGGTCTAAGTGATGTGAATTTGGCAGTCTCAAAGGCATTTCTCAGCAGCAATTGATGAGTCCCACCAGACTAAAAAAAAGGCAACTCTGAGGACTAAATAATACTCACTGTGTAGTCCCAGTCAAAAGAGTCTTGAGGATTGATATTATATGACATCAATACATCACACTGGTACAGGAGAGGGTGATAGTCTGAGGTTGGGCACAGGTCCAATTATTGAAGCTGTGTGGCAGAAATTCTAGGCTGCATCTACCTTTGCTGGCACCTAACCACAAGATGCTTGATGTTGCCTCCATGTCTTAAGAGAAAAAAGATGTTCCCCTGTGCTACTATCCATCAGTTTAATAGGCAAACACATTGCAATAAAGATTGTAATGCAGTTGAGAGAAAAAGAGTGAACACTTTCAGAAGTGTTACCAAAATATTAGTTAGTCATTTTACTTCTTTAGAAATAAAACTTGCGTGATAAATGTTATGGATGGGATTTATTCGGAGTAGGGTAGAATGTGATGCATGGCTGTTCTTTCATCTACTGTACTTATCGTAGAAATTTATAGACCTACATAAAAGAACAACCTATCAGAAGCTATTTTTATTCAGGCTACTTGAAATTTAGAACAAAATACCACTAGAATGTGCTTCACAGTAACGCACAGTGGTAACGATGTCAACTTTACATTTACTTTGCTCAAATCTATCTAAATCATCCAAAAATATTTCATAAGTCCAAAAACATATGTGTCCTAGAACCGGCTTATGTAAGCACTATCAAAATGAAACCAACATTTCATTGACATACGTATAGTGGCCAACATAGCATTGCACTTCGCTGTTCAGTAAGACACTTATCCAGCATTGAACATAATCAAAATTGACATGGCAACTGGATCTTACCAACTGTCTACAGAGGTTGGAAGTGCAGATGGACTCCAAAAATGGTGAGTAAATACCTGTCACTTTCTTACTGTGGCATTCTGCCAATGGTGGAGGGCTGTGCATGGTGCTCCTGTTGACAAGCTAAATATATAACATAAATGGCCAAGCTAGATGGTCTATCTATTGCTTGGGGAGACTGTCCTGGTCATCATCTCCATGCATAGAGGCTGGGGTGGTGGTTCCTCCTAATCAGGTATTCCCCATTGCTAACTGATCTCCCAGATCAACGTCACCCCTTTTAGGCCTCACTGAATCGATGGGATCTGCTTTGATTAGCTCCAGTGAAGCTAATCACACTCACCTAGTTTGGAAGGCAGCATCTATTGTTGCATCCTCTCAGTTGTGTGCAGATACAAATGTGGCCTACGGTTGCCAAAACTTCAGGGTTGACCAGGACACTGCTGTGTGCAACCCTGAAGAAAAATCATAGGAACAATTTAAAAGTAATTGTCTTTGGTTTCTTTTCATATTACTCCTTACCAGATATAAAATTATTATAAATAGGAGAAAAAAAGACTGTTTGGCAGATAGTCATGTCTTATCCAATTGTGTAACTAATCTTTTTGCTTTTTAGTTGGCGTAGGAGAGCAGTATGTCATACTGATGGATGCATTGGTTGATGAATGGCAGGAGGGAGGAAAGCATGTGATCAAACCTCTAGGAATACATTTATCCAGAGTTGGCAGCCCAACTGTGATGTCTGGACCTTGTGGGGCTGCAGATACTGGAGAAGGATGGTCTTTTGTGTAGTACAATGAGAATGCAAATGTTAATAATCTGATGACATATCCAATGATGCAACATTGACATAAACTGTGACATGTTTTCTGAGAAGACAAGCTGTACTGAAGAGCTGTGTTAGAAAGATCAATATTCTGTATAATAGTGTTTAAAAAAATAGGTTATTCAAACGCAATAGCGACTCATAGGTAAGGCAATTACAGAAATGTAGCACACTAAGAGTCAGGACAATATCATCTAAGGGAGCAGCCTCTTCAGTACAGGATTTAATCCCAACCCTCAAAACCTCATTGGAGGCAGAATCCCTGATGGAGCAACTTAGGGCTATATCTGGAAAGTAGATCAATCTTTGGTTCACCTCAAATCAATTTGATCAGTCAGTAGCTGTCAGAGATGGTGTCCTGTCTTTTAAGGGAAAAGGAACCTCAACCTATTCAGCCGTTGGATGAGCCCAGAGCATCACTACAAGCTTCCTCACGGGAATTTCCTTGGCCCGAACATCTTCAGCCTGTTCATCAATGACCTTCGTTTCATCATAAATTCAGAAGTGGAATGTTTGCTTTTGATCAGTCAATGTTTGATATCATTTGCATCGACTCAAATAACGAAACAGTCCATGTCCAATTACAGCAAGGCTTGGATAACATATGGACTTGGGCTGGTAAATCACATTGAACCATAAAGGTGCCTTCCATCAGTCACAGAATCTAACCATCACTGAATCTCCCATTATCCTGGGATATATTGTTGACCAGAAACTGAGCTAGATTAACCATATGAGTAGAAAATGTGTTGCTGGAAAAGCGCAGCAGGTCAGGCAGCGTCCAAGAAGCAGGAGAATCGACGTTTCGGGCATGAGACCTTCTTCAGGAATGAGGAAAGTGTGTCCAGCAGGCTAAGATAAAAGGTAGGGAGGAGGGACTTGGGGGAGGGGTGTTGGAAATGCGATAGGTGGAAGGAGGTCAAGGTGAGGGTGATAGGCCAGAGTGGGGGTGGGGGCGGAGAGGTCAGGAAGAAGATTGCAGGTTAGGAAGGCGGTGCTGAGTTCGAGAGATTTGACTGAGACAAGGTGGGGGGAGGGGAAATGAGGGAACTGGAGAAATCTGAGTTCATCCCTTGTGGTTGGAGGGTTCCTAGGTGGAAGATGAGGCGCTCTTCCTCCAACCGTCGTGTTGCTATGGTCTGGCGATGGAGGAGTCCAAGGACCTGCATGTCCTTGGTGGAGTGGGAGGGGGAGTTGAAGTGTTGAGCCACGGGGTGGTTGGATTGGTTGGTCCGGGTGTCCCAGGGGTGTTCTCTGAAACGTTCCGCACGTAGGCGGCCTGTCTCCCCAATATAGAGGAGGCCACATCGGGTGCAGCGGATGCAGTAAATGATGTGTGTGGAGGTGCAAGTGAATTTGTGGCGGATATGGAAGGATCTCTTTTGGCCTTGGAGGGAAGTAAGGGGGGAGGTGTGGGCGCAAGTTTTGCATTTCTTGCGGTTGCAGGGGAAGGTGCTGGGAGTGGAGGTTGGGTTGGTGGGGGGTGTGGACCTGACAAGGGAGTCACGGAGGGAGTGGTCTTTTTGGAACGCTGATAGGGGAGGGGAGGGAAATATCCCTGGTGGTGGGGTCCATTTGGAGGTGGCGGAAATATTGACGGATGATACGATGTATATGGGGGTTGGTGGGGTGGTAGGTAAGGACCAGTGGGGCTCTGTCCTGGTGGCAATTGGAGGGGCGGGGCTCAAGGGCGTGTTTTAAAAAATTCTCAAGGTCAAGGACCAGGCTCGCAGGAAAGTAGTCTGACACAGAACAAACAGCCAAGAGGCGAGTCTGCTAGAATATAAGTGTTTTATTCCCCGCAGCGTCGCCACAACCAGATCTCGTACTTACAACGGGTCTGGTTTATACTCACTCTACGTGTTACCGGAACTGGGAGACGTCAGTTCTCGTAGAGCGGTTGCCAACAACCCACGCTCGGCGGTTAAACGCAACCCCGGAGCAGACTCTACCGAACTGGAGACTTTTCCAGCTGATATACTCTTTTCGAGATCTAAACATTCATGTGAACAGCAGAGCAAGGCTGAAAAACACATTCCATTCTGGTCACATACAGATAAGAAGATTCACACGGGAAGGTGTGTAATAAGATTCACACGGGACTAAGCGACACCTTCCATTTTCGGTTAGATTCACACATGTATTGGGACACAATTTTAACCCTTTCACCACATTCCACTGCTTGGCCCAATACATGTGTTACATTATGATTCACACATGTATTGGGACATAATTTTACACCACATTCCACTGCTTGGCCCAATACATGTGTTACATTATGAGCACACATGTATTGGGACACACCACATTCCACTGCTTGGCCCAATACATGTGTTACATTATGCCCATATGTATTCTTTCTAACAAGCGCCTACGTACACGCCAAATATACAAGCAAGTCAGGACATTACAGCATGTTAAAATCACCAGGACCGCTACCAGGATCGACAAGGGTGGGAACAGGAATGTCCCCGCAGTGGAGGACATACCACTCAATATGTCCCACCAATGATGAGCTGACTCCACGTCCACTACACGGGCAGCATGTACTACCTCCTGTCCATGTATAAAGGTAGACACCGTAACCTTGGTGACATTGGTTTGATGCTTTCGTAATATCTGCTTAAGCTCCTCGGATCGGTCCAATGCTCGCTTAAACCGATCCAGGGAAATGTTCCAAGGATTCATCAGCACTTTCCACTGCACCTTGGTAAAGTGGCGAGCACTGCTATAAGTGGTCAACAAATAGGTCTGATTCTGCCAGTGCCACTGATAGACATTTGAGAGGCATCCCGAGAACGGTGCTGAGGGAAGCATAGGATGTGGATTATTGGTAGCCACACAGAGCGTGTGTGGCCCAATCTGCCACATCATGTCCCTTGGAGTCTCAACAGTCCATTCGCACAGGGCCGTTCCCTTAGTCAAGCAAGGGTCCCGATACCTGTCCATCAGTAGGCAAGTTTTCCCCTGATCAGTCTGTTCACAAGCGGACAGATCATAGGTAATATTGGTATCTGGGCTAAACCACTGTCCCCTTGTCTTCAGAAAATAATATCCAGAAGATGTAATCACTGGTAATACATAATATCGACAGACCGTAACAGTGTGGGTTACATTCATGGTAACAAAGTATCCGTTACACATAGTTGCGTTACACCATGTTCGTTCTGGATGGGTTATCATCCACAATTTCTCAGATACATTCCATAGTCCCCTCCACGCCTGTACATTGGGGGATGTTACCACACGCAAAAAGCGTTCTTTCTGTATTTGAGCATGCAACATTTGAATATGACAGGCAGTCCAATTTAACTGAGCCGTAATGTTCTCAAACAGTTCCTGAGTGGCACCCCAGACATCCAGTTCCCATTGCAGAGATCGTATCATTATTTCAGCTGTCTCTCCTTGAGTCATCATTACGGATGGCATCCACCTTCCAATAGTATGTAGTCCTTGTGAGGTGGCCTGTCCCGTGTTAGATAATTTAGTACGGGTTACCTCAGGGTCAATGGCATTCGAGATACCCATAACAGTTCCTGCGCCTCCCAGCAGGGTGTCGTACCACGCTCGTCTCCGCCTCTTGGTATGACACTCGGGTATGAGGGGCAACTGTACCCGCCAATGAACATCAGTGTGCAGTACCACCCGGGCCATCTGTTGACAAGTTGACATAATAGGGGCCAACTGTGTTCGATGCGACCGCACGCCCCCCGTGGCACCCCTCTTCGGTGCTGGCCCGCCCCGCGTGGGGTTTAATAACGCCTCAGACGGGGCGTTCGTCGAGGGCAGTACCATTATTAACCACATGAATCGATGACGATTCCGAATATCGGTGGCATTGCGCAGCCACAGATCTTCCCCCCGAGCTGTGACGCTCCAATGAGTCCCCGTTGTCCCGCATGTCTGGGTGCGTCGGTCCCACAAACACGTCTTGACTTGGGCATTTACCACCAGGGTGCAATTAGGCGGTATGAACGATATGTCATATTTTTCCCCATCCCGGCGCATGTAGCACTGTGCACACGTGTACAATTGACAGTCGCTGGTGAGAGTCAGAACAACGCACTGCTGACCGGGTTCACATGTAAAATTGTCCTGCGTCCGTCGCTGGCTACTGGCCTCCCACCGCACCTCATGGCGGGCGACCGGTACCAGCGTCCAGGCCGTGATACCGATGCCCTGGAGTGGCCATCCGATCGCGAACATCGCCAATAGGAGTCGCAATCCCCATGACCACCCCATGTTCAAGGCGGAGGGCCAGCCTGCGGGTGCATAGCAATTACAACATTATTTAGGTCTCACGTAAGTAGCACTGGTTCGCCGGGACGTTTGCCCAGGTCGGGTCCCCGGGGTACATAATGGTGACCAGACTGTCCTTCCCCTGTGCTATGATTTCGGCCGGCCTGGGGGGGCCGGTCGTCTGGCGCACCCATACCTTGGCCCCCTTAGTGTCAGTAGACCCAAATCCCCCCGTCCCACGCTCAGTAACCGTAACGGGAGCTCCCGTCTCTTCCACCGTTGTAAGGTTACATGGCTTAATGACCAATTGCGCTATTCTGTCCCCCTTCTGTATCACGTAAGGTTCAGCAGTGATGTTGACCAGGACCACCCCCAACTCCCCTTGGTAGTCCGCGTCAATTACGCCTGCCATCACATCAATCCCCTTTAGTGACAGTCCCGACCGCGGGAGGATATGCCCATAGGTTCCAGGGGGACAAATCAATCCTAATCCGGTCTTAATCACCGTAGGTTTCTGTTGGATCAAAGTCTGGGCAGTTAGTGCTCGTAGGTCCAGTCCAGCCGAAGCCGGCGTGGCCCTTACGGGAATATCAGCTTCCTCAGCGAATTTCCACATTTTAATAGGCTGAGTCTTTGGGGTATCACATACTCGTATCATCCTATTCAAGGGTGTTACCCCATTTCCTAATGGGCGGTTATTAATTTGTTTCACCACCCGAATTAGTTGCTTCTTCCAACCTGTTAAGTCATTGCAACCTCCTGCTTTTCGTAGTGAGGACTTCAGAAGCCCATTCATTCGTTCTATAAGTCCCGCAGCTTGTGGGTGATAGGGTACATGATAAACCCATTCCACGTGGTTATCGTGACACCACTGCTTTACCGCCCTTCCTGTGAAATGGGAGCCATTGTCACTCTGGACCTGTATGGGCAATCCATAAAATTGTTCAATCAAATCTAAACATCGCAAGGTAGCCTGTTGATTGTTGTGACGACAGGGATGGGCTACCAAAACCCCAGACATAGTGTCCACAGCTGTACATATGTGGTTACATCCTTGTGAGGAGGGTAAGGGACCCACAAAGTCCATTTGCCAGCTCTGTCCCGGACCATCCCCCCGATGGATATGTCCCATCATGTGTTGGGGCACTCCCTGCCGCTGATGTTGACACTGCTCACACTGGTTTACTGCAGTCTTAACATCATCTACCATAAGATCTATTCCTCGGTCTCGAGCCCATTGCAAGGTTCCTTGCACTCCCCAGTGCCCAGCCTTAAGGTGTGCCCATCTAGCTAGGTCCACTGAGGTGCCCCTTTGCACAATCATGGTTCGGACGATACCATCCACATATCGGTTATGTAGAGCTTCCACGTCATTTCGAGATGTATGGGCATCTACGTGGGTGATGTATATGACCAGGTATTGAGCTTTCTCCCATATATCTTCCCATAACTGTTTACCCCATACTTCCCTATTCTGGATCATCCACTGATTGGCCTGCCAAGTTGGCATCCATTGTGTCATGCCGTTAACCACTGACCACGAGTCAGAGAACAAACAAACTCCCATGACCCCTGCTTGCATGACTACCATATGCACTGCTTTTAATTCTGCCCACTGACTACTTTTTCCCTCCCCTAATTCTTCTAGGGTAGTGCCTTGTTTTGGGTTAAAGGCGGCAGCTTTCCATCTACGCTGTCCCGCTTTCCATTGGGCTGACCCATCTACGAACCAAGCCGTGGCTTGTTCATCCGGGGTCAGTTCATCATACCGTTTTCCCATCTTAACGGGTGATTCCTTGTATTCAATCACCTCAAACCATTTTTCCCCTTCCTCAGGGGCCTCCGCCACTTGCTCATGTAGGACTGACACTCCTTTCTGTCCAGTCCGCACTCTCTCCGACACGTACCATTTCCATTTAATGATGCTGCTCTCTTGGGCAGTTCCTATTCGGTGGGTAGTGGGGTCACTAAGTACCCACGGAAGAATAGGGATAGCTGTTCTCATGATCACTTCATGTCCAATGGTCAGGGCTTCGGTTTCCACCAAGCCCCAGTAGCATGCTAATAACTGTTTCTCAAAGGGGGTATACCGTTCCCCTGCCGGGGGTAATTTTTGGGACCAAAATCCCAATGGCTTACGGGTTCTTCCCTGTTTTTGCCATAAGCTCCAATTGGCATAATCCCCCTGTGCTGAGACTTGCAGTTCTACAGGTCCTGACTGTATCTTTCCCAAGGATACAGCTTGCTGTATCGCTTGCTTGGCCATTTCAAATGCAGTTTGATGGACCTCCGTCCATTCGAACGCTGCCTTTTTCCTCGTAACTCGATACAAAGGTTTTAAAATTTGTCCTAAATGGGGAATATGCTGTCTCCAGAATCCGAATAACCCAATAAATTGCTGCACGTCCTTCTGGGTGTGAGGGACGGCAAAGACCTGAATCTTATTTTTAGCTTTCGCAGTGATTTCCCTTTCCCCCTTGTTCCACACGATTCCTAAGAATTTTACCGTTTGTGAGGGACCCTGGATTTTGGCTGGGTTGATCTCCCACCCATATCCTCGCATATGTTGAACCAGTTGGTCCAGCAATTCCTGAACCTGCTTCTGACTTGTCCCCTGTATCATCATATCGTCAATATAGTGCGAGATCATCACTTCGTCAGGCACTTTAAAGGCAGCCAAGTGTTCTGCAACTATCCGGTGGCAGATAGTAGGGCTATGCAGATATCCTTGGGGCAATCGCGTGAACGTGAATTGTCTACCCTCCCAAGTGAATGCGAACTGTTCCTGCCTATCTTCGGGAATAGGAATTGTGAAGAAGGCATTAGCCAAATCAATTACTCCGTACACACCCCTGGATGATGTTGGATTCGTCCTATAATAGTGACGGCATCCGGGACCGCTGCCGTCAAGGCCGGAGTGTGACGGTTTAGTTGCCGATAATCTACCGTCATCCGCCATGACCCATCGGCTTTATGTACGGGCCATAAGGGGTTATTCCACGCCGTGGTGCATGTCCTAAGCACTCCCGCTTCCAAATAATCCTTAATTGTGGCGGATATTTCTTTATGTCCGCCGGGAATCCTATACTGTCTAAGACTTATTACGCGATCGGCGATCGGGATGGGGAAGGGGTCCATTTTAACCTTTCCCACTAACACCGTCCTACAGCGCAAAGCCATTTTCGTGATTCCAAATTCAAACTTCCCTTGTTGGAGGTGAAGTGTTAAACCGGCCAGAATGTCCATTCCCAGGATCCATTCTCTAACCGGTGTAATGATAATTGAATAAGTTTTAATGGGCATTGTACCTATCTTTAGGGGCAATTGTACTGTTTTTCCTTCAATCAGATTACCTCCCAGCCCAACCAGCGTGACTGGGGTTCCTTTAAACTTATGGGGCGTCCCATAGATTAAGGTGGCCTCCGCCCCTGTGTCCACTAGAGCCATAACGGTTTGGACGGATTTGCGCCAATAGATAGTCAATGATACATGAGGTCGAATGTCGTCTGCTGACCATTGGCTCGTTCGTGGGCAAACCCTTGGGGCTTGGCCCGATTCCTATTGTTCCTCCCATTCATCTTCCCCAGACAGCACTGGGTAAAGACGTTTGCCTCGCCCTTCTTTGTTCTTGCCTTTCTTACTAGGTTTCCGGCCACGCCTATCCACTTTATAACACTCTCGGAGGGGAGGCCGTACCTCCTCCTCCTCCTCGTCCTCCGAGGATTCCCACCGCTGGGAAGTGGAAGTTCTACCCCTTCGAGGCTCATTAACAACCGGACCCCGTGTCTGACATTTTTGTGTTAGTAATTCCACTAGGTCTTCCATAGTGGGTCGGGACTCCGTCTCTACCCGGGACACCTTCAGTCCCTTTCGTCTGCATAAGTCTTTTAATTCCGGTGTAGGTAGGCCATCAATCTCCGATGCTGGGACCTGCGCCCGTATCAAAGCTTGCCACAAAGCACGCCGTGAGGGGCCTTGGTTACTTCCTTGATTAGGGTTTACTTTTCCCCCTGCCCGAGCCTCAGGGCGACGCCCCTCCGTGCCCCCCTGAGAAGCACGGGTTGTGGGTCCCCAATCCCCCAAACCACCCATCTCCCTCATCATACTACGGGCATCTCCTAGGGTTTCTCCCCGTCCACTCAACATTATGGTTAATAACAGTGGTTTATAATGGGGGGGGGCAGTCTTCACTAGGTGGTCTCTAGTCTGTCTACTAACATTTGTGTTATCTACCTCGTCCAGCACTCCCAGCAACAGGGCATCCCGCACACACAAACGGGTTAGCCTCTGAACCCCTTCCTTAATTGTTGTCCAAGTTCCTTCCAAGGGGGGCCAATCGGACGGGAAGGGATACTGTTCGGCCACTGCCCTGGCATACATCCCAAATAAGGTCCCCATACTGCGATCTATTACCATATCCTTGGCTTGTCTGCGGTACCCCAGGTCTATGGCAGCATCCTTTGCTAATCCACCAAACTTGGGAGCATCCTGATAGTCTACCTGCACTAGTTGCCCCCCTTCCTCGAGGAGCCGAATTAGCCATAGCTCTAACGGCTCCCCAGGATTACGTCGGGTTTTCTGGGTGATAAACAGCACCTCATCGGTAGTGAAGTCTTCCGTTAATTCAGAGAATTCTGCAGGAGGCTGAGCCCGCGGTAATTCATGCATAATTGCCTCCCCTTGTTCATTCCGTATAGGGTTTCCTTCCTCATCTAACATTACCTCCCGTTGCACTGGGAGACGTCTCTGAACCTGCTTTCTCCTAACCACTGGTTTAGCTTGGAGTACGGGTGGGTCCTCTTCGTACTGATCATCTGAATCTCCCCAAATGTTCCCATCCCAATGATCGATATCCCACCGATCCCCGTTATTTAACTGGGCTACAAACGCCCGTACTTGTACTGGGTCCGGGGTTCGAGGGACCTTCCTTTTCTCTTTCCGTTTCTTAGCAGACAGATACATAATAGTTCGTCCTGCTAGTTCAGTTAATGCTGTCAATTCAGCTTTTAACTTCATAATTTCCTGCCTCAACATAGAGGCATCTCCCGAACTGAGTCCCTGCTCATGTTTCAGGAGGGCTAATTCTGCTTCAGCTTTTTGGCGCTTGTCTGACTGTTGTCTACAAGCCGCCGCACAGGCCCACATCCTCCGCTGTACCCCAGGCAAGGGGTTCTTCGGCAGGACTGGGATCCTCTCAAGGGTGGACAGCAGCGACCCTGGGGTTCCTACGCCCTCGGCCTCCCAGTTCTCCGGTCGCCCCCCACCATTTCTCAAACAAACTGCCACGCCATGCCACGGTCCATGCCATCCCGGGACGGTCGGGACCTCCACAGTTTGTTCCTCTGGTTTCTTAGCCTTTTTCCAAAACATTGTTCTGTATCAAAATCTTTCCTCAATTGCGATTGATCCTGCCGACTACGCCAAAATGTTTTAAAAAATTCTCAAGGTCAAGGACCAGGCTCGCAGGAAAGTAGTCTGACACAGAACAAACAGCCAAGAGGCGAGTCTGCTAGAATATAAGTGTTTTATTCCCCGCAGCGTCGCCACAACCAGGTCTCGTACTTACAACGGGTCTGGTTTATACTCACTCTACGTGTTACCGGAACTGGGAGCCGTCAGTTCTCGTAGAGCGGTTGCCAACAACCCACGCTCGGCGGTTAAACGCAACCCCGGAGCAGACTCTACCGAACTGGAGACTTTTCCAGCTGATATATTCTTTTCGAGATCTAAACATTCATGTGAACAGCAGAGCAAGGCTGAAAAACACATTCCATTCTGGTCACATACAGATAAGAAGATTCACACGGGAAGGTGTGTAATAAGATTCACACGGGACTAAGCGACACCTTCCATTTTCGGTTAGATTCACACATGTATTGGGACACAATTTTAACCCTTTCACCACAGGGCGGAGGAGCGGGAAATGGAGGAGATGCGGTGGAGGGCATCGTCGATCACTTCTGGGGGGAAATTGCGGTCTTTGAAGAAGGAGGCCATCTGGGTTGTACGGTATTGGATCTGGTCCTCCTGGGAGAAATGCGGCGGAGCCGAAGGAATTGGGAATATGGGATGGCGTTTTTACAGGGGGCAGGGTGGGAGGAGGCGTAGTATAGGTAGCTGTGGGAGTCAGTCAGTTAAACTTAGCTCCTGCTTCCCAAAAGCCTGTTCAATATCCAGAATGTATAAGTCAGGATGTGGTGGAATACTCTCCACTTGTCTGGATGGGTGCAGTTCCAACAGTGCTCAAGAAAGTCAACAGCATTCAGGACAGAATAACTCACTTTATGGTCACCCCATTCACCACCTTCAATATTCTCTCCTTCACCAGCAATATACTGAGGCGTAACATGTGCCATCAAGAAGATGCATTGAGTTCCTCACCAAACCTAATTTGCCATAATCTTTCAGTCTGTATATTCTATCAGCTAGAAGGGCAAGAAAGAAAATGCTTGGAATTACTGTCACCTGTAAATACTTTTTCAAATGACACACTATCCTGATTTGGAATTATATCACCATTCCTTCATTCTTGCTGGTTCAGAAATTGGATCTCACTTCCTATCAGCACTGTCGGTCTACCTATACTGCGAGGAGCGTAGTGGTTCAAGAAGGTAGAACTTCTTGTGACTCCAACATTGCCCGTGAATGGATAATGCTGCTCATGTTAGAAACCCAGAGATGCTTGTAGTTGGTGACCTCTAAGAGTTCAGGTCTGAGAGGAAATAGTGTCAGAATGTAACACTTCAATGTCAACCTAGGAGTTCAGCCCCTCCACCCTCTCATCCCCATAATTGGTATGTGTGAGGGTAGCAGTAGTGCATAAGAGGGCAAATTGTGCCACTCCTTGTTGTACCGGAATTGGCTTGGAGCTGAGATTCATCCCTTCCATTATGCTGCATTAAATGAGGTGCACAAGATGCGTGTTTCTGGAAACTGTTTGTGGTCCACCATTTCCTTGAAGGACTAAGATCCCAAAGGTGGGGATCAGAGATTTCACACCAGCCATTTGTACACTCATCTAAATTACAAAGCCTGATGACACTGCTCTAGAAATGCAAGAGCACTTTTCCATACAATGTGCTTAGCTTATGCATGAATGATAAGATCCAACAAACCCTGGGTTTGACTAAGACCGCACTCGCATTTCAAAAGTGTTGCAGGTGAAAGAAACAGTCAACAAAAAACATTGTATTATTCTGTGATGCCATCAACTGAAATGAGTGATTGAGTGATAGAATAGTTTTCACCATACAGCATAGTGTATATTGTATCATCAAAGATGCAACAGTGCCCCTTAATAATAATCATAATGTGGTAGAAATGCAGCAATAACCATTTATAAAGTGATGAACTCTGCTTCTCTTAAGCTTATTCAGTTTTCCATTTTGTTTTAACTAAAGAAATGTCACTGTGATCCTCAAAAAATAATATTAAAGTTAACTTAACGTGAGCCATTGTAAAAATAGTATTCATTTCATTAAATATATAAACTGCTCATTCTTTAATTAGTTCTGATAGCATTTGTTTTTCCATTTTTTTTAAACAAGCAGGTTAATAATCTCCACAAGAGCAAGCTTCTTTGAAGTGTAACTAAATATTCACAAAGCAAAGTGCTGTAAACACTACTCCATCCAATTCCACACTGTAAAGCTCCAAATGAATGGCAGTTGGAGGAAAGATACCATTTATCTGACAAATGAAAGTGGTAATGAGCATGGGCTATGCAGATAGAGCTAACAGCTCTGCCAGCTCACACTAGCTATGAGCAAATGCACTGGCAACTCTACGAAGGGCAACTGATGAAGGGAGGGTGTTACAAGATGGCAAACAAGGGGATCATAAAATTATAATTACATTTTTTAGACCAGACAACTCATTTGTGTGCATGAGAGAGAATTCTTTTAGAGATCACAGAAAGACCATTGCATAGATTTTTCCTCAATCTTGACATGCAGTATATTTCATTACAACGTGTTTATCTCATCTCTTGCTAGTTAATTTGAGACATTACTGTCTACCTTGAAGATGATTGTAGAAGTATGGCATTACCAACCAACACTCTTTCAGAATAGGATTATTAACTTTGTACAGGCTCGTGATACATGTTTTTCATTATGTGTATTCTTGCAGATTAAGATTTTAAGAGGTAATCATGCAGACTCAGCAATGGGCTGTGCTGGACTAGTCTGCAACTGGGACAATCAGGACTACAGTGTTCTCTGTCTCTTGTCTTGGTGTATAGATTCTCATGGGCATACCTTACTGTGGAATAACTAATTCCATTTAAGTTTACCTCCGCACCCTTCAAAGAGTTGATTTTAAAAAAAAATCCTGTTCCAATCATAATAAATCATCTCAAAACAGAGGAATGAACTATCTGACAAGAATTTGAAGATGGACCACAGGAGGGAAATTATGACGTGACTTACTTTAAATTCTCTGTGGTTGTGCTCTATTTTAATATATACTTTTCTCATGAGACATTATGTTATTGGTTTGCCCGTCAATCTGAGTGTGCCTCCCGAACTAGAAGCTGTGAGTAGTACAAACATTAATCAGAAATATGGCCAGTAAAATTTTGTTCAAACACTCCCATCAGTGCCCATCAAATGGCAAATGTGATCAAGTCAGACCTCACAGATTTTGTAGCAATTTCCCTAGAAGTTAATGATACAGTGGGTCATCAAATTAATCAATCTTCACAAGGCTTTGCAACTTTTCACTGTTGGGTGCTCTGGCCTCCCTGTCAAAAACTGGGCTATCATGAACTGCCTTAATGGCTGCTGCCATTTTAGTCAATAGCCCTCTGTTCCAGAATCAGCTCTCCACTGGACTCTGAAACTGCGCTCCAGTATTCATTCGCAAGCAAAGTCCAGCTCTTTACCAACATCTCGAAGCACTGAGTTAGGCCTGCTCCTAGTTTTTTCTGAACTCCAACCTTGCTCAGTTACATCAAGAGAATACTGCAGTGGGCTTTACAACCTCCACACTCTACACTGAAGTATTAATGCCCACAGGCTTGTATTGAGCCCTTCATGGCTTCCTCCACAACACAGAGCCAGTAATCTTCCTGCTTTCTCAGTTCCCCTGGACTTTTTCTGATTCCTGACTCCAACACTCAGCTGTTTACTAATTCATGGAACTTCTTCCTGTGATCTGACAGCACATAGTTTTCCTCCTGCTTTTTCTGTCTTCATAATTCAAGCAAGGATATGCTTGCATTGGAGTTACTAAGTTAATTCTTGGGATGAAAGAATTGTTCTTATGAGAAATATTAAGCAGGTTGGACCTGTTCTCTTTGAAATTTGCAAGAGTGAGGTGTGATCTTATTGAAACAAATAAGGATCTGAAGAGATTTGACAAGATGGATGGTGAAAGGATGTTTCACTTTGTGGAAGATTCTCAAATTAGAGAGGAAATTTCAAAATAAAATGTCTCCCATTTAAAATGAACATGTGGAGGACTTACCTCTCTCAAAGGGTTGATTTCTCTAATTTCAGAGCAGTAGAGGCTGGGTAATTGAATATATTCAAGACCAACTTATAGAGATTGTTCATCTACAAAGGAGCCAAAGTTCATGGGAGCGGTGGTCAGAAAATGGGGTTAAGGCAACAATCAGATTAGCAACGATCTTCTTCAACAGTGGAGTAGGTTTGAACGGCTAAATGATCTATTCCTGCTGCTCCTGCTGACATTCTTATGTTCTCCAACATTCTGCTGAGTTGAAATGTTAAAAATCACATAACATCAGGTTATAGTTCAACAGGTTTATTTGAAAGTACTGGTTTTCAGAATGCTGCTCTTTCATCAGGTGGGGCAAGGTGATAAGACACAGAATTAGATTAAATTCCGTACAGTATGCAAACAGGCCCTTCAGCCCAACAAGTCCACACCAACCCCCCCCCCCCACCCCCAACAGAACAACTCACCCAGACCCGTTTCCACATACTTAATACATCCAACACAGAGAGCAACTTAACATGGCCAATTCACCCGACCTGCACAGCTTTTGAAAAGTGGGAGGAAACCCACGTAGACAAGAAGAAAATATGTAAATTCCAAACAGATAGTCGCCTGAAGCAGGAGTCGAAGCCAGATCCCTGGTGCTGTGAGGCAGCAATACTAACCACTGAGCCACTGTGCTGCTCAGTGGTTAGAATTGGGGAGACAGGCCGCCTACTTGCGGAACGTTTCAGAAAACACCTCTGGGACACCCAGACCAACCAACCCAACCACCCCGTAGCCCAACACTTTAACTCCCCCTCCCACTCCACCAAGGACATGCAGGTCCTTGGACTCCTCCATCGCCAGACCATGGCAACACGACGGTTGGAGGAAGAGCACCTCATCTTCTGCCTGGGAACCCTCCAACCACAAGGGATGAACTCAGATTTCTCCAGTTTCCTCATTTCCCCTCCCCCCACCTTGTCTCAGTCAAATCCCTCGAACTCAGCACCGCCTTCCTAACCTGCAATCTTCTTCCTGACCTCTCCGCCCCCACCCCCACTCCGGCCTATCACCCTCACCTTGACCTCCCTCCACCTATCGCGATTCCAACGCCCCTCCCCCAAGTCCCTCCTCCCTACCTTTTATCTTAGCCTGCTGGACACACTTTCCTCATTCCTAAAGAAGGGCTTATGCCCGAAACGTCGATTCTCCTGTTCCTTGGATGCTGCCTGACCTGCTGCGCTTTTCCAGCAACACATTTTCAGCTCAGTAATGAACAGATACATGTTGTGAATTCTTTGTGGGTATCCCAAAAAGTTTGCCTCAGTAATGAACAGGTACATGTTGTGAATTCTTTGTGGGTATCCCGAAAAGGAAAATGTGGGAGTGCTCCACATAGGATGGTTTTAAACTATTCTGTATTGTACAAAAGAAAATTTCAAAACTGGCCCATTAGTTTGCCTTAGGCACAAGAACGTAGTCAATATCAGCTGGAGTAGGTTATTTGGCCTTGCGAGCTTGTTTGTTACTCAGCAAGAGCCTGGCTGATATTTTACCTCCGCTCCATCTTAAACATCAGTGTTGCCTTTCAGATTCAGGTCTTCTGTTCTGCTGAACGTGCCCCTCATAAATCTACAATGTATTTAACAGAACCTTTGTTGAAGGAATTATGTAGTTGCAAAAGAAGCCTGCACTCAGCATGGAAAAGATTTGTATTTGCCTGTGATGCCAAGCCACCTGGTGTGAAGTGCCACCATCTCTTTATCTCTCAGCAGGAATCCTAACACCCGTTCCTCGCTCTCTCGCTAAGTGTTGTAGCTGGAGCTCCTGTGACTGATAGAACTGCAGTCCCTTCCTACAGCAACATAAGAAAGCAATCAGTCAAATAAGCAATTTGCTGCTGCAATTATAACAAGAGAAAAATGTTTGAAGACGGCACCTCTACATCTTCAGCCACCAAGAAATGGACATGCTGTTCTGGATTTAACATATTTCATATATTGTCCTGTAGATGGTGAACAGACTACAGGCTTGGCCATTACTCAAATCTGTGTACGGCAAGGCAAAGGGAATATGTCCACATTCCTAAATTAGGTTTTATAAGGTTGTTATTAATACCAAGTGACAAGAATTGTATTGAAAATGTGTTGCTGGAAAAGCGCAGCAGGTCAGGCAGCATCCAAGGAACAGGAGAATCGACGTTTCGGGCATGAGCCCTTCTTCAGGAATGAGGGTCATTCCTGAAGAAGGGCTCATGCCCGAAATGTCGATTGCCCATTCCTGAAGAAGGGCTCATGCCCAAAACGTCGATTCTCCTGCTCCTTGGATGCTGCCTGACCTGCTGCGCTTTTCCAGCAACACATTTTCAGCTCTGATCTCCAGCATCTGCAGTCTTCGCTTTCTCCTACAAGAATTGTATTGTCATGTCTTCTAATGCTGGCAATAGTTGTCTCACAGATGCTCATACTCAAGTCAAGCAGCTGTGATTGTTCACTAACTTGATTTGGGACCGCTTGACTGGTTTTATTAACAAAGCGAATTAGTGCTGCAAAATTAAGAGAAAAATGACTTACTCAGTACTATTAGCAATACCCAACCCCTCAATCAATGCACCTTATGCTTGTAATGACATGGGAGGCTATAGGTTGTTGCTCATAGAAAATATTTCTGTGAGGATTGAGTCCAGTGTAAACCTAGCCAGGAATGGGAATTGTGATTTGCTTTCACCAACTGTACTAGCTAAAAGCGAGCACATGCTTTTAAAAAATTCATAAGGCTCTTCACAGAGATTTATAGAGAAATGACTACAGTTTGTTGCTATTACTTGCATTTTACTAAATGCATAATGAAAATAAGAGACTATTTGCCTAGCTTGTAGGAAATAGCTGCATAGTAAAATAATTAGTTATTAAGCTTTTTAATTGCTAATAGTACTGAGTAAGTCATTTTTCTCTTAATTTTCAGCCGGTTAAACACCTGAAACAGTTTGCTGCCAAACCTCAGCTCTGTTTACCACAATAGAAAGTTTGAATTACTGAGTGCTTGTCATATTTTGATCATAATTTATTAAAACATAAAAATATTTTGTAGCACCAGACAAGATTGGTGATGCAATGACATCAAGGTGTCACTAATCATGTCACCATGCTGTCCTCTGTATCTAAATAGCATAAAGTTTATGGCTCTTATAATGACACTTTATTATAGCAATGACACCCTTTAAAGACTTGAAGCCTGAAATCATAGATTTCAGAGTTATCATGAATATGTATCCCACAAAATATCATTCCATTCTGTGTTGTTTTATTGTGTACATTTGCTAATTATTATTTCCATAATTTTGAAAGCTTGATATCAGTAAGCAAAAAATTGTGATGGTTCAGTGTCTATCATTAATTTGATGCCAATATTTTTGCAATTGCTATTTGCTTCTTCTCATATACAAGAAAGATACTTTGAAAATACAGTATAGATATTTACTAAAACGTATGATATTTTTGAAGTGGAAGTTTACTGCATGCTGGCTTGGTTGAGGGTGGCCTGACAGCAAGCGTTGAAGCCAGTAAATATTTACTTGTTTAACATTATTATATTTATGCTTTGTTGCCTTTCAGTGCTGTGATGTCGGCACACCCCAGGGGTGGCTGGTGTTATTTTAATTGGCTCAGATTAATTTCTCTGCACCTGCCACCTGACTGCTTAACGCCACCATTGTGGAGCTAAATACTAACATCCCAGGAACATCGTAGGCAAAGCAATTTTACAAATTTATCTGTTGATGCTGAATGACATATCTGTAATATTTACATAGCACTCTCATTGTATGAAAAATGATCATGTTGCGAAAGCACATTTGAGATAAAATAACTGCGTGTGTCACAACTGTCTGTCTTCCATCACAATATCAGTCTGTCAGTGAGCCGAGAAGGCAGATGAGAGGGACAAACATGGAATGACTGAGGGAACATTTTGGCTGAGCCAGCAGACTAGGATTCTGGTGTAATTGCATTTTTAAGACCAGATGATTAAGAATTCACTGGAATACTCTTTAGAAACAAAAAAAAATCTCAAAACAGTGTCAAGGACAAACAGCGATGGACAGGTTTGAATCAGAGTGAGAAAGACATGTGATATTTCAGCGCTTTATTTGGAGCTGTTGCAAAATCCCTCAATTTTCTACTTTCCATGGCTAGTATAAATTGTTAGAGGACATCCTTTATTGGAAAAACAAAAGATTTTTGAATGTAGTGGCTGGAAACACCAAAAACTGACGTGCCAAAGCAAAAGACTAAAGCTGCATTCCAGTGACTGGGGATCACAGTCAAAGATGGCTGCCCATTTGCATAAAACCTTCCACATTTCTTTTTTAATTTTATAATCAATGTTCAGAGATATTATTACACACCTCTGGAGTTGATGATACTTGAAACCAAATCTGCTGTTCCAGAGATAGGGACACTGCCACTGCACCACAAAGGCAACCAAACTTTCCACATTCTTTCCAAATAGAGACAATCTGTCTGCAATCCAGAACAAATGCTTTGCAGGAGTATGTGAAAGGTAACAGTCCAGTAAACCACGAGGAAAGCTTCAATCATCCAAGCACTCAACTGGGTGGAGAAAATCCATCAGATATTATTGCTTGAGCAATAGGACAGTGGCTATGAAAGTAATGTGCTTTGACATAATCACATTGTGTAACTTCAATACACTAACCCTGACCATATGCAAGTCTCATGTTTGACTCCATATTATTGACTTTAATTTGAATAAATGTGAGGTATTGCATTTTGGTAAAATAAATAAGGGCAGAACTTACACAAGTAAGGGCCTTGGTATCATAGAATCACCACAGCATTGAAGCGGGCCATTCAGCCTATCAAGTCTATGCCAACCCTCCAAAGTGCATCCCACTCACCCCTCTACCCTATAATCCTGCAGTTAACCCTGTGATGTTGTAAAGCAGAAAGACCAAGGGGTTCAGGTACATAATTCTGTGAATTTTGTATCACATGTAGATAAGTTGGTTGAGAAGGTATTTAGCACACTTGTCTTTATTGCTCAGACCTTTGAGTAGAGGAGTTGGGACATTATACTGAGGTTTTACAGGATGTTGGTGAGGCCTCTTCTGTAGTATTGTGTCCAGATCTGGTTGCTCTGTTATAGGAAGGATGCTATTAAGCTGGTGGGGGTTTCAGAAGAGGTTTACCTAGGTGTTGCCAGGAATGGCAAGTTTGAGTTATGGGGAGAGGCTGGATAAGCTGGAACTTGTTTCATTGGAGTTTGGGAGGTTATAGAAGTTTATAAAATCACGAGGCACGTAGATGAGGTGAATGGCTGTCTTTTTCCCTAGAGTGGGTGATTTCAAGATTGGGGGCATATTTTTAAACTGAGAAGGAAGATTTAAAAAAAAAACATGAGAGGCAATTGTTTTACATAGAGAGTGACTCGTGTGTGGAATGAACTTCCAGAAGAAGTGGTGGATGTGGATACAATTACAACATTTAAAAGACATTTGGATAAATACATGAATAAGGAATGTTTGGCGAGATATGGGCCAAGTGTAGATAGGTGGGATGAGTTTAGTTTGGGATTAGCGTCAGCATGGACTGATTGGGCTGAAGGGTCTGTGTTAGTGCTGTATGACTCTATGATTCACTGGCAGGTCAGTGAGAGAAGATCATGTGACCGGCTTACTTGCCCTTTGTGTGTTTAAGGAGTTGTTTTCTCTGCAAAATGGAACAAGTTAACTGCATCCCCATAGGAGCAAAACCGTGATAGGTTTCCCTCTCTTTCGTGCCTGATGGCATTCCTGTTTTAACCCCTGTTTACTTCGTTTGACTATCTGGATACTGCAGACAAAGATTTTAAAAATAACTCCACCCAGCAGCGACTGTCCAGACCAGGTGACTTTCTGGCTATAACTTTAAACTACCTCGCCGAAAGCAATGGGAACCAAATTCAGTCAGAATCCAAGTAACCAACCTTCAAGAACCATTTTAATTTGACGCTGTTTTAAATTGCTTAATACATCCTCCCTACCTTTAATCTACTTGTGAATGTGAACTTCACAAGAATGTGTTTGTAAAAAAGTTAGTGTATACCTATTATTTTAGTTAGGTTTGGTTAATTATAATTTAAAAGTAATCTTCTTTTGGTAAAAAAGACCTCTTTGTGACTTTTGCGATCATTGGGTGTTGACTCATTGAATTCATAAGTGTATTCTTTTCAAAAAAACCTACTGGTGGTCATGGGAGGAGAGGAAAAAGAGACAAGTCTTTCAACCCTTCATCACCTGATCGAACAATGCCATGTGGCTGTTCAATCTGATTGAAAATGGGAATAGACTATGGAAAATGAACAAAAATTGCACAAGATGGTAGAAATAAAGGGAACTCAGTGTTAAAGAGAATGAAGCAATTTGAAAGAATGTTTAGATAAGCTGAGAAATAACAATAGAGAATTCAAGGACTATAATCCAGTCATGCAATGAATGGAAACAAGCATGAAGAGGGGGAAATAACTTTAATGGTGCTTAATAAAAGGATTGATTTCCTGTTGTATTTAAACATTGATATCAAGGTACTGCATAAATATGATAGGGTCCTGGTTGTAGGAAATGAGTGAATCAGATAATTTATGGGCAAACAGTAGGAACGAAAAGATCATGAAATTGTTTCACCTAATGTTCCTTAAAGAAAGTCAGCTTTACTCTTGATTCTAGTATCTGCTGTATTGCTGTCTCTTGATACAATTTGAAATGGCCTGACCAGCTACAAAGCAATTGGCAGAAAGCTTGAAGGTATCTTCTCACCTTCAACTTGCAGCTGCACGAGGGGACAAGCTCAAGTAACTTTCTATGAGGAACTTGGTGTTTTGCTTCTCGGTGAAAAACTCACGCCTTAAAATCGATGCAAGGAGTTAATCTCTATTCAGTGCAGCAGAAAATGCAGCAAAGCGGAATTCCCCTAGATTCCATCCATTTGTTGCCCTTACAGAAACCTCCAAGTGCTCATGCAGCCACAGTGGAGGTGTCTCTTCCTCTGGGCTGGGGAATCTGCATTCAAGTGTCACCCCCTCCAAAGGTGCATAATAACATCTGCGATCAAGTTGAGAAGAGGAAATTTCCAGTGCAAGGTAACAGTGAATCTTTCATCTGTTCCTTCACGTCACGATTAGATGTCTGCTCCAGGCAATCAGCAGAATTCTGGCCATTACGTTGTTAGTTAGCATCAACAGAACTCATTCCAGCTGAGTGTTGGTATGAATTTCCCTATGGGTCCAGACTCAGCAGGAAAAGATAAAAATTACACAACACCAGGTTATAGTCCCCAACAGGTTTATTTGGAAGCACTAGCTTTTGGAGTGCTGCTCCTTCATCAGGTGATTGTGGAGAATAAGACCTGGATTTTAGAATGCATTCTAAAAGATGAGAGACTTATCAAACAATCCGGGTCTTTTTCAATATATAATTTCAGTTACATCACACTGTAAACTTTTGCCAAAAATTCTGTGTCTTACAATCTTATTCTCCACAATCACTTGATGGAGGAGCAGCACCTCAAAAGTTAGTGTTTCCAAATAAACCTGTTGATCTATAACCTGTGATGTGTGATTTTTAACTTTGTACACTCCAGTCCAACACCGGTGTCTTCAAATCAGGAAAAGATTGTCATTCCCAAAGACAATAAAAGGACTTTGAACCAAGATTTTCCTTTAGTTTCCCTGTGAGCTGATGGTCTTTGAAACATATCTATTCACTTGGCTTTCATTGCATAGTCAGAGTAGCATGTGGTACCACACCAATTCTACTATGACAAGAATTCCTCAGGATAGAGACCTTGGCCTATATTCCTTCAGCTGCTTTAACAGTGACCTTCAGTACATCAAAAGACCAGAAGTGATTGCACAAGGTTGAGCACCCTTGATGACCACTCGGATACTAAAACAATATGTGTCCTTGTGCAACACGATCTGTATAACAAGCAAGCTAGGGCTGATAAGTGGCAAGTAACATTCACTTCATACAAGTGCTAGTCAATGACCAACTTCAACAAGAAAGAATCTAAACATCTTCCTTTGACATTCATTAGTGTTAATATTACTGAGTCCCTCAATGTCAATATTCCAGGAGTTATAGTTGACCAGAAACTGAACTGGGCCTGCCATATAAATATTGTGGCTTCTAGATCAGATCAAAAGCTGGGAATTCTGCAGCAGGTAAGTTGTCTCCTACCTCTCCAATGGCTGTTCAGCATCTACAAATCACAAGTCAGGAATTTGGTCCAATATTCTCTACTTGCTTGAAAGAGAGCAGCTGCATCAATATTCAAAAAGAGTAACAGTATACAGGAAAGACAGCCCACTTGGTTGTGTCCCATCCATCATCTTAAAAATTCAATCTCTTCACCGCTGTTGCCATGGTAATAGTATGTACTATTTATAAAATGCACTTGTTTGACTGCTCCTTCCAAATGCATGACTTCTACTAGGATGGCATGACTTGCACTACCTTCTGACTGTATTACTGTTTGTTCACTGTTGCTGCATCAAAATTCTGGAATTCCATTCCTAACAGCTCTGTTGGTGTAGTTAACCCCAAGCTCCACAGTGGTTCAAGAAGGCACTCACCACCACTTTCTCAGGGGCAACTAGGGACAGGCAATAAATGCTGGCCCAGCCAGTGATGTGTACATCTTGTGAAGAAATGAGAAACAATCACTTCTGTTTCCCCATGTCCGTACATAGATGGCTGCAACCTGAGACAGGAGATGGGTGAGAACTGCATTGACAACATGCCAAGGATCCTGCTGCACCAAGTGTGTCTTCAGAGAGGAACCCAGAGGTTCTTTCAAACTCTCCTTTTTCTGGCTTCATTTAAAAGATGCTAAATGGTCATTTGCTTCATGGAATCATTGATTTTCCTATTATTTCCGTGCATTTATACCAATCTTTCATTATTCTGTGTTGCTGTTAACATTTAAACCAAATCATAGCAAATGGTATAGACAGATATTGCTTTGGAGGTTCTGAACATACTGCCTGATTTAGATGAGAAAGAGGGGTCGCCATTAGAGACCAGAGATTGCAAGTACACCAACTTCAAAGCATTTGATCTGGAACCCTCATCACCTCATAGTTTACTTTTGCAAAGATTTGTTTGCCTTGGACACATCAGAGGAAACCTCTCTCACAGACTCTGCTGCAGAAGTTTGCCTGTCACAAAGTTGCACATTCTAATATAAAATTGCCTCCAGTCAGCGCCCAAAAAAAGAGATATCTGGAGAAGAAGATTTCATGTCTCTATGTCCTTTTGATCCATCACAGGGGACATGTGCTACACCCATAGTGTCTGTAGGGCATCTGTCAAACAAGTGACAGGACAATGTTTGCAACTGGCGGCACATTCAGTCGTTTTCCTGTGGAAATGAGATAATAGATGGACAAGCTTTCACTGGTAGCAAAGTTCCCTCAAGTACAGAAATTATAATTAACATACGTATGCATCAGCACCTTGCATATTAATCTCATGACCAAATGAACTGAAATATATTCCATCATTGCTTAATTGGTGTTTGGCATTCAAAGGATCCACAAAACTGATGGATGCCACTTAGATGAAATGCGAGGGCCTTTGATTTGATAGCCCTCTGATATCCCTGTAACAACAGAGGTGCATCTTAGCTAGGATAACAGGAAATAAACTTCTACCCCTCCATCTTCCAGACTAGCAATCTATTCAGTATTGGCCCAATTAACAAATAGGAGAAGTTATGTTTTCATACCATTTTCAGAGACCCTGGCCCAAATCTTAACTTAAATTTGAGTTATGGTCAATGTATCACCCAAATTCATGTATGCCTTTCCTAATGACCATCATCTTGGTCTAGGTCATGCGTACTATCTGAAAATCTGCATTTCACTCTCAAAATTCTCTATCACCTTCATTGTCTTCATAATAGATTTTATATGATTTGAAAGAAAAATAATTTCAGTTTGCTGGAAGGAAAACAAGTGAAATGGAATTATTTAATCTTGCTTTTTGGAGCTGCTCAAACATTTAGACATAATGCTTATAATTGGAACACTTTTTTTACAAAGACAAACTTGCATTATCCAGTATATCCTCCAACAGCTACGTTCAGCAATAATATTAATGGCAAGCAATGAAAGGAATCCAGTTGATGTTTGTGGTTTCTGTAAAATGTATACTCATTCCTATTTTCCTATTGAACTCAAAACTGGTGGCACATAATTAATTCTTATTCAGAACGCAATTATAAATTGAAAAATATAATAAGTGCTGCAAGAGTCCTCTTTCTAAAGCCTGGACTGAGGGAAACAATTGGCACAAAGTGTGTCAAGCTTTATTTTTAACAGTGCTGTGCCTGAACTGGGAATGTTTGATTCTGACACTGGGTATTCCATTCCCATAGCTATGACATTCCTGACGTTGACAATCACAAAAATTCACACATAAAAAGATTTGAAAACCTTTGGAGTCTTGATACTTAATCTGAAAAATACTGAACTCTTCATTTCTGAAGATCTAAGATGAAAATACTAATATAAAATGTCATGTACAAATGTGAAAAAGAATAATTTTATTTTCCATTGCCTATAGAATCTCAATAAAATGCGCTATGCATTTTCACACTTGGAATATTAAGAATAATGCCAAATATTGAAGACAATAAGTGGCAATTACTAATGTACTCTGGAATGCCTTGAAGAATCTTCCCTTATAAGCACTCACTTTATAACAGATCATCTTTTACAGATATGCTAGGAAACATAACTAATTTATAAAGATGTGAGTATACACTGAGTATGTATTTAGAGTCATAGAGAAGTACAGCATGGAAACAGACCCTTTGGTCCAACCTGTCCATGCTGACCAGATATCCCAACCCAATCTAGTCCCACCTGCCAGCATCCAGCCCATATCCCTCCAAACCCTTCCTATTCATATACCCATCCAAATGCCTCTTAAATGTTGCAATTGTACCAGCCTCCACCACATCCTCTGGCAATTCATTCCATACACGTACCGCCCTCTGCGTGAAAAAGTTGCCCCTTAGGTCTCTTTTATATCTTTCCCCTCTCACCCTAAACCTATGCCCTCTAGTTCTGGACTCCCCAACCTCAGGGAAAGACTTTGTCTATTTACCCTATCCATGTGTTCTATATTCTGTGTGCCGGTCTGCACTGTCATTTTCTGTGTAACACATACTATGCAATTGACTTATAATTATTCAAAAAGAACATACTCCCATTTACGTTTCACCATTCTTCTCTACTTTTGGTTCACACAACCCCTTGACAAAGCAGGTAGCAAGATGATCTGCTCCCAAACCACTTTGTGTACACAACAGAGTATGGCACCAGTGATTTCTCTTCTCTCCTGTGCCAATGAGACATAGAACTGGCTGTTCCCCTTTTGGTGATGTGATCGAGGGCAGGAAAACTGCTCTGTTTAGTCCTGTATCCCATTATTCAGTGATAACCTGTTGCATTGTCATTATATTTCTGCTTTGGTTGTTTTCTACCATTTCTTGTCTGTTTGTATAAGAAGTAAGATACAGAGGTATGTTGGTCTCTGAATTACAGAACAAGCAATCCAATGTTAATATTGCATTTGTGAGCACTAATGTAGCACTATGTTGCAGTTCTGTGCATCTACTCTCGTATTTACTCTAATACTAAGGCCTGTATTCTAGGGTTGTGCTTGGGCATTTCTGGGTAGGGAGCCATGTAAGGATGCATCTCCCACTTTAGATTAACAGGAAAATAGCATGGTGATAACTGGAAGTATCAACAAGCAACTATATACAGCACTTGTGGTTATCTAGAATTCTGTCAAGGTGTGTTCACATAAAACTAAGTTCACAGCCTTGCCTTCCTAAGTTGCAGGAAGGGCTTTATGTTAGCAAGGCACTCTACGTTGCTGCCATGCTAACATAGTTTGATCTTGACCTATCAAATGTGGCAGCAATAAATGCCAAACATGTCAGCTGAACAGAGTTCTGGTGTACTGCGTTATTAACACTTGTATAGGTGGCTACTGTAGTGGTGAACCATTTCTCTCATGTTTCCAGAAATAAATCTCAGAATTTTCAGTGCATCTGGATCTTTGATTCCTGAAAAGGAGGTTCTGCTGGTTTTTTTTTAGATGTGGGAGCAATATAAGGTACAGTTGCCAGAGATTTAACTGATCATAGGGCTTCCCTCTCATTAGAGAGTGACTGATGCTAATCTAACCTGAGGGTTGCCATGCCCTTCAGGTGAGGGGAGAGGTTGGGAGGGAGAGTCCTTCATGGTAACCTGAGCCAATCACCCGCCCTGTATCACAAACCAGCCACCCAGTGAGTGAACTGAGTGAACTGATCCCCAGGAAATTTAGAAGGTTGAAACTTCTCTCTAGATATATCATGTTTAACTCTATCTTCTTTTTTCCATACATGCACTCACTTGCTCAACTCACTCAGCTAAAACATTTAAGAATGCCTGATGTAAGTTGTGTTTCCCAAAATGCTGCCAATGTGACTAAACATCTTCTGCTTCTCGGAAGAATTGCAGAGAGTTGAGTGTCTGGAAACAACAAGGCAGCTTCTGTGTTACTCTCACTGTGTCAAAGTGTCACCACAGCTGCAAACACTGTTTCAGAGTCATGCAGTGAATTACAGCAGGGAGCACTTGATGAAGCACAGAAAGAAAACAAATTTGCATTTAAATAGTGTTTTTCACATTCTCACAATGTCACAGAGCACTTCACAGTCTACATGCTGCTTTTCAAGTGCAGCCAATGTTGTGAAGTAGGAAATGTGGCAGCCAATTTATGCACAGCAAGCTCCCACAAACAGCAATGATCATATAATCTGACTTGGTGATGTTGCACAAGACACTGGGGATAACTCCACAGCTCTTTAATGTCTGCTTGAGAGGGCCAGATGGGGCTTTGGTTTGGTGTTTCATCTGAAAGATGGGCTCAAATAAGCACACGTGGAATTAGGGCAGTGCCATCTTCTGGGTGGAGAATTGATTCAAAGTTGTCATCTTTTTCTTTGACAGAAAGATTGGGAACCAGAGGGCACAGATTAAAGGGAAATGGCCAAAAAGAACGTGAACAACTTGAGGAAAACTTATTTTACACAGCAAGTAGTTAGGATCTGAAATATACTGCCTGAGAGTGTGATCGAAGCAGATTTACGTATAGCTTACCCTACAATCCTTGGAGAAATCAATTGATTTGAAACAAACAAATCCCCAGATAATCCAATAGAAATAATGAGCAAGATTTTACTTTTTAAAACTTAATTGCAAAAATAAAGCCAAAATCACTGCAGATTAAATGTGCATTGACAAACAATAAACATGATGATTTTAACTTTAAATTAGTATAATCCCAGACCACACCATCAAATTTATGTCACAACCTGTCAGTAAGTTTTATTTTTAAAATAGACAATGTATGAAATCCAGGGGACTTCCTAAGAGAATAAAGCCACAAAGATTTCATGTTTTTGAACAACAACAATAAACTTTACAATCCAATCTTAGAACAGTGATAAAATTATTATGTACAATTTATATTCTCTACAACTAACATCTGATAAATATGGGTAATAGACTGTGATCAAACATCCCACAGAGCACATTGAATAACAAATGCAATCAAGCCAGATCCTATGGATTTGGTAGCAATTCCGCCTCAGACGTTAATGGCACGGTGGGTCATTAACGCTCATTAAACTTCACAAAAGATTGCAATTCTTCACAGTTGCTGACGTGGCCCTGAAATACCATCACAAGTTCTGTTCCATCATGGCTAACTTAATCATTGCCCTTGTTCCGGTTGATCACCCTCCATTCTTGGGTCTATATTCTCCTGAGCTGTGAAACTGTACTCCAGAATTCATTCATGAGCATAACAGCAGTTTTTCACAGACAGTTTTTCATTTGCCACTGCGCCTTTTACCCAAAATCTTATGCTGCTTATGAATGGTTCAAACGCCCACTGTCTCAACTGCACTGAAGGATTAATGTTTTCAGGCATCTCAGCCTCTCAGGACCTCCTTCAACACAGAGTCAGCAACCTTCCCACACTGCCAGTTCCACAGGGTATCTTCTGATTCCTGACTCCCAACACATTGTTAGCTACCAATTCCTCAAACTTATTTCTGAGTTCTTATAGCACAGTGCCATTCAGTTGTTCTTGGTTCCACACACAATCTGTGTAGTTTAGCTGCCTTGGGCAGCATGGTGGCTCAGTGGTTAGCACTGCTGCTTCACAGCATCAGGGTCCCAGGTTCGATTCCAACCTCAGGTGACTGTGTGTGGAGTTTGCACATTCTCCCCGTGTCTGCGTGGGTTTCTTCTGGGTGCTCCGGTTTCCTCCCACAGTCCAGAGATGTGCAGGTTAGGTGAATTGGCCATGCTAAATTGCCCATAATGTAAGGTGCATTAGTCAGAGGGAAAAAGGGGTTTGGGTGGGTTACTCTTCAGAGGGTCGGTGTGGACTGGTTGGGCCGAAGGGCCTGTTTCCACACTGTAAGGAATCTAATCTTCCCAGCAGTCCAACTACCAGCCGTGCTCCTAACATTTTGTCTCTGCCTATTTCTATCTGTTGTTATGAAGGAGGTTAAAAAGCCACACTATGGGTCACAACATGGAATAAAAGATAGTTTTTCCAGTGTCAGCAATTAAATATTTGATCTATAACAGACTTTTAAACAAAATATCTGAAGGGAATGGAGGACTTGAGTTATAAAAATAGCTCAGAGGCTGGAACTTTTTTCACTGGAGCAAAAGAGGTTGAGGGGTGACCTTATCGAGGGATATAAAATCAGGAGATAGATAAAGTGAATAACAAAGGTCTTTTCCCTAGGGTAGGGGAGTTCAAAGCTAGGGGGCATATTTCTAAGGTGAGAGGAGAAAGTTTTAAAAAGGACATGGGAGCAACCTTTTACACAGGGCATGGTTGGTGTGTGAAATGAACTGTCAGAGGAAGTGATGGACGCAGGTATAGTTACAACATTTAAAGGACATTTGGATAAGTACACGAAAAAGAAAGATTTGGAGGAATATCAGCCAAATACAGGCAAGTGGGACTAGTTTAGTTTGGGAACATGTTCAGCATCTCTAGTTGGACCAAGGATCTGCTTCCATGCTACATAACTCTATAAATAGATTTCTTAGTAAACACAGTTCTCAGTTTATTATAAAAACAAAAAATATTCAGTCAGAAATGTAATGTTTGGGTAACATAACAGTAAGTAATATAAATGCATAAAAGCTTATCCAACTAAATATACACAAAATGTGCAAACAAACACACACATATTGTCTTCAGGAAGAGTAGAATCAAAATAGATTTCTCTGCGAAGATTGGATTTCCAAAGGAAAAAAAAATGGCTAATTCTTGACAGCAACAGGGTAAAGTGTAGGATGTTCTGGAATTTGATGCCTTGATGTTCTGGAATGAGTGGCCATTTCACCCTTGGCACACAGTTATCTCTGAATTCTTCCAGACACAGCTTGTTCAGAAAGTACAATCTTAAGCTGTGTTTTCAAATACTTGTCCAAAAGAAAAAAATAGATTTCACCCTGCACCAAAGTAGAAGGCTTTCTTTTCAGAAACAGAAGTGATCAGCTGGGCAACCTGTTCCCTCCATGCCAGTTAGTATTCAAGACAGCCTCAACCAGCGTCTAAAGAAATGTGAACAGTTATTAACAAGGTAAAAAAGAGGACTGCAGATGCTGGAAACCCAGGTCTGGATTACAGTGGTGCTGCAAATGCACAGCAGGTCAGGCAGCATCCAAGGAGCAGGAAAAGCGATGTTTCGGGCAAAAGCCCTTCATCAGGAATAGAGGCAGGGAGCCTGCAGGGTGGAGGGATCTTGTAGAGAGAGGAGAACTTCTTCAAGGCAGACATCCTTGCAAGAGGATTTGCAGTAAGGTTAAAATCTCTAATCCAGCAGTTATTAAGTCATGTGATTTCTGGAAGCTTTGTTAAAAATTCTCTAATGTTCACAGTGAACTTTCAATTACCCTTTTTTAAAAAAAAATCTACTCTAAGTATATATGCAAAATGTGAAATAAATTCCTTTTTTTCCACAATTCTTCAAAACTTAGGTCATCCATTACAAAGCATTAAGCAGTTAGATTCACACAAAGCATCTTTATGATGCTGCCTTTATCTTTCTCTAACTTACTGACTGTAACTTTTGAGTGAGACATCAAAAGCGCTGCACTCAGCACTGCCCTGTAGTTTGGCAGAATTGAATGTTGCTACCTAGCAACTTTTGAAACTAACCATTCCATAAATATTAGTAGTCACAGATTGCTGGCTTGCTTAGTACAAAAATGGATACAAATAGAGGATTTTGTCACAATATATTCAACACATCAAAGATACTGAAGTTTCTCAGCATTGCTCTGAGCATGTGTGTAGCATCACATGGAGACTCAAAGTCTATTCATAGAATGGCAAAGCCAGTATTTATTGTCCATCCTTAAATGCCCCTGAACTTTGTAGTTTGTCAGACCATTTCAGAGGGTTGGTCAAGCACATTTGTTGCGAGTCTGCAGTTACATATATAACAGACCAGATCAGAGCAGCAGATTTACTTCACTACTGCACAAGTTTTTTTTGACAATCATTGGTAGTTTCATGGCTTTAATTCTCAAAAATGTTGAGTGAATTGTTTTTATGAATTGAATTCCAATTGCAGCTGCCATTGGCGGATTTGAACCTGTGTACCTAGAACATTGCTCTGGGCCACTGGTCTCAGGAGTTCCAGTGAGATACATGTAGGTGTAAACTCTATACAATTATTTCTTCTCAGTGAATGGCTGTAGATGGGAGAGACAACAAACTTGAAGGTCACATTTTCAGGAAGGATCGCACAATCTCTTACTGTCAATGCAAAAAGATATGTCTGGAAATGTGCAAAAGTACAACCATCAGAATATAACTACTTAACCATGGGACTAAACTGCTCAGTATTTGTTACTAAAATCTAGATTAGTGTGGTCCTGGAAAAGCACAGCAGGTCAGGCAGCATCTGAGGTGCAGGAGAATCGACGTTTCGGGCAAAGGCCCTTCATCAGGTATAGAGCTCTATTCCTGATGAAGGGCCTTTGCCCGAAACGTCAATTTTCCTGCTCCTCGGATGCTGCCTGACCTGCTGTGCTTTTCCCGCACCACTCTAATCTAGACTCTGGTTTCCAGCATCTGCAGTCCTTGTTTTTACCTATTTGTTACTAAAATAACCAACTGAGGTTACATTATGAGGCCCAGACATTATCAATGCATTTTAGTTCCATAATTTCCCTCAAAGCCTACCACACTTCATGCCCACTTAGGCCCAGCAGGCATTCACTGGAGTAAATGGCATATTAATCCATCAGGCAGAATATATTGCATTGTTATTCACCAACTACGTACATATTATTCTCTGAAAGATGGTCCACCTCTTTTAGATAAATGCAATTGATTTTGGAGCAGAGGACGTGCAAAGAGTCACTTTATGTCAAGTTTACTCTTAGAAAGCAGGAAACAATGGAAGAAGTGAGTGGTAACCAGAAGTAATTTGAAGAAACTGGTTGAGTGCAGAAAGCACATTTATTGGTTGCTCAGCAGCAACCTGTTTGGTTTGGAGCTTGGGGATGAGGTGTTGATACAATGATATTATCTCGGCAGAAATCTGGCTTCAGTTTGGGAATGTATTCACTCCCGTCCCATCCTTTCATTTATCAAGGTGTCAAGCCAGTGGATTCTGTGTAGTAAAAATCTGTGCTCGTCAGCTCTTTTTCTCTGCCGCACTCCTGCCGATTTACATTGATGACTGGCTTCGCCTCTTGTCACTGAGGTAGAAAGCTGCCGCAGATTTTTATATCGAGCTTGTAACTCTAATAAAGGATTGTAATAGTGCAGGTAATAAAGCAGGCAGCCAGGCATTCGAAGGAATAAATAGACATGGCTGCGCTGTGAATGGCTTTGAGGAAGCAGGAAAACTAGAGAAATAGGCTGCCGTGAGGGGAAAGAACTGATTTAATTTGCAACTGCAAAGCACAGCAGACATTTAAAAGAAAATACATGAGAATTTGCACTTGTTCAAAAATATTTCCCTTTTTACATTCTAGGAAAAATGGTTTTTAACCATTTCAGATCTGATTGAGTCACATCATTCCACAGGGTTATAGCCCTATGTCAAACGGTAACATGCTGACTGAATTATGCCTTATCTGTAAAAAGGTGCTTATTGTAGGCAATTAGACAAAAGATGTTATAGTACAGAAGTAAAATTCGGAAGGATTTGACCAGTCAAACATAAGTCAAAAGATAACTTCGATTCCTGAGAAGCGCAATGCTGAAAGTCACCCATTCTCCCCTAGATTTTCTTTAATGTTGTTCTCACCGGTAAAAACATTTGAACACCTTGTTTTTCAGTAACTTGTCCTTTAATACTGTATGGATCTTTTGCACTTAACACAACTAACTGAACAATGCATGTTAAAGAACTTCCTCATTCCCGTTAACCACACTACACTAGTGATATACAATAAACATGCACATCACATACCTCTCTCACTCAGACAGCTCGTACACACAATCATGGAATTATACAGCATACAAGCTGACCCTTTGGTCCAACTAGTCCATGCCAACCATGATACCAAACTAAACTAGTCCCACCTCCCTGTGTTTGGCCCATATCCCTCCAAACCTTTCTTTTTCATGTGCTTAGCTAAATGCCTTTTAAATGTTGTAGCTGTACCTGCATCTGCCACATTCTCTGGCAGTTTATTCCAGCATGAACCACACTCTACGTAAAAAAAGAAATTATCCCTCATGTCCTTTCTATATCTTTGTCCTCTGAACTTAAAAATATGCCCCCTAATTTTGAACTCCCCCACCCTAAGGAAAAGACCTTTGTCATTCATCTTATTTATGCCCCTCATGATTTTATAAACTTCAATAAGGTCACCCTTCAACCTTCTATGCTTCGGTGAAAACTTCCTAGCCTATCCAGCCTATTTTTATAATTCAAACTTGCCATTTCCAACAACATCCTGGTAAATCTTTCCTCTACCCTTTCCAGTTTAGACATGTCCTTCCTATAACAGAGTGACCAAAACTGCACACAGTACTCCAGAACAGGCCTCACCAACATCCTTAATTATCTCAACATGACATCCCAACTCTTAAACTCAAAGGCCTGAGCATTGAAGGCAAGGGTGCTAGATGCATTCATAAGCATCCTACTTATGATGCAGATTTCAAAGAATTATGTATCTGAACCCTGAGGTCTCTCTGCTCTACAACACTACACAAAGCCCTATAAATAATTATATAAGTCCACATTTATCCGAATTAAACACCATCTTCCACTTCTCAGCCCACTGTCCCAATTTGACTAAACTCTCTGTAATCTTTGATTACCTTCTTCACTGACCACTTTCACCCCTCTCAGTCAGACAGCTTGTGTACACACACCGCTCTCACTCAGACAAGTTTAAAAACAGGGAGGCTATGCTCTTGCTGTATATGGTGCTGGTGAGGCTACAGCTGGAGTACTGCATGCCAGTTTTGGTCTCCTTACTTAAGAAAGGATGTTTCAGTACTTGACGTGGTGACAGGAGGTTCATAAGGTTGATGCTGGAATTGAGAGAGTTAGTTTATGATGAGAGATTGAGTGAACTGGGATTATACTCATTAGAATTTTGAAGAATGAGGCGAATCTTATGGAAACTTAAAATTATGAAAGGAATAGATTAGCTAGAAGCAGGGAGGTTGCTTGCACTGGTGGATGAAACTAGAACTAAGGGCATAGCCTCAAAATAAGGGGGAGCAGATTTAGGACTGAGTTGAGGAGGAACTTCTTCACCCAAAGAGTTGGGTCTATAGAATTCCCTGCCCAGTGAAGCAGTTGAGGCTACCTTATTGAGAGATCTTTGCAGGCAATTGGGAGATTTGGTGGATAATTGGTCAGTTTAGCATCAGAAAGATGCCTGACACCTTTACCCGACCTGAGAAGTGATGGACAGGCTCAGGGTTCAATTTTCCTGACCCACTACAATTCAAACCCCTCAGTTAGCACTTCATGACTCGCCTTCATTGTGATACATATACTGCTCACAGTTGCATAATACTTGCACACACATTGCTTGCACACACATTACTCACATACGTTTTTGTATTCTGTCCTTGGAGGTGGGCATTACTGCTTGCAATACATTTGAAAGTTAAGAATACACACTTTGTTAAAACTTGTCATAATTGTGTCCTACCTTAAAGATGAAGTTAGTGGCATACAAGAACCTGGCTGCACTTGATAAACATTTGTTTAAAAGTGGCTATGTGCTGTTACATTGGAGAGCTGTGGTTTCCCTGTTGGATTCTATGGCACAAGGTAAGAATTTACTGCCCACCCCTAATTGTTGTTGAGAAGGTGGTGGTGAGCTTCCTTCTTGAACTACTGCAGTTCACATGCTGTGGGTTGCCCCACAATGTCCTGAGGGACGGAGTTCCAGGAATTTGACCTAGTGACAGTAAAGGATCAGTGATATATTTCCAAGTCAGGATGGTGAGTGGCTTGGAGGAGAACTCGCAGGTGGTGATTCTCCGATGTATCTGCTGTCCTTGTCCTTCTAGATGGAAATAGTTGTCGGTTTGGAAGGTATTGTCTGAGAATCGCTGGTGAATTTCTGCTCATACATTACTCAAAAATACAGCATTCATACAGGGGAGTTCAGGACATTTCTTTATTGTGGAAGAAATGTTCAAATTAGCATCCCATATCGTACTTGCCAGTCTGAGGCACGGTTAAACTTGCAGGCTCTCATTTTCCTTTCCATGCATTGTGGGGGACATTTTCCAAGGTCTCTTCCACTCGAGGTAATTGAGCTGTTGTAGGTGAGCTGGAAGGGCTGGAAGGGCTGTGCCAGTGAGTGCCCTGAGATGGACCCAACTGGGGACAGTAGGCCCTTCATTTTCTGACCTGAACATGACTATTCCCACCACATTCAGGGCACTAGCCTCTTCACTGTTGCCCTCCTTCATCCCACCTACCTCACCTTCCTCTGGGAACCCTCTTGCACTTGTTCTTGGCCCCAACCCCACTCCATACACGATCCCCTCACCCTTGCCCATTCAGAAGCTCCAATCAGGCTGTCATTCTTCTTCTTACCTTGTGCCATAGAATCCAACAGGGAAACCACAGCTCTCCAATGTAACAGCACATAGCCACTTTTAAACAAATGTTTATCAAGTGCAGCCAGGTTCTTGTATGCCACTAACTTCATCTTTAAGGTAGGACACAATTATGACAAGTTTTAACAAATTGTGTATTCTTAACTTGCAAATGTATTGCAAGCAGGAAATTGCCCTGGGAACTCAGCCCTGGGGCTGAGTTCCTCTACAAATTTGCACACACCATCTCAACAGGGAAGCTTCAACTCCTGCCTAATTGAGTCACCTCCCTTGCCCTATGTCCCACTTTTCTAGGTTCCATAAAATCCCTTGCCTTATTTTAGATTAGATTACTTACAGTGTGGAAACAGGCCCTTCGGCCCAACAAGTCCACACCAACCCGCCGAAGCACAACCCACCCAGACCCATTCCCCTACATTTACCCATTTACCTAATACTACAGGCAATTTAACATGGCCAATTCACTTAACATGCACATTTTTGGATTGTGGGAGGAAACCGGAGCACCCGGAGCAAACCCACGCAGACACGGGGAGAACGTGCAAACTCAACACACAGAGTCGCCTGAGGCAGAAATTGAACCCGGGTCTCTGGTGCTGTGAGGCAGCAGTGCTAACCACTGTGCCATCGTGCTGCCCATGTCTCCCTGGATTACATTGTTTGCACATAGCTCAACCAGAAAAATTCAACCAGAGAGCACAAAGGGGAACCAGTAGATGTGTTGCGTTTGGACTTCCAGAAGGTATTTGACAAGGTGTCTCACAAAGGGTTAAGTCATAAGAGCACACGGTGTCAGAGGCAGTATATTGGCATGGATTGAGAGTTCGCTAATGGGCGGGTAACTGCGAGTCGGGATAAGGAGTTCTTTCTCAGGTTGGTGACGCGTTACCAGTGGGGTTCCGCAGGGATCAGTGGTGGGACTACACTGTTTATAACATCTACTAATGACTTGGAGGAAGGAAGTGAATGTATTGTAGCTAAACTTACACACAGCATAAAAATGCAGTTTGTGGGAAGGAAACACAGTTTAGAGAGACAGACTGACAGGTTACGTAAGTGTACAAAAAGTTGGCAGATAATGTATAATGTGGGAGAATGTGAAGGTGTTCTTTTCAGAAGGGAGAACAAAATAACAGAATATTATTTAAACAGAGAAAAGCTGCAGAAAGCTGCAACACAGTGAGGGTACTTTTGAACAAAAGAGTGAAAGCTATCACATAGAGGCAGCAGGTAATCAAGAAGGCTAATGGAACACTTGATCTTACTTCGAAGGGGTTGGAGTATAAGAGTAGGTAAGTCTTACGGCAACTGTACAAGGTGCTGGTGGGAGCACATCTGGAGTACTGTGAGCAGCATTGGTCCTTTTATTTAAGGAAAGATATCATTTCATTGGAGGCAGTTCAGAGAAGTTTCACTAGGATGATCCCTGGTGTGGATTGTCTTATGAGCAAAGGCTAAACAGGGTCATGACTCTCCTCATTGGAGTTGCGAAGAATGAGAGGCGATCTCATTGCAATATATCAGATTCTTAAGTGTCTTGACATGGTAAATGTTGAGAGGATGTCCCCCCTCATGGGAGAGTCTTAGACCAGGGGATATAGTCTCAGATTAAAGGGTGCCAATTTAAGTCTGAGATGAGGAAGAATTTCTGCTCTCAGACATTAATGAGCCTTTGGAACTTGTTGCCACAGAGAGCAGAGTCCTTGTGTATATTTAACACTGAAATTGATAGATTCTTGATCAGTCGGGGCATTAAGAGTTATGGGGAAAGGGTAGGAAAGCGGACATGAGGGGTGTTGCATCAGCCATTATTCTACTGAATGGCAAAGCAGGCTCAAGGGACTGAATGGCCCACTCCGTTCCTAGTTCTTCTGGTCCAACTACCAATTCAAAGGTGCTTTTAGCACAGTCAGAACTGAATGATAGTATCTTTTGAACAAAGTGGTACAAGTTACTCAGGGCTGTTTGATACTGAGTCCAAACAAAGTAGAAATTTGTATTTTATGTCTTTGAGCAGGTCTTAGAACCAGAGTTGCATCTCCCCATATGCCTGGTGTTTTAATGCCTGAATTCTGTGACCAGTTCAGCCCAGCCTTGTACATTACCTCTGATGGTACAAGTGAAGTAGATGTGGGGTTCGGTGGCGGGGGGGGGAAACCTCTCTATATGATCATGAATTTGACATGTTGCATCTTTTCAGTGTCATTGCTATGCTGGGAGATTTATTTCTGTGTGTCTTAATACGGTGTGCAATCTGGACCACAAGCTTCACGTCAATTAAATATTGTCAGTAGTCAAAATTTGGCATGAAAACTCAAATAGGTTGTAAACTTGGAAAAGAAATTCTGAATCTTTTGATTTCCTTCTAGCTCACTAATGGTCCCAAACAATCCCTGATGACAAGCATTTTGTCAGATGGAGAATAGCTGAAAATCTTCACGAAAGATAAGGGAGGTGCTGTTATGCTTGCAAGACCACATTTGTTCTCTTTCCCTAGCCGCATTAAGGAATGAAAATGCACCAGACATCACCTTTGGCATGAAGGCAGCGATCCAGTTGCAATGGTCCCAGTCTGGGACATCTAAAATTGGCTTGTAATTGGGTCTCATTTAAATAATTTGACTCAGTTCCCTGTGCCTGCACCCCCATAGGTAGCAAGCCACCTGCCTCATAAACAGGGTGCCAGGAGGTGCACTCCCACATTACATGCAAGTAAATATTTTTAAAAGAGCTCTTCTTCTGATTGGCAGCTCAAAGAGTTCCCTTAAAGGAGCTCTGGAGGATTCAGCTACAAAATAGCCTGTGTGCTGCCAGCAAACAGATTTGCTCAAGGGGCACCAAATGTGTATATGCAACTATATAAAATGCCTATCCAGTATTACCCTCCACTCTGGACACCAACATGGAAATGTAGAAAATAGAAGCAGGAGTAGGCCATTCGGTCCTTTCAGCCTGAATTGATTCCCCCACAACATCTGAAGCATGGCCCATATCCACATGACTCTTTTAAACCACACTGGTAGTTTGGAACTAGTTTCTTGTCTTAGAAAGGTCGTGTTTAAAATGATTGGCAACTTCAATGATTGACCATTTTAGAGTTTTGAAGGCAATTAATTCTCCTGGAATGGCCATTGAATATGACCATGGCTAATCACCCAACTCAGTACCTTGTTCCCACTTTCTCCTCATACCCTTTGGTCCCGTTAGTCCTAAGAACTATATCTGATTCCTGTTTAAAAACATAGAGTGTGCTTGCCATATTAAATGCTGTACTCATTTTACACCTGCACAACAGGCACAGTATCAAATGAAACGAAGCAAGTGATATTGTTCCTCCATACTATTCACTTTCATTTACATAATTTTTAAAACCATCAAAAGTCTTATGTGAAAATAGTGTTGCTCTACATTGCATTATAGAGCTTATTGAGTAAACTCTTGCAACAAATCCTGCAGACTTGCATAAATTGTTTCTTCACCACTAGGGGGCAGCAATTATCAATCAGCCATTAATCTACCTTTCTATCAGTCCAAGCCTTAGCCTTTTGTTTAAAAAAGTTCTTTGACAAAACAATACTGTGTATGTTTGCTTTGTTACTAACAAAACCAGTCACATTAAAAGGAAGGGGATCCCATGTAGAGCAACTGGAACACTTTGGTCAACAGTGATATCATTCCAGGAGAATTAGTTGCCTCCAAAACTCGGAAATGGTCAATCATTGAAGCTGCCAATCATTTTAAAGACAATCTTTAAACTCAGATCTAACAGGGTGACCAAAGCTGTCCTTCTGCTAATGAACTCAAATCCTGACTTATTTCAACACCTTTTCAAAGCAAGCAGAATTTTTTAAGCAAGAAACTAACATCTTTCTGCTAGAAATATCTTGTTAAATTTGTAATGACTTGGAGTCGCCAGTGTTGGATTGGGATGTCCAAAGTTCAAAATCACACAACACCACATTATAGTCCAACAAGTTTATTTGGAAGCACTAGCTTTCGGAGCGCTGCTCTTTCATGATGGAGCAGCGCTCCAAAAGCGAGTGCTTCCAAATAAACTAGTTGGACTATAACCTGGTGTTGTGCGATTTTTAGCCTTGTTAAATTTGACTAGTTTAATAGTTGTAACCCATCCAATTGGCTTGCGTGTGTGTAAAGCATGTTCCACCACCAGTTTTAGACAGGAGAGGTATATATTATGTCAGAAGGGGCCAAAAGTCTGTTCACAACATGATTTTTGTGTTAGCAAATAAGTATTAGAATTTTGAGTGGGGTTTAGACTCAAAGCTCCACTAGATCTAACCATGGGTCACAGGGCTGGGGGAGTTGCACCTACTTTTGATTTAAATAATGAAAAGACAAGAGCAGATTTGCTTCTGCCTGTGGCACCTTGCTGAAACATTTGAGAAAAATGGCAACAAATTGAAATGATATTCAGAATGTCCAGAGGGAATCCTCAACTCAACTTCCCGGTGTTATTAATTGATTTCAAACTTGATAGATTGCCTTATGAACATATGAAATGAAAGGCCAATCCACACTCACCCTTTTAAATTATATGTTCTTGTGCAAAGCAGCTTGTAAAAACAGCACAGTCAATTTTATAAATCTCAAACTCTGCACAACGGAGCACTGAAAAATCTCTTTTTTCTATTGATTTTGTTTTTGGGAAGCTGGTGGCAATGCCATGATGTGATCCCCTGATAAGGAGGAAAGAACTGCATTTACATAGCACCCCACATAACCTGAGGCCATGTCAAAGTGCTTTACAGGCAACAAGTTTCATCCAAAGACTAGTCATTGCTCCAACATGGAGAGGCAGTAGGAGTGGTAATGTCATCGGGCTAGCAATCTAGAACTGAGGCTAAAGTTAGAACTATAAGATGATAAGAAAAAGGAGCAGGCATAGATCATCCAGCCCCTCAAACCTGCCCTGCCATGTAATAGGATCATGGCTGATCTGACTCTCACAATCCTGCCCCTTTCCCCACAATCCTCAATTCCCCAACTGATCAAGAATCGATCGATCTCAGCCTTAAATATACACAAGCACTTCTGCCACCCAAACACAGAAATTCCTTTTCATCTTAGTCTTAAATAAGTGCTCCTTAATTCTGAGACAATGCCCTCCGATCCAAGACTCTCCCATGAGGGGAAACATTCTCTCAGAGTTTCACGGTCAAATACCTCAAGAATATCTTCTGGGAATATGGATTTTAATCCCACTATAACAATTGGTGAAATTTGAATTCAGTAAAAGCCTGGCATAAAAAAAACCTAGCTTAATGGCCATCACGTAACTACTGTCAGTCATTGTAAAAGCCCACCTGGTTCTCTTATTTTCTTCAGGAAAGAAATCTGCCATTCTCATCTGGTCTGGTCTCCCCGTGACTCTTAACTGTCCTCTGGACAATTAGGGGTGGACAATAATTGCTCACCGAGCCAGCAACACCCACATTGCATGAGCAAATTTTAAAATTAAATTAAGCGCATTGCCCATTCCTAGATAATTAAAATACAACCGTGCAGTGTACTGGAGTGATGTATAGAGACAGCAAGTTCTCTTCTCTGAAGAACATGAGTGAATAAGCTGGGTTTGCACTAAACTGACTACTTTCATAATGTTCATCCATTGTTTCATCCATTGCCAGCTCATAAACCTGCAGATTTAATCATTTCAATTTCCCAATTTGCCGTGGTAACATTTGACATCTTAATCTCTGGATTGCTAGTCCATTAGGGGTAATGATTTATTTTTTGTGAACAGGCAATTTCCACATTCTCAGGTTTTATCAGCTGTCTGTGAGCTTTTGGTAGTTGATTATTAACATAAAGAGCATAAGGCAGAGATGCTTGTGTAAACTTTTACAGATATCCATGTGTGGTTTGCCTCCAGCATGGTATCTTTCCCTGATGAGACAGTACTTTCTTTATCCATCGTAATATAAGAATAAGGATATGATTACCATTATTTTGAAAGATCTAACAGACAATATTACGTTCACTATTTTATACAAACATTACTTTCATAGATGCCTATGTATTAGTGTTTGGCTATTCAGTTACAAAGAGTTGCATATTTTACTCAGCTTGTTATGCTTTAAGTGACCCAAGTTAAGATAGAGTCTGTGACCATCGTATTCTCAGGTCACAGTTTATATATGATACTGTGAAGATAAGAGGAGTATGTCTTTGGTATACTGACATTTTGTGGATATAACACAACAGATATAGTCTAATTTGTTGGCAATGCCATTTGGTATTGTTAAGACAAATATGCAATATGATGCAACCAAACTTGATATGGTACCAGGAACAGGACCACCTGGAGGGCCAATTCCACACTGCTGACCCTGCTCATCTTGTCAGCAAAAAACTTGTAAAGCCAAAGTAACCTGCACTTGTTAATGTAAAACTAAATTTTAGTTAGAGACTTGTATACAGCCCTCTATTGAAGCATTTCAGTACAAAGCTTCAGGCGTTTCCTTTCTCTCACTCATAATATCTTATTGTAGCAGTCATGCAGCAGTCAGCAATGTTGGGGAGAATGCTATTAAAATGGGGATTGGCTTGTTGCAATTACATTCTACTTGTTCACTTAAACACTCATGTTTAGAATTTTGTCTCATCCCCCCAGTGTGTGTGAGCAAGTGGAACAGCGATAGGATAGACTCAGGACAAGTGCAAGGTCATCTCTGATCCCTAGGCTGCAGAAGAGCTGGAGGGAAAAAAAAACTTTTTGTTAATCAAACAGCATGAATTTGACAGGAAATCGTTCCACAGAAAAAAGATCGAAATGATATGTAAAGGGATCAAACCTGCCACGAACTGGAACTCACAGATATCAAATGCACTCTTAAGTGGATTTGCCAATGTTTCCACTTTCTGTCATGGGCTTTATTAGAATAAATTGCTTGAGGGTTGCGGGAACAGTTTAGGCTTGGCTATCTTACTCTTTGAGAGGGTAACTTCTTCAATGGGTTAGCTTTTTGATGTTGTTCCTTTGATCATCTTCACTGTTTTTTCTTTACAATTCAGAAGCAGCAATATTGTGACTGAATCAGTGCTGTTGTCATATTTATCTGTGGTTTAATTTCTTCCCAAGAATCTGCTACATGTCAAACCAATGTGAAGAAATAAAGAGGCTGATGAAAGTATAGTAAAATAATGTCACTTTTTAAAAGTGAGAAAAGATCAGTTAAACATGAAACGACCTAACTGTACCTGAAAGAGACAAGTCAAATACACGTTTTCTCTTTTTTAGTGCTGTGATTCTTTAACTGAGAACTCTTCCATTGAATAGCAGCTTGTTTCATATTTCTGGTAAAACTTCTCACTATTTTCTCAGATGCTTCTATTCATGTTTTATTTGTTCTTGTAACTATGTCTGCAAATTACCTGCTCATAAGTGGAGATGCTACTGAAATTATATTCAGTTTCCACTGAATCCCCTTCACTGTACTCTACACTCTCCAACACTAATGCACCATGGCTGCTATGTTTAACTCCTTCACAGAGCAAATAGTAACTCACCAGGTATTCCCAAAACCTTGATTTCTACCAAGTGGAAGTCAAAATCCTTGAACTCTCCTTCTAATAGTAACAAGAAGGTTCACTAGGTTGATTCTGGAATTGAGAGGGTTGCTTTATGAGGAGAGATTGAGTTGACTGGGATTATACTCCTTGGAATTAAAGAATAGGGGGGAATCTTATAGAAACATACAAAATTATGAAGGGAATAAATGAGATAGAAGCAGGGAGGTTGTTGCCATTGGCAGGTGAAACTAGAACTAGGGGGCATAGATGCAAAATCAGGGGGAGCAGATTTGGAAATGAGTTGAGGAGGGGGCGGCACGGTGACTTAGTGGTTAACACTGCTGCCTTCCAGCACCAAGGTCCCAGGTTTGAGTCCAGCCTTGGATGACTGTCTGTGTGGAGTTTGCACATTCTCCCATGCCTATGTGGGTTTCCTCCAGGTACTCCGGTTTCCTCCACGATCCAAAGATGCGCAGGTTAAGTGAATTGACCATGCTAAATTGCCCATAGTGTTAGGTGCACGAGTCAGAGGGAAATGGGTCTGGGTGGGTTACTCTTCAGAGGGTCGATGTGGACTGATTGGGCCGAAGGGCCTATTTCCACACTGTAGGGAATCTAATCTTCACCCAAAGGGTTTTGAAACTGTGGAATTCCCTGTTCAGTGAAGCATTTGTGGCTACCTTGTTGAATGTTTTAAAAGTAAAGATAGATTTTTGAACAATAAAGGAATTAAGGGTTATGGTGAGCAGGCAGGTAAGTGGAGATGAGTCCACCAAAAGATCATCCATTACCTTATTGAATGGCAGAGCAGGCTCATTGGACCAGATGGCCTATTCCTGATCCTATTTCTTATGTTCTTATGTACCAGCAATGATTGTAGCGATTCAAGACAGAAACTCACCACCAGTTTCTCATGAGCAATTAGAGGATAGGAAATAAAATGCTTTGACAGTAATGAAATTAATTGAAATGATTAAATTAGAAAAAAGATCACTGTCAGGTGGTACTTGTGATTTATAGATATTTCTACCAATTGTTGCATTTCATCTGAAGGCATCATAAATGGAAATGATTAACATTTTTAACAAAGCTTAAATTAGAAGGTAATTCTACTGTAATTTAGAATGGAGGTAGTAAAAGGTCACTTGGCATTAGGGGTTGTTTATCATCTGTGCTGCCAGGCTGCACTGATATGATTCTGGTTTCTCCTGTTCTGTCCTTTGCTATTCTGCTGTTAGCTGCCAAGCAGCCCAAGGCAGATTGTTGGGAGTTCAAGTTGTAACAATGCATTGGATTTGGAATGCAGTTTTCCTGCTCTGTAGGACCAAAAGCTTGAATTTAGATTATTTCCTTAGATAAAGTATGTTTTATCCTGGAACTTCAGGATATAGAATATGACCTGGACATGTTTGAGGTGACAGTTAAAATTCAAACTGAAATTTAATAAGTAGTTTAAATTTCTTGGAACTCATAACACACAGAATAAAGGGACTTAGTTTGTTACATTAAGGGACAACTGGTTATTTACTAATGTGGTTAACTTTCTCAGGATTTATAGATGTATTGCATTAAAATCTAGATTATAAGCATTGTTGTTATTGAACATTTGCTTGGGCATTTAACATCCCTCCTAATATAAGCCATCCAAATTAATTTTGCAACAATTTACCAGGTGATTCAAAGCATAATGTGTCCAGTTTCATAAAGAATGGCAGTCATGGTTTTGAAATATTAAGTGGTACAGCAAATCATCCAAAATGCTACTGAAAATATATTTACATCACATGTTCTATGGAGGTTGTTACAACTGTCAACGGGTTATTCAAAAGTAGAGCTTCACTGGAGCCTGGGAAATCTAAGACTCAGTAAATATGAACTGTTACCTTTTTCTTTTTATTTTCTGCTGAGAGAGTGGATTTGGTAAAGTTCTGCAATTGGTTGTCATGCTCTAACCAGAGAATTGTATATTGTATGATTGAATTGGAAAGGAAGGAAATATGAAATGAGAACAAAGGGCACTGGGTGGTCATGGATGAACAATGGATCAGTACATCACTCTGTGCTTGTCAGTCCGTTATACACAAATCTAAAATTAGAAGGAATTCAATTGCGGCATATTATCTCTGAGATGTACAAAATGGGAGATAGCTGACTTTTATTATTATTTGCTTCCTTTAAACTTCTTGTGTAAAGGGTAATTCTTCCTTTTCTTTCCAATCATTATCATGTCAAGCAAACTGTTGAAGTAAATGAACTATATGGAGTAATATGGATTTTGGTAATAAAGAATGAGAATAAATTGGTGTATGATTTCAAAGGGACTGTCAAACTGAATTATCCAATGTTGGACAGATAAGGAAATAATTTGTGTCTATTGATGTATAAATATATAGTTCACAGGTCTGAAAGGTATGGAGCTGTATTTTAGTCTGTTTATCCATTGTGTATTTTAATAACTTTTCATTGATTTTAACATCAATATTTAATCTTATAACATGAACATCAGCAGTTAAGGAGCAGAGCATTCGAGCTGTTGATCTAGAACAGATCTGATTCTCATCCGAATTGTATAACAGAGTCGGGCAAGTCATTGCTGACATCAGAAACAAAAAGAGAAGCTGCTGGAAAAGCTCAGCACGTCCGGCAGAATTTGTGAAGCAAAATCAGTGAGAACGTTTGGGGCCCTGTGACCCTTCCTCAGAACACTTCTGAGTTCTGAACATGTTCGGAAGACATGTCACTGGACCCAAAATGTTAACTGTGAATTGTCTCCACAAATGCTGCCTGACCTGCTCGGCTTTTCCAGGAATTTCTGTTTTTGTTTCTGATTTTGGTCATCTGCAGTTCTTTTGGTTTTTATTCATTACCGACATCTCAAGCTTCCTCAAGACCTCCTTCCCAGTGAACCAGATGACCACGCATTGTCAGAGCCCATTGAGATGGCTGTCCTTGGAGAGCACCATCCCCACACCTGATACACTGCGTCTCCCAGGAGTGACGCATTGCCTTCCCCCTGCAAGGGGAGGCAGCAGTGAGATGTGGAGAGAGATTTGTTCAAAGAGGAGGGTAGGACAATATTTGTGGAGGGTGACTGTCCAGGGTGGTTGAGAGATGGCACAAAGGTGAGGGTGAGTTATGAGCATTAACTGCACAAATGGGGATGTGAAGATGTTAGCTTCTCGAATAGACTAGGCACAGCTGAAGTGTTCAAAGAACAGAGCACCAAAAAAAAAGCGTCCACTTTTTGGGGGAGTGGCAATTTTAAAGCAGGTTGCCACTCCAGTCATTCTTTTTAATGCAATGAAAAATCTCTGCATTTCTGACAGGAGATTCCAAGCCTCTCCATCACTCTGGGGGATTTCCTCATCTCTCTTGTAGACTAATTGATAGAGATTGATTGCCACGATTAGTTAACAACTCCATTATGTTCCTGACAGTTTTCTCAAAAGCTTGTGACACTGTCAAATTTTTGTGGTAATGAGCACTTTGTGTGTTCAACAAAACTACGTGCAAAATTTTTATATATGTAAATATATTTATGGTGAAATTTCCATGTGATTGGTCATGCCTGACCTAGGGAATTTCAGTGGAATTCCAATATGGGTATTATAATGCAATGCAGGCTTCAGAGTGGTTTGCTTCCTTATTTTAAGTTACTGGCATATGGTAATGTAGGTGAGATACCTATTCAAGTTTCTAACAACATGGTCCAAATTTCAAATTGATGAACTAAGGTTCTGACTCATTTTTAATTGTGGTGAGGAACACACTGACTGATAAAAATGCAACCTCTTTCGATAAAGATCCTTTGAAACCTAAATTTAGCCAGTAACTTTATAAATTCAGGCAGGAACTCCCTTATTATAAATTAAATGAATTATGAATGTAATCATTAAATTGAGTTTGTATTAATTATAGAATTTCATTCATTATTGCATCATGTTATTAAATTATATGCTCAATGTTGCTAAGGTTATGTTTTACACAACAAATCCTTGCATGCCCATCCCTTATCCTTAATATTTCAGAACTCAAACATTTTAATACTCATGAGAGAAGGACCAATTGATTCTTAACGTCAACATCAGATCACAAAGGTCTTCAGCAAGTCACTCAACTCCAACACCACAATTAATACATTTTCAAATCATTTCTATTTCAACAGAATATGTTCACTATGCTTTGTGTAGAAAAAAAACACTCACAGATTATTTGTTTTGCAAGTTACAAGAGTTATATCTACAAACATGTAGCATAATATTCAGGGGTAATTACATTAAGTATTTTAGTATCTTTGTGAATTAATACCTCAAAGATATTGCTGCTTTCCCCATTACATATTATGGGTTTGACACCACTTTCCAGATAATACATTTATCACAGTTTTGGACCTAGCTTTTATCACTCTGTTTGATTTGATTTGAGTTATTACTGTCACGTGTACTGAGGTACAATGAAAAATGCTGTCTAAGTGCTTTACAGGCAGATTGTACGGTGCAAGTGCATCAGGATAACAGAACAGTGTGCAGGATACAATGTTACAGCCACGAAGAAGGTGCAGAGAGAGATCAACGTGAACATCTATATCACCTCTACTATACTTGAAAGCGAAAAATGAGAGACAGTTGCCCAAACGCAGCCCCTGCAGCCTCCCACACAATCATCAATCATCAAGCCTACCTCTCGCTTTATTTGTACCAACCTCTTATACTTCATCTTCACCTACCCATGATTTGCTCTGCTCTTTATATTCTCCTCTGTTGTGTTCTCCTACTCTCACCCCATCATCAGTACTTTCACACCCAGCTCTGCATCATGCAACTATCAGTTCTCCTTCAGCTATAAGGGTGCAGACCTGCTGCTCATGTGGAGGTGAGGCCAAAATGACACAGCTACATCTCAGCAGGGATGGCCAACTAGAAAGATCCAATGGTGGCAGAAGCCATAACATAGGATATATTGTTTTGGATGTGGATGTAGGTTTGCTCATTGAGCTGGAAGGTTCATTTTGAGACATTTTGTCACCATACTACGTAACATCATCAGTGAGCCTCTGGATGAAGCACTGGTGGTATGGCCCGCTTGCTATTTATGAGTTTAGGTTTCCTTGGGTTGGTGATGTCATTTCCTGTGGTGTAGCAATTTCCTATTCTTTTTCTCAGATGATAGTAAATGGAATCCAAGTCGATGTGTTTGTTGATGGAGTTCCAGTTGGAATTCTAGGAATTCTCATGCATGTCTCTGTTTGGCTTGTCCTAGGATGGATGTGTTGTCCCAGTCAAAGTGGGTCATATCTTTTTGTGGCTAGTTGTTGTTCATGTATCCTAGTGGCTAGCTTTCTGCCTGTTTGTCCAATGTAGTGTTTGTTACAGTTCTTGTAAGGTGTTTTATAAATAACATTAGTTTTGCTTGTTGTCTGTATAGGGTCTTCTTCACTGATGATGTTACCTAGCATGGTGACATCTGAAAACAAACTTTCCAGCTCAGCGAGCAAACCTATATCCAGAACCTCAACCTGAGCTACAAATCTTCTTAAAACTCGCTATGTATTGTGTGGTTAATAGAGTAACAAAGTTGTTGGACAGCCAAACAATTAAGGATGACTGCATTACCAGCAATCAGCAGTATGTCAGAGCATCTTGGAGAATGAGGATGGTCTACAACCAAACTAGTAGCTGCAGCAACATGTATATTTATTGTAGCCATAACATATAATATCCTAAAACAACCAAAGAACTGACCACAGGAGATGGATGATGTACTAAAAGAATATTTCACATCAGTATTTACTGTGGAGCAGGACATGGAAGCAAGGGAACTTGGGGAAATAAATAGTGATATCTTCAAAATCCATATTACAGATGAGGAGGTGCTGGAGGTCTTAAATCTCTAAGACCTGATCAGGTGTACCCCAGAACTTGGTGGGAAGCTAGGGAAGAAATTGTTGGGCCCCTTGCTGAGATATTTGTATCATCGACAGCCACGGGTGAGGTACTGGAATACTGGAGGGTGGCTAATGTGGTGCCACTACTTAATAACAGTGATAAGAAAAAGCCAGCGAAATATAGACCAGTAAGCCTTATGTCTGTGGTGGGTAAGCTGTTGGAGGGGATTCTGAGGAACAGCATTTACATGCATTTGAAAAGGCAATGTCTGATTAGAGATAATCAACATTGCTTTCTGCATGGGACATCATGTCTCACTAACTTCATTAAGTTTTTAAAAGAGGTGACAAGAAGATAGATGAAGGCAGAACTGTGGACGTTGTCGATATGGATTTCAGCAAGGCATTCGACAAGGTTCTGCATGGTTAGCAAGGTTAGATCACATGGAATCCAGGGGAAGCTAGCCAATTGGATACAAAATTGACTTGAATGAAGGTGACAGAGACGGTGGTAGAGGATTGTTTTTTGGACTGGAGGCCTGTGACAGGTGGAGTGCTGCAAGGATCGCTGCTGAGTCCACTCTTTTTGTCATTTACATAAATGATTTAGATATGGGAGGTACAGTTTACAGATGACACCAAAACAGTGGACAGTGAAGAACGTTATCTCAGAGCACAATGGGATCTTGATCAGATGGACCAAGGAGTGGAGTTTAATTTAGGTAAATACGAGGTGTTGCATTGTAGTAAGACAAACCAGGGCAAGACTTGTACAGTTAATGGTAGGGTCCTGGGTAGTGTTGCTGAACAAAGAGCCTCAGGGGTGCAGGTGCATAGTTGCTTGCAAGTGGAGTCGCAGGTAGGCAGGGTGGTGAAGAAAAAATTTGTCACACTTGCTTTCATTGGTCAATGCATTGAGTATAGGAGTTGAGACATCATGTTGCAGTTGTACAAGACATTGGTGAGGTCACTTTTCGAATACTGCATTCAGTGCTGGTCTCCCTGCTGTGGGAAAGATATTGGTAAACTCAAAAGTGTTCAGAAAAGATTTACAAGGATGTTGTGATTGGAGGGTTCGAGCTCAAGGGGAGAGGCTGCATAGGTTGTTTTTTTTCCTTGCAGCATTGGAGGCTGAGGAATGACCTTATAGAGATTTATCAAATTATGAGCGGCATTGATAGGGTGAAAACCCAAGGTCTTTTTCCCAGGATGGGCGAGTGCAAAACTAGAGGGCATGAGGTCAGAGGGAAAAGATTTAAAAGGGATCTCAGGTGTATTTAGAATGAGTTGCCAGAGGAGGTAATGGAGGCAGCTACAGTTCCAACACTTAAAAAAGCATCTGGATGGGTACATGTATGGTAAGGATTTAGAGAGATTGATTGGTAAATATGACTAGATCAGTTTAGGAAAGTTGGTAAAGAGGGCTAGATCACTTTAGGATGTCTGGTCAGTGCGGGTGAGTTGTACCAAAGGGTCTGTTTCTATGCTGTATAATTCTATGACATTATAACTGCAGGTGCTGGAAATCAGGGAAAAACACAAAAATAGCTGGAAGAACTCAGCAAGTCTGGTAGCATCTGTGGAGAGAAAGCAGAGTTAACATTTCCAGTTCTTTGACCCTTCTTCAGATCTAATTGTAACTAGCAAAAGCTTGGTATATATGCTGAAGTTGGGGTGGGGGTGGGGACGGGAGCAAAGATTAGGTGGATGTGGGGACCAGAGAGAGAGAACAATTGGACAGACAAAGGAATGAGTCAAGGTCAATCTGGGAGAATGAATAGCTGCTAATGGGGAGCCTTCATGGATGATAATGGATTGTTTATGGTAGCAGCTCCATGTGATGACAAGGCTTGGTGTGTAGGGGTTGGAGTAAGGACAAGGAAGAAGTTGCTTGAGCTATAAAATTATTGAACTGGATATTGAGTCCTGAAGGCCACATTGTTCCCAAGCAGAAAATGAAGTGCTGTTCTTCCAGCTTGCATTGACCTTTGTTGGAGCATTCCAGAGATGTCAGCCATAGAACATGGTGGAGTGTTAAAGTAATAGGCAACTAGAAGTTTAAGGTCATTTTGGGGTACAGAACATAGGCAAACCGATCACCCAGCCTGTAAAGGAGACCACATTGTGAACAACAAATACAGTAGACTCGATAAGTGCAAATAAATCGCTGCTTCACTTGGAAGGTGTATTTGGGGCCATAGATAGTGAGGAGGGAGGAATTAAATGGGTGGATGTTATATCTTTTATGATTGCAAGGGAAGGTGCTGTAGGAGTGTTAGGAGTGGAGAAGGAGTGGGCCACGGTGTCCTAGAGGGTAGAGTCCCTGCAGAAGGCTGACAAGGGAGAGAAGGGGAATATGTGTCTGGTGTCTGTCATCTTACTGGAAGTGGTGTAAATGGTGGCTAATGATCCTCTGGATGTGGATGCTGGTGGGATGGTAGGTGAGGATGGGGGAGACCCTATTGTTGTGGGAGGGAAGAGAGTGGGTGAAGGCTGAAGTGCAGGAGCACCTTCTCCCATGTCAAAACCTCAACCACCACACACTAGGCCTTGTCAACACATGGGCTGCTACTACAAGCTAATGCCCCCAATTAGCAGCTATTCTTCTCCGATGTTAGCATTTACCCATTCCTTTAACTGCCCTATTGTTCTTTTCTCTCTCTGGGCTCCATCTTCACCTATTGTTTAGTCCTTGCCTCTCCCCTCATCCCTTCTAACCAACCTTTTCTCAGCTAGTTAGTTCTGAACAAAGGTCACTAGACCTGAAACATTAATTCTGCTTTCTCTCCACAGATCTGTTGAATTTTTCAGCAATTTCTGTTTTTGTACATAATATCCCAAAGTGCTTTACAGGTGAATTATAAAGCCAAATATAGCCAAAGCCTTCTGGGGCAATATGACAGCACTTTGGTCAAAGGTAGGCTTTATGGACTTCCTTAAAGGAGGAAAGTGAGTTGGGAAGGCTGAGACATTTAGGGAGGGAATTTCTTAGTTGGGGGTAGCTAGCTGAAGGCTATCAATGATGGAGCAATTAATATTGGGGATTGATACCTCTGGGTCAGGGTGCCTGGGTTCAAGTCCCACCAATCCCAGAGGTGTGCAATAATGTCTCTGAATAGGCTGATTAGAAAATACCTTTAAAATTGGGGATACTCAAAAGGCTAGTGTTAGAAGAATTGAATGCAGAATGTTACAGAGATAGGAGGTGCAAAGTTACCACAAAGAACAGGCAATGGCAAAATGGAATCAAAGGAAACCCAATAGGAGAAAATTAATTATTTTTCTTTAAACCTTTACAATTTACCTACCTTTTGAAGCTGGAATATAGAAATGTTTCAATGCAATGCACATGTTGGATAGTGTCTGCTATACTTGCTGATTCAACATAGGTTCTGATATTAATTCTTAACATGTGATTGAGCAGTTTAGATTTAAATTAGATTAGATTACAGTGTGGAAACAGGCCCTTCGGCCCAACAAGTCCACACCGACCCACCGAAGCGCAACCCACCCATACCCCTACATTTACCCCTTACCTAACACTACAGGCAATTTAGTATGGCCAATTCACCTGACCCTGCACATCTTTGGATGGTGGGAGGAAACCGGAGCACCTGGAGGAAACCCACGCAGACATGGGGAGAACACGCAAACTCCACACAGTCACGGTGGCACAGTGGTTAGCAACAATATTAGTTGTTGTTTCAGCTAATATTGCATTACATTGTTTCAGCCACAAAGCCAAACATGTAACATATACTGAAGGTAATATTGATACATTTTATAAGATTTGACAGTGAGCTAAGATTTAACATTGACCTTCTTATTTTCCCCATCCACATGTTTCCCCCTTATGATATTGTCCATAGAAATGGGGTCAGCTTCCACACGGACACCCACCTGTACCTCTCCACAAGCCTCTGTAACCTCTTCACTCCCTCTGTATTGTCAGACAGTGTCTCTGAAACCTACAGTTTGAAAAGTTGCTATTTCCTGCAGTTAATCATTTAGTGAACATCGTATACTGAATACACAACTGTACACAGACACATAATGCAAACCAGCTTACACACAGCCCCATCCCCCACTCCTTTACCCCCATTTCAGACCTGGCACTCATCCCACTCCTGTTCTGGACCCACCACTCTCCCTCTCTCTGGACCTGCTGTTTACCTCAACTCCTCTCCCCACTCACCTTCGACACCCTTTCTCTCCTGCCTGCCTCCCAATGGACCCATATTTCCCCATCCACCTTGACTTACCATGAACACCTCATCACTGACCTGGCCTCTTTGCTAACTTGCACATTGACACCAAACCCCTATCCACTTGGCACCCTACAGTACAGTGTGGATAAATGTGAAGGTATACACTTTGCTGTGGAAAACAGAGAGGTGGAGTATTTTTTAATGTAATATATTGGGAAATGTGGATGTACAAAGGGATCTCAGTGTTCTTGTGCATCAGTCAATGAAAGCAGAGAGATAGGGGCAGCAAGCAATTAAGAAGGCAAATGGTACGTTTGTTTTCTTTGTTGGAGCATTTGAGTTCAGAAGAAGCGATGTTTTACAACATTTATACAGGGCCTTGGTAAGACTACCGAGAATATTGCATGTATTGTTCATTTATTCTCACTCTGTTTTTTCTGTCTGCCAACCAATTCTCAATCCATGCCAAGATATAAATCATATCCCACGTGCTTTAATTTTGTTCACCAACCACTCATGAGGGACCTTAACAAAAGCCTTCTGTAAATCCAAATGCACTACATCCACTGGTTCTTCCTTATCTATTCTACATCCTCAAAAATCTCCATTAGATTTGTTAAGCATAATTCACTTTTCATACACCCACGTTAATATTTTCCAAATGTTCTGTTATCACATATTTTATAACAGTCTCCAACATTTTCCCTCGAATAAAGGAAAAATACTGTGTATGCTGGAAGTCTGAAAGAAACAGAAAACACTGGAAAAACTCAGCAGGTCAGTTCAGAAGAAGTCATACCAGACTCAAAACATTAACAGTTTCTCTCTCCACAGATACATCCAGACCTACTGGGTTTTTCCATCGTTCCCTGTGTTTGTTCTACCCTTTTCCCCTCATAACCAATGTTAGGCTAACTGGTCTGTAATTCTGTTCATTCCCCTCCCATTTTAGATAGTGGGGTTACATTTGCCACCCTCTCCCGTGTAGGACCTGGTCCAGAATCTATAGAACTTTGGGAGATGACTACCAATGCATCCAATATTTCCTGAGCCACTTCCTTTAGTACTCTAAAGTGTAGATGATCAGGCCCTAGTGATTGGTTAGCCTTTAACCCTATTAATTTCCCTAGCACTATTTTCTTAGACTGTTGGTTATCGAACATTTCTGGGAAGTTATTTGTACCCTCTTTTGTGAAGACAGAATCAAAGTATGTGATCAAATCTTTTGCCATTTCTTTGTCTCTCATTATAATTTCTCCAGCTTCTGACTGTACATTTGTCTTTGCTAATCGTTTTCACTTCACATATTTGTAGAAGCTTATCATTACAACTGCTGAACTGACATTCTCAAAAAGAACTAACAGTCTGAAAATCACCTTTGATGAAGTGTCCCATTATGCCAGGAAGAAATCAAACATAACTGCAGCACTTACTCCAAAACTATCAACCATTTTAATTTTAATCCTACTAATATTAACTCCATTGTCCCTACTTCACCTAAGTATTAGGTAATGAGTACCTTCATAAGAGGAAACATAACTACTTTTCTTAACATTATGACATCACCAGATTCCAGTCTCCCAAAATCAATATCTTGGGATCGACCAGAAACAAATAGAATCTTGTTGTACCTAATGGAGGAACTCAGAGGTGTTCTGCTGTGACTGCACAAAATGTCTCTACCGCCACCGAGAAACAAGTCAGGTCTATGATGAGGAAACTCCTCACTTGCTTCAATGGGTGCAGTGACAGAAGCAATCAAGAAGCTCAACACTGTTCAGAACAAGACATCCCACTTTATGGGCACTCTAGCCAGCAGGCTCTATCTCTTCCACCACTTGTGTACAGTAGCTGCATTTTATACCATCTACAAGATGCACTGCAGCCATTCACAAGACTTCTTTGTTAGCGCTTACCAGACATGGCCTCCACTATCTGAATCAATAAGAATAATGGATGTATTGGGAATTGCTTCCAAGTTCTCCCCCCAAGACATGCTATCCTGATTTCGAAATATATCACCATTCCTTCAATATCACTTGGTCGAAATCCTCACTACCTACTAGAATTTATAAGTATAGATAAAGAGTACAAAAGTCAAGAAGTTACGTGGAACTGATATGCCATGGGCTTACCTTCAGCAAGTGTATTGTGTCCATTTCTAGGACCACACTTTGGGAGGGATGTGAAAAATTCAGTAAAGGTGTAATTTACTAGAATGGTTTCAGTGATGAGGGATCATAGTTTTATAGGAAATCTAGAGAACTTGGGGTTGGTCACCTTATAACAGAGAAGTTATTGTTTCTGTTTTATCAGTATCTGTAGCATTTTACTTTACAATTAAGATGAAGTTATTTCCTATGGCTGAAAGGTGAAAAACTTAAATACATAGACATAGGACAATTGGTAAAAGAACAATAGAATTATTGTTGGAGTGGTTAGGATTTGGAATGCTTGATTGGAGAGTAGATATGGATTCAATAGTAGCCATCAAAGGAAATTGTATAAGTGCTTGAAGAAGAAAAGAAAATGTAGGGATATGAGGAAAGAGTGTTAGAGTGGGATTAGCTGGATTGCTGTTTGAAAAAAATTAGCACTGTCTCAATGAGCCAATTGGTTACTGCTGTGTTGAACAATACAATAATTCTAAGAATTGTGGAAATACCATCACCTCGTTGACTGCAGTTGTTCAAGAACAAGCCCTGTCATAAACCTGTCAAAGGCAGATGAACAGTAGTGATAACTGTTTAGCCCTGCCAATAACCCCAGTAACATGAGTGTGAATAATAAAATAAAAATATAATAAAAGTTACAATATTTATTTTTTTTACAGCTCATCCTAAGACAACTGAAATATTTAGCCTCTAACTCAGGCAAGTCTCAATATAGAAGTGAGAATTGTGTCTCAGTTGCATAGATTTCCAGACCCTATCCGGACCTTGGTATTCAGATCTGGACAGAGAAACTCAGCAAAAATGTATTCGCCTTGGAGATAGACATCAGATTCATTAGAATCACATCAATATCATGGAGGTCTCTTGAGATTAGAAGGCCGAGGGTCATCTGATTGAGCCCTTTAAACTGATAAAATGATTGGCAAATTAGTTATGGAGAAACAACTTCCTCTGGTTAAGAAATCCAGAACAAGAAGGAATAATCCCATAATGAGAAGTACGGACATTTAGAAGTGGAAAATTTAAGATTTATTTTTCCAGATGAAAGAGAATAGAAATAGGGATTTTGTTCTTGCAGAAATTATCTGTTTTGGCACAAATCCTGAAAGGAAAAACACAGTAGGGAAGTAATATTTGGGAATGAGAATACAGGGCATGGTGTCCTCCATTTTAAAGGATACTCGACATGCGACCAGTGTGCCTCATTCCCCAGTTTTCCTGGTTTTCCTTTGTTTTTGGGCAAGCATATCACAGGGTTAAAGCAAAGACATGTAAATGGTATTGTGCTGTGTATTGGCCGTGAACTTCAGATACTCGAGGGATCAGAAAGACATTATTCTCCTCCTGTGTTTCTAATTCGCAATATAGGAGCATGGGAACAGGAGCAAATCATTTGACCCTTTGAGTCTATACTGGCATTCAGTGAAGATCAGGGCTAACCTTCAACTTTATTCCATAAGCCTTCACTGGACTTGATACCTTTGACTAACAAAATCTATCAATTTCATGTCTAAAATTAACAGCTTGTTTTATTTATTATTTCATGGGATGTGTGAATAACTAGGCCCATCTCTATTGTTAGGGGTGAGGCTGCCTTCTTGAACTGTCCATTTTGTCTACTTAAAATGCTGTTAGGAACAGAGTTCCAGGATTTTGATCTCAGTGCCAGTGGAAGAAAGCTGATATAATTCCAAGGCTATGTGATGTGTGGCTTGGATGGGAACTTGCAGGAAGTGTTCCTCTGCATCTGTTGTCCTTGTCCTTCTAGACAGTTGAGGTCCCAGGTTTGGAAGATGTTGTCGATGGAACCTTGGTGAGTTATTGCATTGCATCTTGTGGATGTCCACACTCCCCTCACCACTGGCACACAGTGATGGGTCACGAGTGGAGTACCAATCAAACAGGCTGCTTTGTCTTGGAGAATGATGGGCTTCTTGAGTGCAATTGGCGTTGCAACCATTCAGACAAGTGAAAAATATTCTATCACACTTCTGACTTGTGCCTTGTAAATTGTCAGTAAAAGTGAGGACTGCAGATGCTGAAAACCAGAGTTTAGATCAGAGTGGTGCTGGAAAGGCAAAGCAGGTCAGGCAGCATCTGCGGAGCAGGAAAATCGATGTTTCAGACAAATGCCCTTCATTAGGAATAGAGGCAGGAAGTCTCCAGGGTGGAAAGATAAATGGGGGGTTAGGGTGGGGGGCAGCTGGGGAGAAGGTAGCAAAGAGTACAATAGCTGAATGGGAGTGGGGATGGAGGCGATAGGTCAGAGGGAGGGTGGAGCGGATAGGTGGGAAGGGAGATTGGCAGGTAGGACAGGTCATGAGGACAGTGCTGAGCTGGAAGGTTGGAACTGGGGTAAGGTGGGGGGAGGGGTGACCTAGTGTCAACTGCCATTGCAGAAGTCTACCTCTAATTTCACTGGCTCATTTTTATACTTTTCTCCCAAAACCTAAACTCCAACCAGCAAAAACTGCTTCTCTCTACTATCCTATCAGTTTCCCTTTAAATCTTGAAAACATTGATCAGATTATCACTTAATCTACTAAATTCCAGGGAATACATTCTATTTTGTGCAATCTTGTCTTGTTATTCAGTTCTTGGAATCCAGTTCTCACTCTAGACATCTAGACTTGAGACTCCCAACATACTGACCTCTGCCAGGCCTCCTCCTGATCCCCAGAAGACTGAATTTGGGCTGAATCTTATGTTTTATGATAAAGTGTCATACTTTGTCAAGTTTTCTGTAATGAATCGGTACCATTGTTAAAGTCTGTCGCATATTTAGACAAGCATTATCAATTCAGGGCGGCCCTGCATGGTTCCTGGCACTTGCTTTGGACAGAGTAGATAAGGGAAATTTGTCACCCAGATTTGTGGGAAGGAATCTGGAGGTGGTGATGCAGGGGGGGGGGGGGGGGGTGTTCCTCCTTTCCCACAGTGGGGCAGAGTTTGCATTGACTCCACTCCCTGCCAGGCTGGTTTAAAGTTGCCATCCAGGTCTGTGTGGTCTCAGCTGTCTGGAGGAGCCACCATCAATGTAGGAAGAGGGCCAATGACCTTTTCCACTTTGTAAGGGTCAGTGCCATCATCTTCTGTCTGCCATCTCACTCTCTCTCTGTTGTGGCACTCACTTCCCACCAAGTTTTGTGCTCTATAGCTCTCACTGTTGCATGCAACATCTCCTCTCACTCGCTGTCAGGCCTCCTAAACCTCCATGTTGCTAACCCTACATTGCCTCTATCCTGCTTATTCACTCAGGACAACTCACCACCTTTCCACCTTCACCAAGACTAATAGCTGTATGGTCCATTTTCATTTCCCTTAATATCTCCCTTACTTTCATCCTTTACTCCAGGAAACAGCCATAATATGACAGAAAAATCCATGACGGGTGTTGGAGTGCCCAGCATTCAGTTCCTCACTCTTTATGAGGAGAGCATCCTAAGCCTGACCTCACCCAGCAGCCAACTGAGTGTTGGATTGGTATCAGAGGCTGCCCTTAACAGACTGTGCTGAGTCCCACTAACTGAAGTGTTATCTCCCTTGACTTAACTAACAACAATGATAAGCCTATTGGCTTTGTAACAAATACAGAGAATGTTGGAGAAACTCAGCACGTCTGGCAGCATCTGTGAAGTCTGATATGACTCTTCTTTAGAACTGAAAGGTATTGAAAAAAAATTCTTTTTTATACTTTTGTACGAGGCAGAGGAGGAGCAAAAGGGCAGACAGTCTTGAGGCCCAATGCAAAAGTCAAAGGGGATGTTAATAGCGAAGAAAGAAAAGCAGGATATAAAAAGTGTGTAGATTAAGGTGTGAAAGGGAGAGAATTGGTTCTTGCTGCTAAGTGCAAAGTAAATCAGACACAGATAGGACATGGGAGTGAGAGAAGATGGGTTAAGAGAATGTAAGAAAAATGGAGAATAGACATAAAGATGCCAGTTTCTGAGGAATGTGAGTTCAATGTTAAGACCTAGGTTTGTCCCTAAGTGGGAAATGAGGTGTTGTTCCTTGAGCTTGTGTTGTGCTTCATTGGAACATTACAGCAAGCCCAGGACAGAAACGTTCACTTGAGAGCAAGGTGGTGAGTAACTGGAAGATCCGGGTAATTCCCATGGATTGAATGCTGAATAACAAGGAAAGGCAGAAGTGTTATGAACCTGGTCACTGTGGCTAAGGGGCAAAATGCAAGGCAAGGTTTCTCATTCCATAATTTAAGTCAATCATAAATAGTTATGGTCTTAAATCATTGCTGGCTACTGAGCCACAGCTGGTCATTTATAGTATCTCTGCTAACCCCAACCACATAGCAATGTGTATAATTTGCCTTCAACCTATGAACGTCAATTTTAGTTCGCAGTTTCTTATGAAGCTTATCGTCAGATGTCTTCTGGAAGTTCTCATAAATCATATCTATAGATTTCCCCTTGTCAACTTTAGATCACCTCTTCAAAAAGATTCTGTCAGATTTGACAGGTGAGGACTAACTCTACTAATCTCTCTCTGAAACAAATGAAAATTTCCAAGGTGTTCAGTTACACAAACTACACTTAACCATAATAGTAACTTACTAGGAACAGATGTTAGACTAAGTGATCTATAAATCCCTGGGCTCCTGCTGTCAACTTCCTTAAATAATGAAATGTCATGAGCAATTTTTAATCTGAACGAATGTTTCACATCATAAGAGCTTTGGAAAATTTTAGTTATGACAACTGTAATGTCTTTGGCTACTTACTTTAAAATCTGAGCTCAGTTTCAGGCTGAGATGCACAAAATAGTTGAATATCATTTAGCATTTTCAATTTTTAGTATTGTACATGAACGTGTAGAACAATAAGTTGTTTCAATAAGTTCAGGCTGTTGCCTGCCAGATATGGAGCTTCAATCCTATACAAGGAATCACAGCCTGTAAGGCGAGGCAAGAGGAAAGGAAAGTCAAAACAAAATCAAACAACAGAATGAGCCACTTAATGCCTTAAATGTGTTAGATGGTTCATTGTCAGAAATAAAAATTTGACTTGATTTAATTTATCATTGTGACATGAACCAAGATACAATGAAAAGTATTGTACTGTGTGCTGATCAGAAAAGTCATGCCTTACATACGTACATCAGGCTAATAGAACAGAATGCAGATTATTGTATTATAGCTACAGAGAAAGTGTAGAGAAAGATCAACTTTAATATATGAGAGGTCTATTCATAAGTCTGATAACAACGGGGAAGAAGCTGCTCATAAATCTTGTGGTACGTACTTTCAAACTTGCATATCTCCTGCTGTATTGAAGAGGGTGAAAGAGAGTGTAACCAGGGTGAGAGGGGGGCTTTGATTATGTTGGCTTCTTTCCCAAGGCAGTGGGAAGTGTAGACAGAGTCAATAGAAGGAAGGCTGGTTTTTGTGATGGTTTGGGCTGTGTTCACGACTCTCTGTAACTTCTTGCAGTCTTGGGTAGAGCAGTTGCCATATCTGACAGTGATGCACCTGGATAGGATGATTTCTATGGAGCATCTATAAAATTTGGTAAGACTCATTGTGGATAGGGTGAATTTCCTTAGGCTTCTGAGGATGTAAAGGCATTGGTGTGCTTTTTTGACTGGAGCATCACTGTGGATGGACCAGAATAAATTGTTGGCGATGTTGACACCTTGGAATTTGATGATTCTGAGATGCCGGTGTTGGACTGGGGTGTACAAAGTTAAAAATCACACAACACCAGGTTATAGTCCAACAGGTTTAATTGGAAGCACACTAGCTTTCGGAGCGACGCTGATGAATCACCTGATGAAGGAGCATCGCTCCAAAAGCTAGTGTGCTTCCAATTAAACCTGTTGGACTATAACCTGGTGTTGTGTGATTTTTAACTTTGGAATTTTATGTTCTCGACCACTTCCACCTCAGTGCCATTGATACAGACAAGGGCGTATCCTTCACTTGACTTCCTGAAGTCAATGTTTTGCTGACATTGAGGGCAAGATTGTTGTCTTTACACCATGCCAGTAAGTTGTCTGTCTCCTTCCTGTACTCCATTTTGTCGTTGTTTGAGATCTGACCCACTACAACGGTGTCGTCAGCAGATTTGTAAGCACAGTTGGAGCTGAATTTGGCCATATAGTCGAGAGTTTATACAAAGTATAGCAATGAGCTGAGTATGCAGCCTTGCGAGACAGCAGTGTTGAGGATTATCATGGAGGAGGTGTTGTCACCTATCCTTACTGATTGCAGTCTGTGGGTCAGGAATTCAAGGATCCAGTTGCAGAAGGGGGGAGTGGAGTCCAAGGTCTTGGAGTTTGGAGATGAGTTTTGTTGGAATCATATTGTTGAAGGTCGAGCTAAAGTCAATAAATTGGAGTCTGATGTAGGTGCCCTTGTTATCCAGATGTTGCAGAGATGAGTGTAAGGGCAGGGAGATGGTGTGTACTGTGGACCTGTTGTGAATTGTGAATTGTAGTGGATCAAGATATTCTGGCAGACTAGAGTTAATGTGTGCCATTACTGATCTCTCGAAGCACTTCATAATGATGGATGTCAGAGCCACCAAGTCGTGGTCATTAAGGCATGTTTCCTGATTTTCCTTTGGCACTGGGATGTTAGTGGTCTTCTTGAAGCAGGTGGGAACCTCAGATCAGAGTAAGGAGAGGTTAAAACTGTCTGCAAATACTCCTGTCAGCTGGTCAGTGCAGAATCTGAGTGCACGGCCATGGACTCCATCCGAGCCAGGGGCTTTCTGTGGGTTCACCTTCAAGAAGGCGGATTTAACGTCTGCAGCGATGACTGTGGGACAGGTACACCTGAGGCTGTCAGATCAAGGGAGATCATTTCACTGACTTTCTGTTCAAAATGAGCATAGTATGCATTGAGCTCGTCGGGGAGGGGTGCATTATTGCTCGCGATTCTACTCAACTTCGCTTTGTAGCTCGTTATATTATGCAAATCTTGCCACGGTTGATGTATGGTTAGTTGAAACTCTAGTTTATTCTGGAATTGTCTCTTGGCATCCCTGATGGCTTTGTGAAGGTTGTACCTAGGTTTCCTGTCTAGGTCAGGGTCACTCGACCTAAAAAACCTCAGACCTGGACTTCAGTAAGGGTGAATCCAGTTATCCATGGTTTCCAGTTGAGAAACACTCAAATTAACATCTTTGGCATGCAGTCGTTTACACACTGATGAAGTCTTTGATGGCAGGGGGATACTCATTTAGGTTGGCAGCTGAGTTCTTGAATATGGACCAGTCCACCAACTCGAAGCAGTCACATAGCAGTCACCTGTAGAGAGAAAGCACTGTTAACAATTCAGGTCCAGTGAACCTTCTTCAAAACAGGACCCAAAATGCTAACTCTGCTTTCTCTCTGCAGATGCGGCTAGACTTGTTGCATTTTTCCAGCTATTTCTATTTTTGTTCCTGATTTCCACATCTGCAGTTCTTTGGTTTCATTGTTGGAAGTGGAGTTGCATTTGCTAAACTTAAAATCCAAATTCTGCCTGTATTTTAGATTCTTTATGTCTGCTCAAATTAGGTTTTATGAATGAACTAGCTAGATTTGAACTTGATGTGGCAATGCTGTGGCTTTAAGAGGTATATTTTGTCCTGGTTTCTTCTAAGAGAGAGATTGAATGAGAGGTACTGAGCAGTTGTGATGAAGTGAAAAGCTGGGGAAGCCTTGTTTTTTTTCAAAAAATTGGAACAATAGAAGCAGCCTGGATGGGTGTGGCCAGCCCTCACAGACTAGGATTTCTAGATTTATTTCAGCTTTCAGGTTTAGCTTTAAGCTGTTGCTGGTGGTGTCTCAATGGGGCAGAAGCAGTTACAGCTAGAAGCTGAGGTTTGTCTCTGCTGCTGGGTTACTTGTGAGACAAATCTATTTTTCTGAATTTGTCTTTTAACCAAGGGGTGTGTTTGTGGGATGTTGTTATATTGGAACAGTAGTTAGTTACAGTATCTACTATCCAGTTAAGTTTTCCAGTAGAGTTAAGTTATTTTAAGTTCTTCTTCTTTTTGTTGTATTTTAACTATCGTGTTTAAATAAATTGTGTTTTGCTTATAAAATATTTTGTGGTCATGTGGTCTGGTTCATAACACTGGAAAGAGAAAGAACTCCACATTACACTAAATCACATTGTTACATTATTTCTATGGTGAGATGGTATTGCAAGTCGTCTCATAGTTTGAACTCACTCGTACTAAGACTTGCCAATGAGCTCCAGTATGAAGAATGCATTTGAGAGCTGGTGAGGGCCTGTCTCATCACACAAAGTGCATTTTAGTGGGAACTTGGGACCGCCCTAGGATGCCATGGATTTCATTCTTTGATAAAATAGATTTATCTTTGCAACAAATGAGTACCTGGAGAATTTCCTGTACAGTACTATCATGGCAAGATTTAATGGAAGTTTTGAAAATCCCACTATACTACAAAAAAGTAATTGTTTTTAATGACTTTGGCAGGAGGAGTTACAAGGTTAATGTCTTTGTTATCATTCAGCGGTGTCTCCTGGTGGGACATGATCCCTGAATTGAAATACAATGATATAAAACAGTTTTGTATTTCTTGCTGTTATTATTTTGAGATATTTGCCTCACCAGTTTAACAGTGGTGCATTACTTAGGGGTACTATTATCCCACTAGCAGTAATTGTTATTGAATTTCATGGAGTTCCATATTATTTTACACACTCTCTTAAAACCAAGCAAGGTGTATAGACTTAAAGCACCTAATAATTTTATTTACAAATAATGAATAATTCAAGTACAACAATAATCAAATATTGACAAAAAAAACCCATATGCAACAATAAAATTAAACTGTGCTTAGTGTGGCTTCAGATAGAGTTCAAGAATTTCTGTGAATTTATTGAACAATGTTTTGATCTGTGCATAATTTTGTCACATCAAAAACCTTTTATATGAGTTTAACCCTCGAGTAGGCAATAGTATCTAAATGTCTAGTTCTGATTGAATGCATGATTCAGAAAAAAAGTCCCACTATTCTAGCATCCTGACATTAATACTTTAAGTATTAACACTAACACTTGCGTTAACTCCATAATGAACATCATACACACAGATAAAAAGGAGAATATTTTGCAAGATTTGCTCTCAGTCACTAGGTAGTGCTGTCACAAGATTATTTTAGTCTCAAAATAACAACAATGACAGGAAATCATAGTCACTTTAACTCTGGAAAAAACCTATCATATTACCATATAAAGGAGGAATAATAATGTTATAATGAGGTTTTAACAAACTACATACCTCAATACTGTAGTTCATGTATTAACCATGGATTTTCTATTCAGTTTCACACTGGTACTTGCTATAATTGGCATAGAACATCCTACAAAGGACTTAAGGTCTCTGCGAACAGAGCAAGAAACCATGTGTCACCTTAATCAATTAAAGCAAATAATTCTCATTGAGGCACACAAGCTTTTAACAGGAAGGATAGTTTAAAATAGTGTCAAATCATGTACGGAAAGTGAAATAAATGGGAAGAAACAAAGATCTGATTAACAGCAAAAGGAAAATAGAAAATATTTTCAAAAAGTTCCAAAATTATTTTAATGTTATCCAACCCCAATGATAATTTAGACCTGAAATAATAAGACTCCACACTTATAAAGGTTATGAAGCCTGGGCATTTATGTGGCAATAATTAAGATATATCACACCATTAAAAACAGCTTACATTGGAATGGTCAAGCCCTAAATTAATTTGGTGATTTCAGTCAGAATCCAAAATACAAGCACCATAACTTCATCTCCTTATTAGTATGGTGAGCCTTTTAGTGAAATACTGCTGTAACAAAGATTCTGGAAAAGCAGAGCAACATAGCCTGTGACCTTTGAATTTCTGCATTTTGAAATGTTTGTGGTGATGCCAGAGGTTACTGACCAATTTACACTTCAGTAAGAGTGCTAACAGTCTCTGCATTATTCCTAGGGTAAAATCCAGATCAGTGTAGACTTAGCAAAACTACAAAAAAAAAGGAATCGGAGAGGCTACGAGAGAAAATTGGAAATGAAAATACAAAAGAGTATTGAAAATTATTCCAACAAGTAGAATGCTAGTTGGAAAATAACAAACTTGGGGGTGTCAGATCACTCAGGATGGAATCAAGCTCACAATAGAATGAATTTAAAGAATAATTTCCTACAGTTTTGTAGAACCACATTATAACAGTTGGTGATGTTTATTGTTTAAAGAATGAGAGTACTAAAAATGTTATTCAAAGATAAGGAAGCAAATCTTCAAAAGCTGATGTCATATGTACAAGGTTCTTTGAGAAATAGTGATGGTTGAGGATCTAATCTTACAAAATTTAATAGAAAGAAAAAGTGCCCCAGTGAAAGATGTGACAGCCCTGATTGCCATAGGAAATAGGTTAAAACCAGGAAATTCAGAGATGTCATCTTTTCTCAATGTTTGCAAAACATCAAAGTAGAATCTAACAATGAATCTCTCTAGTGTTCTGGCCCACTCTACATTACATCTTTTGTCCCTTCTGCACTATGTGACAGGAGGTGTGCTTCCAGTCATAAGCTGTTTTGTTTGTTGTAAGGTAAAAACTGAGAGGAATAGGTAGGAGTCAATCAACGTAATGTCAAAATTAATGGTACAAAATAAAGAACACATGATTATACATCAAATCTGATTATCTTACATCACTTAAACAGTATGAATTGGATTTTGTCATAAAATTAATGATGAAGTAAAGCCAGCAGTTATTTATGTTGAAGGCAGATGGCAACTTCTGGCAACTGCATTTGAAAAGTTAAACAGAAGTTATTGTTCTAGTTAGGATCTTCTTCCATAAGCTTGTGTCAAAAAGCATCAAGACATCAGACTTCACCATTCAAAATGTATCCAAGTGGGTACCTCATCTGTAGAGAATGAACTAATGTTAGCATGTTAGGTCTTATTCGCTTGATTCAAAATACCCTGCTAATAGTACTATATGATTATTGACATTTAACCTCTATAGCACTGATAATTAACTTTTATTGATGTGGAATCTCATTCCTTAAGATTTCAATTATGTTTGTAGAATTTTTAAAAAATTGTACTTTTCTGACTTTTTTGTTCACCATCATCAATTAGCCTTCTATAACTGATTTAGTATTATTGTGTTCCTTCCAATTCCAGGTACAGAGATTACAACGGCAATTGTTGTTCTTCTCCAACCTGATAGTTGAAGAGATACAGTTACCAGATACCTTATAGTAGATATTGGCACTTTAGGTTATTTGTGGTGAAGAACCTATAGAGAATCAACAAGTTGTAATCAATGGTTGAGCAATGTTTGTTTACAGCTCATGCAAAATTAGGCCTATTTTTGCAATATTTCGTGCAATCCAAGGCAGACTCTTTCACCTACATGTTTTCAAAAAAACAGACTTTCATCACTCGACTGATTGCGCTTCAGATGTCTGTGTTTCTTTGCTTCTTCTGAAACCTGACAGCTGTATCATCCTTTTGTCGAAAAGAAAATTATGTCCCACAAAAGTATAGTACACCTGCCCAACTTGGCAAAAGTCCCACCAATGTTCATATGATTATAATTTTGTCAGTAGCATCGGGTGTGAACAGTTCATTACACTGTCGAATTATCTTTCATTGTCTCCAGGATATTACGATGCTTCGGCTAAAACCTAATACATATCTGACAGGTTTGTTGTCCTGTGAATTTAATCCTATTAAAGCAAACTTTAATTTAAAAGCACATTAAGATAACTCATATTTAGACATTTTTAATCGAAAAGTGGTCGAAAAATGCGGACACATGACAGATGCTTGCAGAGACTTAACTAATCAGGCAGCCTCCCAGAATGAAATTATGCTGGTTCCCCAGTAAATGTTGGAAGCGTTAATCAATCATCTCAGTGTCAATTTCACTGACTGCTGTGGCTATTTAAGATTTTGAATGCCTCACATAAGTATGCAGGGTTGCAGCATTAATAATAGCTAGTATTGCTCAGGCAGAGAGGACAAATCTGTAACATATAACATGGGACATGGGTAGTACCTGACAACCTGATGCCAGAGCAGTTGTAGCACGTTAAAACAAGGTAATGTGTTCCCACATAATTTCTTTTGTTCACAACACTATAACTGTCAAGCTGGTGGGAATTACCACACAATTCCTACTTTGGAGTCCATATGGAATGAAGTTACTAAAATCATGGAGCAAAGTTAATTAGTTAAAGGGAATCAGCAGTGACCTTTAAAATATGATGTAATATATTATAAATATTTCAAATTATATAATTGTAGTACTTTGTAATTATTTGGGATTTTTGGATTCTAAAGTAGAGGAAATGGATTTTTCAGTTATGTGGAGGTGACTTTTTTTAAGAGGTCAGACAGTCATGTTTAAACAGTGTATTTAAACATCACTTCCAAGAAAGCATGTGACTTGAGTTAAGTGGCGAGCAAGGCACTTGGATAGTTAACTGATAAGATGTTTGCAAAGTGGAACTTCTCCAACAACAGAAAAATTCTTTCTGGTTCAGAGGCCAGAATTAGTTTTCAGTTCAGAAATAGTTTCATACTAGGAGAAGGGTAGTTTGTTTGTGAAATCCTTAGGCTAGAAAGATATCTTCAGCTTTTTAACAGTCCAAGGCAAAATACTGGAAGAAGTTCTGAGTTTCTGTTCAGATTCAGTGAAAACGAGTCAGTGAGTCTGTTTGCAGTTTTGTTTTTGTCTCTGGTAGAGACAGTGATGGAGAGAATCACATCTGGTGAACAATGAAAAGTCCAGAAAAAAGAACTTGAGTAAGAAATTAAAGAATTAAGAAAGATAGTTAATTCACAAGAATTGAGTATCTGCAAAGAATATTGGTGGAACAATAATTTTTTTTTTGCTATTTATACAAGAAGTTTTCCCATATTGTCAAATACAAAACCAGTTTCTTATCTTCTTTTATCTAATAAACTTGCATTCTTTTATTAAAAGAGAATTGGTGTCCTCATGTGAATATGGTCAGTAACTGAACACCACAATAAATAAACTCGAAAAATAAAGCTTATGATCTTTAAAGCCAGATTTCATACTCTGATCTGGACTGTCCACTATTACCATCAACTTGGATTATAATAATGAAAACAACAAAAATAGGAGTAGGTATAGTCCAAATGACCATTTGTACTTTCTGTGCCATTCAATAAAATCATGGCTAATCTTTTATCTCAGTTCCACTTATTCACACTATTGCCACATCCCTTTGTTTCCTTAGCAACCCAAAATAATGATCTCTGTGTTGAATGCACTCTGTGCATCTACAACTCTCCAAGATGTTGATCCTGCCGGAGTGAAGGAACAGTAATAATAATCATCATTGTGGCCATTTTTACCCAGTGCAGTATCAAATTTATCAAAAGGAAGTCAGAAAAGTTAGTTCAACTAATCAAGGTGGAATGTCATAATTTTGGAGGACTTTTGTGAGTTACGCAAAATTGAAAATTCACAGGTCATTTTCAATTTGTTCACATCTTAAGTGATGGTCAACCTTCAATGTCAGGCACAAAGGGGACAAATGTCCTCCAACACATTGAAGCACTTCAAGCAGAGGCTGTGACTTAGAGGATTAGCAAAGACAGAAATTGAACAGGAGAAGGCTATACCAGGATGTCATCCCACAAATCTGAACGGTGCTAGTTTGTGTGGGGGAGTGCGGTTAAGAAGAATTTATTTTGCCCCTCAAATGGCCTCTGAAGTCAGACGAGGGGCCCATGGGTGTGATGTCCCATACTAGGATTTTTCCCTCAACTGTCTTACCTTTCCAAGGAACCTAGAGGCAAGAAGAATGCAGCACACTTGATTTTTTTAAAATTGCTAATTAACCTGTTCAGAGGTACATTTATACACTTCTAAAGCAGATGGGAATTGAACCTGGTTCTCTTGTCCCAGAGGTGAGGACATCACCCACTGTTACAGCACACTTGATTATCTTTAGGAAGACATGGAAATAGCCTGGGTGCTACCTTAGGTCCACACACATGAAAAGGTACTAGCTAGCCACAATATTTTGAGAAAGAGTTTCTGAGTAATTTTGAGAGATATTTTCAGTATGGCATACTTTGGAGGAGCAGAGTCTTTTGGAATATTGGGGAATTTGTAATAAAGTTGAGTGATGGGAGTTGTGAGCAGGTGGTGGTTAATGTGATTGGCAATCGTGCTGAGTGCAGCGAGAGACAAGCTTTAACCCATCAACTTCCAGCCATTCCCTCAGGTGGGAGGAGTAGTAGGAGACCAATCCATTCCTATCAGTTTTGATATATTAATGAGACTGGAAGCTTCAGATTGAGTTGACTGGGAGGTTTTATTGCAGGTGGCTGTGTATCCTGGGCTTCAGTAAAAATCACAGGTTGCAGTGAGATAAGAATAGCCTCTGGAAGAAGACACATTTCTATTTACTTATATGCCCCTTCCACACAAAACACCCTCCACATCCTGGGTATTAAAGCACCTTTTTGAATCAAAACCACCTTCCTCTGGGCTTGGAGATCAGAATTCTCTGTGGCCTCATCTGGACTGTTTCCCATTTAGCAGAAACAAAACCTCTCAAACAGGTTATGTTCCGAAAAGAATCTTGTCAACATCAAAAGTCACCAAGCTCATGAAGAAGCCAAACTTCCAGGTTTCCCAATCTACCATAGCCCCCAAAACTCACCCCCCAATTAGATTGCAAAGATTTAAACCACTGGAGATTTCTTTGCCTCATGCCTTCAATTGGAATCAACTGATTGATAGAGATTGATTGCCACAGTTCAACAACAACTCCATTATTGTCTTACCATGCCATGACTAGAAGAAGGAAGCATATGTCAGGTATAGACAGGAGAGATCGAGTGAATCCTTAGAAGAGTATAAAGGCAGTAGGAGTATACTTAAGAGGGAAATCAGGAGGACAAAAAGGGGACATGAGATAGTAAAAGCAAATTACTGCAGATGCTGGAATCTGAAACCAAAAGAGAAAATACTGGAAAATCTCAGCAGGTCTGGCAGCATCTGTAAGGAGTGAAAAGAGCTGATGTTTCGAGTCTAACTAGCCTTCGTCAAAGCTGAGATAGCTTTGGCATGGATAGCTTTGGCAAATAAAGTTAAGGAGAATCCAAAGGGTTTCTACAAATACATTAAGGACAAAAGGGTAACTAGGAAGAGAATAGAGCCCCTCAAAGATCAGCAAGGCAGCCTTTGTGTGGAACCACTGGGGATGGGGGAGATACTAAATGAGTATTTTGCATCAGTGTTTACTGTGGAAAAAGACATGGAAGATATAGAATGTAGGGAAATAGACGGTGACATCTTGAAAAATGCACATATTACAGAGGAGGGAGTGCTGGATGTCTTGAAATACATAAAAGTGGATAACTCCACAGGACCTGATAGAGTATACCCTAGAACTCTGTGGGAAGTGAGGTAATTGTTTGCAGGGCCTCTTGTTAATATACTTATATCATCAATAGTCACAGGTGAGGTACAGGAAGAATGGAGGTTGGCTAACATAGTGTCACTATTTAAGAAAGGTAAGACAAGCCAGGGAAGTATAGACCAGTGAGCCTGACGTCAGTGATGGGCAAGTTGTTGGAGGGAATCCTGAGGGACAGGATGTACATGTATTTGGAAAGGTAAGGACTGATTAGGTATAGTCAACATGGCTTTGTGCATGGGAAATCATGTTTCACGAACTTGATTGAGTTTTTTGAAGAAGTATAAAGAAGATTGATGAGGGCAGAGTCGTGGTTGTGATCTATATGGAGTTCAGTAAGGCATTCGACAAGTTCCCTCTTGGGAGACTGGTTAGCAAGGTTAGATCTCATGAAATACAGGGAGAACTAGCCATTTGGATAAGAACTGGCTCAAAGCTAAAAGACCGAGTGTGGTGGTGGAGGGTTGTTTTTCAGACTGGAGGCCTGTGACTAGTGGTGTACCACAAGGATTGGTGCTGGGTCCACTACTTTTCATTATTTATATAAATGATTTGGATGTGAGCATAAGAGGTATAGTTAGTAAGGTTGCAGATGACACCAAAATTGGAGGTGTAGTGCACAGCGAAGAAGGTTACCTCAGATTACAACAGGATCTTGATCAGATGGGCCAATGGGCTGAGGAATTGCAGATGGAGTTTAATTTAGATAAATGCAAGGTGCTGTATTTTGGGAAAGCAAATCTTAGCAGGACTTATACACTTGATGGTAAGGTCCTCGGAAGTGTTGCTGAACAAATAGACCTTGGAGTGCAGGTTCATAGCCCCTTGAGAGTAGAGAAGCAGGTAGATAGTATAGTGAAGAAGGTGTTTGGTATACTTTCCTTTATTGGTCAGAGTATTGAGTAAAGGAGTTGAGAGGTCATGTTGCTGCTGTACAGGACATTGGTTCGGCTACTTTTGGAATATTGTATGCAATTTTGGTCTCCTTCCTATCGGAAAGATGTTGTGAAATTTGAAAGGGTTCAGAAAAGATTTCCAGGGATGTTGCCAGGGTTGGAGGATTTGAGCTATCGGGAGAGGTTGAATAGGCTGGGACTGTTTTCCCTGGAGCATTAGAGGCTGAGGAGTGACCTTATAGAGATTTATAAAATTGTGAGGGATATGGATAGGGTAAATAGACAATAGACTTTTCTCTGGGGTGGCGGAGTCCAGAACTAGAGGGCATAGGTTTAAGGTGAGAGGGGAAAGATATAAAAGAGACCTAAGGGGCAACTTTTTCACGCAGAGGGTGATGCGTGAGTGGAATGAGCTTTCAGAGGAAGTGGTGGAGGCTAGTGCAATTGCAACATTTAAAAGGCATCTGGATGGGTATATGAATAGGAAGGGTTTGAAGGGATATGGGCCGGGTGCTGGCAGGTGAGTGAGATTGGGTTGGGATATCTGGTCGGCATGGACGAGTTGGACCAAAGAATCTGTTTCCATGCTGTGCATCTCTATGACTAGGAAGGTTAAAGGCAAACTAGATGTCTTATGACCTCTAGCAATTCCTATGTCCCTATTCAGGTCATTGGCAGTGGTTGTACTACCCTTTATATGAAGAGCAATGCCAAGCTTTTTAAATCTAATGTCTATGTCATGTTGATGATATGTATGTGTGGAAATTCAACTTCCAGTTTCTGCAAAATAGCAAGTATATAATTGAAGTTGTCACTCCAGGCATTTTTTGCTGTAGGTGACAGGGATCTTACCTTCTTCACCTGGAGTAACAGTGAGAGCCCAGTCAGGTAGTTAACTGGGCAGCAATGGGCATCACCAGGCAGCAGTGGGGAATCCCAGGAACAGAGACAACCCCACCCCCAGTGGAAACATTGGCTGCTGTTAACTATGTATCCACTTGAAGTGCAGGATCATATTGGGATCCACACCACAAGTGACTGATGGCAGAACAGGAGGAGTTGCAGTGGTGGCTGGGCAGGGGTTTCACACGAGAGAGGGACAGGGGTCAGCAGCAAGGACAAGATAATGAGTTGTTGCAGCTCCTGTCTTTCCCAATTCAAGGTCTGAATAGGCACAAACAGCCTCTGAAGGAGCTCCCTTCCCATTCCTCCCCCCCCTCCCCCCACCAACCCCAACATCCTCACAACCAACTCTTTGAAAGGACATAGCCACAAGCCTCCCTGACCCAGCCTTGATGTAGTAAGGCCAGGAACAAAATGTGGTCGCCAATTAGCACCATCCCACGTGATTAAAGAACTCCCCCACCTCTCCAAAAGCAAACTTATTTCAAGAAAGGCCATTAAAATCTATTCACTGGTTGTTCCATTTTGAATGAAACGATGCCAACCAATAATTCCTGAAATCTTTCACTTAACTACAATAAAACATTTATATCATACTCTGGACAAATTTTAGTTAGTTGTGACTCAGGCTTGATCATTGCTGGCTTAAGTGTAAGGTTACAATCATGGATTTATAGCTGTTCCTGTAGTTCTGACAACCTAACAATTTCTTGGAACCACTGAGGCCTTCCTCACAGGCGGTTTCTGTCACCTGTGCATTTGTACTCAATGTGTGTGGTTATGATGCAACTCACAGAATGTTGCTTCAGTCTTTGCCAGGAATATTTTAATGTACATTGTCAACACATCCCCGGCAACTCTCTCACTGCAGTTTCTCATGAGGAATAATCTGATTCATATTTATCTAAAGTATCTCTGCAGAGGTCCAGTGAGGGTCAGGCACTGGAGATCAGTTGTAAAATAAGGCATGGGATGAATAAACACAAATTCCCCACAGCAACTTCAATCTTTTCTGCACTTGAAAAGACTTGTATTTGGTGTAGTGGGAATGAGGCATCCTGTCAGCATATGTAACAATAAAAGGGAGAAAATTTCAAACGTACAGGAAAAGATTGTTTGAAAGATAATAAGTAACCTGCCCAAGATCTCTGGCATGTATATTACCATTTCTGCATCAAAATTAGTTATTTTTAAACAAAACTGTAATGTTCCCTTCTTTTTTACTATTTGTTTGTTTTAATATTTGTTCCTGTTTGTGTGCTGTTTAAACATTCTGTAAAGTGTGCATGTAAAAGTCAGCGTACCAATAGCAAGTATTCAATGGAATTGTCATCATTAAGCAACAATACCATCAGTGTATTCTTTCTAATTCAATGTTGCTCAATTCAAATTATCTAATGATTCAAATCATTTTGCATTAACTTCCCATATTGCCATGTGATTTAAACTGTTTAATTTAAATGATTGGATAATTCAATGCAAAAATGATTGAATTTTTGGAAGATGGTAATCAGGTGTTTCACAAAGGTAATCATTAATTTACAAACCAGCGAGATGTTTATGCAAAATGCATTTTTCTTAACTAGTGAATAACAGTTCTTCATCTTGTTTCCATTTATTTCCTATGTAATGATCTATCTACTTATTAAAAACTAAGTTTGTTACACTTCAACAATCTGGATGTTTTGGTTTTATGGGGAGAAGGCTGGAGAATGCCACAAGGTTAATTATTCATTCAGAGAGCCAACACAGACACAATAGGCCAATTGATCTCCTTCTGTGCCATAACAAATCTTCCACATTATTTACATATAGAAAGGCCACCATTTCATTGGACTTTCATTACCAGGAGCTGGGAATGGAAAAACCTTTGTCAATCTGCAATCTTCCCTCATCAACAGCAATTAATTACTGACCTGAGGATGCCCCGTTCTATCGCAGTTAGACTTTGTTGCTTTAAGGGCTTTCAGTAACGATGATGTGGGTGCACTGCCTGATATAGTAGTCACGTTAAGGAATGGTGTATCATTCAGCCTAATAAAGGCATTGTCTTGGGATCTTCAACAATGTCATACAGCAGGTACATCATTTGTTCTAAATGAAGCTTCGACTGCAAGTTCATTGGAATGGGATATCTTGTCAGTCTTGGTATACACCAGTTTTTGAATAGCTATGCTGCAGGTGTTAGCTTTAACAAAGTTGTGGAACTGTTAAATTAATTAGTTCTGGTATTGAAATTTTCATTGCTCCAGTGGTGCATGTATCCTCAATTTTGCAGCAGGCAAGGTAAGTAACAGAAAACAGAATTTTTTTCAGAAATCTTAGATTCTCCCTCAATGATCAAACAAAAATAATCTTGTCAACAGCTTACAGATATTTACTCATAAAATTGTCTCCCCTAAGTATGAATTTGAGCTGTCCTGTTCTTTGAGCTGGAATGACTATTGAACACTATCACCAGAATCTTATCGGGACCTGAGTGACATGGGCTATGATGAGGTGTGAGATGAAGTCGGATGAGAAATCTGGTAAAGCACGTCTCAAGGTCGGGAGAATCTCACTCCATCATTAAAGCATTTGACAGGCATTGTGGAAAGTTTCTTGTTAGGCAGCAGTCACATACCATTTCAGGGAAATTATTGTTTATGAAACACCTGATTAACAGACTAGATCATAAAATCTCTACAGTGTGGAAACAGACTATTCAGCTCACCGAGCCCACACCGACCCTCTACCCTATCCCTATAACCCTGCAGTTTCCACAGCCAATCCACCTAGCCTGCACATCCCTGGATACCATGGGCAATTTAGCACAGCCAATCCACCTAACTTGCACATCTTTGGACTGTGGGAGGAATCTGGAGCATGAACACAATATATTTCCAAGTCAGGATGGTGAGTGGTATGCAAGAGAACTTTCTAGGTGGTGGTATTCCCCTGTATCTGCTGCACTTGTCCTTTGAGGTGGAAGTGATTGTGGTTTCTGATTCCTGATGAAGGGCTAATACCTGAAATGTTGATTCTCCCGCTCCTCGGATGCTGCCTGACCTGCTGTATTTTTCTAGCACTACACTTTTCGATTCTGATCTCCAGCATCTGCATTCTGCACTTTCTCCTTCGAAAAGGCAGATGTTCTCTTTGGCCTTGCTTTTCATTTTTCGATGTTTTAAAAAAAGCTCTTGCTCTCTGTTATAGAGTCATAGACATGTACGGCATTGAAACAGACCCTTTGGTTCAACTCATCCATGCCAACCAGATATCCCAACCCAATCTAGTCCCATCTGCCAGCACTTGACCCATATCCCTCCAAACCCTTCCTATTCATGTACCCATCCAGATGCCTTTTAAATGCTGCAATTGTACCAGCCTCCACCACTTCCTCTGGCAGCTCATTCCATACTTGCACCACCCTCTGCATGAAAAAGTTACCCCTTAGGTCCCTTTTATATCTTTCCCCCCTCACCCTAAACCCTGTGCCCTCTAGTTCTGGATTCCCCAACCCCAGAGAAAAGACCTTGTATGTTTATCCTATCCACGCCCCTCATGATTTTATAAACCACTATAAGGTCACTCCTCAGCCTCTAATGCTCCAGGGAAAACAGTCCCAGCCTGTTCAACCTCTCCCTGTCACTCAAATCCTCCAACCCTGGCAATATCCTTGTACATCTTTTCTGAACCCTGTCAAGTTTTACAACATCCTTCTGATAGAAAGGAGACCTGAATTACATGCAATATTCAAAAAGTGGCCTAACCAATGTCCTGTACAGTTGGATGTCCTCCCAACTCCTTTATTCAATGCTCTGACCAATAAAGGAAAGCAAATGCCTTCTTCACTATCCTATCTACCTGCAACTACACTTTCAAGGAGCTATGAACCTGCACTCCAAGGTCTCTTTGTTCAGCAACACTTCCTAGGACTTTACCATTAAGTGTATAAGTCCTGCTCTGCAGCACCTCACATTTATCTATATTATGGCATTTATCTGCCAGTTTACCCTCAAAGTTTATTTCTGGGAGGCACTTTTTCTTGGCTTTTAAGTTTTTTCTAATCATCTGGCCTACCACTAATCTCTGCCAAGATGTATGTTTATTCCTTCAGTTTGATACTATCCTTAATTTTCTTTAGCACCTGCCATTTCTCCTCAAATCTACACACCATCCTGACTTATATCACCATCTTATATCGCCAGACCACAACAACACGACGGTTGGAGGAAGAGCGCCTCATCTTCCGCCTAGGAACCCTCCAACCACAAGGGATGAACTCGGATTTCACCAGTTTCCTCATTTCCCCTCCCCCCACCTTGTCTCAGTCAAATCCATCGAATTCAGCACCACCTTCCTAACCTGCAATCTTCTTCCTGACCTCTCCGCCCCCACCCCAGTCTGACCTATCACCCTCACCTTGACCTCTTTCCACCTATCACATTTCCAACACCCCTCCCCCAAGTCCCTCCTCCCTACCTTTTATCTTAGCCTGCTGGACAAACTTTCCTCATTCCTGAAGAAGGGCTTATGCCCGAAACGTCGATTCTCCTGTTCCCTGGATGCTGCCTGACCTGCTCCGCTTTTCCAGCAACACATTTTCAGCTTATATCACCATCTCCCCACTCTGCTGGATGAAATCCTGCAATCTCCTTTCTCATAGTACTTTAAGCATTCCTATACCTAATGACTGTATTAGTTCAAGAAGGCAGCTCAAGTCTAAGTAGGGATGGGCAATCAATGGTCACCTAACCAGCAACACACATTCCATGAAAAAAATTACACGGTCCTTGTCCCCACAAGATCATTTACAACTACACCATCAACACCTGATTTTCACATTATTTAGTGAGGCTCTTTCAAAAGCTGAAATGGTGTCCCAATGTTGAGTTTAAATTACCGTGCTGAATTTAGGTCACCCTCCTGTGTGAATCATGCCCCAGTCCTTACTCCTACTTTTTAGATCTGGTGTGATGGGACACAAATGGTGATGAGACTTCTGCGTCTGAGTCCCACTATTTTTAATGGTTCACAAAAATCTCACCCTTGGTATCATGCCCACATGATTTCATGTCATTCTGGCAAGCTCCACATTTCAGACATCCTGAGGGAATGATTTTCTTTTATTTAAGCTTTCAGGTACTCTGGTCAGTGAGTGCAACCTGTGCCTCTTCTTTCGGCTGCCAAGGAGGCTGGATAATTATTAATGTATCTTGGCATGCCATAGAGAGAAACCCACCTGATGTGTTTTTCAGTCATACAGAACTTCCCTCCCTTGCATATTTAGTTTCTCAAGTACCAGACTGCTCTCATAGATGAATTCCAAATCCCCAAACATTTAAGAATGCCTATCCTTTCTTCAAAATCTAATTAAGATTGCAGTAGAGCACCTAAGTAAGCAAAAGCAGATTCCTCTTTGATATACTTATAGTTAATGAATTATTTTATGCCTCAGTAAATCCAATTCAATTGTCTAGAATGGCAGTGTGTTACAGCAGACCTCAATACGAATCAATGATATTGTACAAATAACAGCCATGGGAGTAATCTAATAGTGATATTTAGAGATGCATATTTACTAGAGAATATCTTTTAGCTAACTCCTAAAGTAAATAAAGTAGTAAAGGTTCATTGCTGTACTGCATCACTGGGTGTGCAGCAGGAGTTCTGTCTGTAATAACAGCATAGACCACATTCCATTCTAATTACATGGTCAGGTAACTAACAGATTAATAGGTTTTGCAAAATTAGTTTAAGTTTAAGGCATTTTGGCTGGTTGTCTTTCGCTAAAATTAAACATTTTTGAAATTTGCAGTACCAATTTCCTCAGTCATCAGACAAAGAAACATTCAGAATTTATTTTGCCTTTTTTTTTCCACAAATGGAGACAAAGCTAGACAGTTAATCCACGGAAGACTTCCTCTTACCAGTTGCTGAGTTTGAATGCTTTGTTCAGCATCCTGCAACTGTGGTTAATTCTGTTGAAAAGAAAAGTTCATTCTCTGATTCTATCACAAGTGAATGGCTTTGAGAGCCACTAAGAAGAACTGGAACAATAGGATTTTAGATTTTCACATTTGTGCTTAAAATCTTGCGCTGAAGTCTGTCATTCTCAATCATTCATACTTGATCATTTGATACAGTCTGTGATTCAAGGTTTAAAGAATATGCCTGAATGTTCGGAAAGCGTTTGCTTAATCAGTATCTTGTGGATCACCAAGGTCAGAAAATTTGATGTATACTGTTTGTGAATGAATCACTAGCTTTTCCACTTTGAAATTATTGGCTTAAAGTATGACACAGCAGAATCCTTAGGCACTAAATTATGAGTCCCTATTTGAGTGACTAAGATGTGTCCTCTACATTGGGGAGACTGGACGCCTCCTAGCAGAGTGCTTTAGGGAACATCTCTGGGACACCCGCACCAATCAACCCCACCACCCTGTAGCCCAACATTTCAACTCCCCCTCCCACTCTGCCGAAGACATGGAGGCCCTGGGCCTCCTTCACCACCACTCCCTCACCACCCAATGCCTGGAGGAAGAATGCCTCATCTTCCGCCTCGGAACACTTCAACCCCAGGGCATCAATGTGGACTTCACCAGTTTCCTCATTTCCCCTTCCCCCACCTCACCCCAGTTCCAAACTTCCAGCTCAGCACTGTCCCCATGACTTGTCCTACCTGCCTATCTTCCTTTCCACCTATCCACTCCACCCTCCTCTCTGACCTATCACCTTCATCCCCACCCCCGTCCACCCATTGTACTCTTTGCTACCTTCCCCCACCCTCCTCTCTGACCTATCACCTCCATCTCCACCCCCATTCAATGCTACTTTCTCCCCACCCCCACCCTCCTCTCATGTATCTCTCCACCCTTCAGGCACTCTGCCTGTATTCCTGATGAAGGGCTTTTGCCCGAAACATCGATGTTCCTGCTCCTTGGATGCTGCCTGAACTGTTGTGCTTTTCCAGCATCACTCTAATCTAGAATCTGGTTTCCAGCATCTGCAGTCCTTACCTAAAATGTGTTTATGGCTTGTGAGAGATCATTCAAAAAGTCCTGCCAAAACTTCCATTTTAAACGAATTTGATTGGAGGAAGAAAAGAATGAAGGAACAAGAAATTGAAATCTTTCAGATCCTGGAAAATAATGCTTTGTGTAAGAAATTGTTGAATATATCTTGATTCTAGCACATTAATGTCATGGCATGAGATTAACGTGCTAGAATCAAGATGCATTCAACAATGGTATTCAACATGGTATGAGATTAATAATGCATTTGGAATAAAGAAATCACAAGAGAACCAGAGTTAAAGAAAAAATGGTCACATCTTCTTTGATAATGCAAAAGAAGAACACATGGAAACAGGATTAAGGCTGGTTCTGGAGGACAGATTTTCAAATTCCAATCCCATATTTTGACTGTTGATGGATCATAGATAAAGTGTGTCTGATCATATTTTGTAGTTCTTTGTGATTGTGTGGGAGGCAATGGAGTTGACAAAATGCACATCCAGTAAATTCTATTTTGAGGAAGGTTTTGAAGGTCGTAGAAGATTTTGAAAACGTCTGGTGCTTAGAAGGGGAACGTCTGAAAGATTCTCTCTTCTCTTCTGGCGTGATGTGCAGACCATGCAATCACTTACACCAATTTGAATTCTAGTCATAAATGACTGTGTGTTAAATGAAGAAAGAGAGGCTGACCAGGAGATAATTGCGGAAGTCAAGTGTGAGATGATCAGTATGAGGAGGAACATTTGAATCTTGGTGATGTGAGATGAGGATGAAGCAAGATGTAGTTTCTGAGCTGTAAGCAAGTGGTTTTGGTAATGGACAGAATGTGCAGTTAGAAACATAGGAGCAAGGCAAGCCTGCTCGGCCTTTATAGCTTATAGCTGATCATCTACCTCCTTCCCACACTACCTCGATATCCTTCAATGTCATTAATAACAAGAAATCTATCAATGTCAGTCTTGAATTTACTTAATGACTGGGCTTCTAACATCCTCTGGGGAATCACAAGTTTTACGGTGAAGACTGAAGCCATTTGACCCATCGTGCCTGCTCTAGCTCATTAAATGAGCATCATTACCTAGTGCCAATTTCTTACTTTTTGCACCGTGCCTTTGCATTTTTTTTTAATCCAAATAATCATTTAAGTCTTTCTTGAATGTCTCAAATAAACCTGCCTCCACATTTCCAGGTGCTGCATTCCCCACCCAAACTACTCTTTGAGTGATAAAGGTTTTCCTTGTTTCACTCTTGCTGCTTTGCCAGATCATTTTAAATCTGTGCTATCTTGTTCTTGTTTCTCTTACAAGCAGGAACAGCTTCTATCTACTCTATGCAACCCATTTTGTCATTTTGAAAACCTCTATCAGATCTCCTCTCAGCCCTCTTCTCTCCAAGAGGGGCAGTCCTTACTTCTTAAATCTGTCCCACCACTAAAGTTTAAAGAACTGAAACCATTCTTGTAAACAGATAATTCCAAAGATTTACTACACACTAAGACAAGAAATTTCTCCTCATCTCAGTCCTCAATGGCTTGTTTTTATTCAAAGTGTGTGCCTCCCCTCATTCTCGACCCTAAATCCAATCTAGTCTGTCTATCTCTTTAGGAATTTTGTACATTTTTATGAAGTCATTTCTCATTCATCTGTTCTGCAGAAAATATACTCCCAGTCTCCTTTATCTCTCCTCATAGGACAGTTCCAACATCCCAGGATTCTGTTCAGTAAATGTCTGCTCTACTGTCTGCAGTAGGTATATTCTTCCTTAGGCAAGTGAAACAGAACTGTGGTTCTGAGTTTTACCAGCTTTCTGCATAATTGAAGCAAGTCTTGTTTTTTTTTCTGTACTCAAATCCTCTTGCAATAATGACTACTCCACCATTTACCTTCCAAATTAGTTGCTGCAGTCTGAGCTAATTTTCAGTGCGTTATGAACAAGGACACTTTTGACACTTTGGACATGATCATTTTCCAGTCTCTCACCATTTAAGGAATACTCTGCACCCTTGTTGCTCTAACCACAGTGGAATGTCTCATACGCATCCACATTATATTCCACCTGCTTTGCCCTTGCCCACTCATTCAGCCTATCTAAATCTCCCTGAAGCCTCTGTGCATCTTTAATTCCCACTATTATCAACAAACATGGAAATATTACATGGGCTCCCACATCTAAATCATTGTTATATAATGTGAACAGCTGTGGCCCCAGCATTGATCCTTGCTATGCCCCATAACCTGCCAACCCAAAAATGGAGCGTTTATTTCCAAATCTACTACTGCTTCATCCGTCTCAACTTTATTTGTAACTTCCTCAATAAACTTTATCAGGTCTGCCAAACTTGATCTCCCCACCATGAATCAATGTTTTCTCTGTCCAATCAGCCAATTTTCTAAATATCCAGTAATCACATCTTTTGTACTAGATTTTCATATTTTCCCTATCACTGACATTAGACTAATATGTTTATAATTCTCTTTTTTTTCTTCTCTTTTCTTAACAGCAGGATTACACTTGCAGCTTTTTAATTTATACGGCCTGTTGGTGATTTAATAGTGTTTTGAAAGATAATCCCTACCTCATCCACAATCTCCATAACCATCTCTTTCACCAGCCTCGGTGAAAGTTATCAGGTCGCAAGGATTTGTCAACTTCCAGTCCCCTTAATTTTGTTAATACTACTTTCTCAACTTATTCATTTATTATTTTTAGTATTAATTTATTTCAGTTTCACACTCTTCCTAGATCCTTAAGTTTAATTATTTCAGGGAGACTTATTGTGTTTCCGTTTCTGTCAACAAAGGTTGAAGATGATTGCAGGGTGGAGAAGATCACTGAGTTGTTTAGAGTCATGTTCATTCTATACAAGCAGTCTGGATGGTGACAGGAAAAGTGTTGCAAGCCAGTCTACAATTGCCACTGATCACTGCTCTGGAATATACGCCTGGATTGTAAACACCCCAGTTGAATTCAATCAATCTTTTGCTTTTGGCAATTACTCCAGGTTTTCTTGGGATTTTGATTCATTGCTGAAAAATGTCACACCATTGTCCCAAAGCATCCTCTATTCCCTTAGCTCATTAATGCCACTTTGGTGCCCCATACATATGTATGCCTCTTCACATCAGCTATGCCACCCCTGTGCCTTTCCCTCCACATATCCTCCATAGCCACTAATCCAATGGGTTCTATGTTCTATCCACTGATCCCAATCCATATCAACGGAAAATATTTTATATATGTTCAGGAAAGAAGTGAATTTTTCATCATCTATTAAAAGCCTCTACATCTCTGATACTAAGAGATGAACATATATGAATTAAAACCTCATGATGCTTGTAATCCTATTACCTTATTAGAAGGAGCCAGAAATCACATCAAAATCCCAATTTGTTTTTAAAACTTTTTGAAACAGTCACTCATTCTCAGATGAATGGAACAATAGCTATGCTCAAACACATTAGCACTGGAAATTTGGTGAAATATTGATAATGGCTGCATGTGTCTAAACAATCTGTGGAAATGAAATAATATTTCAATTTTAAAGCAGAGTGCCTGTCAACCAATATAGGGACACATATGATTAGTTCTTTTCAAGTGTCAAAACCAAGCATTTTTAAATCAGCTAGAGCTTTTTAAATCACAACATGAAGAATGATAGCACAAGCTGACAGAAAATTTGTACACATTTTCCAATGCATTGTGGAGCTATTCCATTTAGAAAGAATTGAAATGCATGTAAATATTTGCACAAAACTGGCCAATGTGAGGATGATCTTATTCTGAAATGAATACAATTCATCAACTTTGAGTCATCATCATATTAAAAGCATATTTACATTACACCATGGCACTTAGTAATAACACTCGAAGTGTGAAAACATGTGGCACGTACCTTTGGAACGTTCCCCTTTCCTCAACATATTTTCCACTTTCTTCATAATTTCTCAAATCTGAGGTATATGCAAGGGGCTTCCAGAGTCCACGTGAACAGATAGAAACAGTGTATGGATGTATGTCCCCCATCAGCTGGGCCAGATGTGTACTTTGTACACTATGTGTTCCCAATCTGCAAAAAAAAGCCAAAGGATTATGATGCTTGGTCAAAGAAAAGATAGATTTCCTCCAAAAATGTGGCCATTCTCATTGTCTCTAATAGTACACCCTGAAAATTGTTTTTCAGTAAATCTTGTGAAAGGAGATGGAATCATTCAGGATAGGTTATTGAACTTGACATGAAATTTGCACAGTGCACAGGGAGAAGGCATTAAGCATTGACATGTTCTGGTTGTCAACAGTGATTTTCAGAGTAGAACATACTGTATGTCAGGGGAGGCAGAGCCTATGGATAGTTATCAGCCAGTGTTTCTTAACTGTTCTCAGTCTGTTGATCAAAGAGGCATTCACTTAACACAAAGACCTTTCAGATTTGTCATGTGTAGAAAATAAATTTATACCATCATGTGATGCAATGTTGGTGTGTTATTTTTACTCTATGTTCCTATGTTTAAGCAACTACTGTATATTTGTACATGTTATAAGAGCTAGGCCTGAAGGGGATAAGGGACAAAGTATGGGTCAGCTTATCAGCTGTCCCCTGGTGAGATGGTGTTCCTGTCACTTATCAAGGTGACCCTAACTGAAGTTTCCTTACCTGAGAGCTGCTAGAAAATACATAGATGACAGAAAATTAAAAATCTGAAACAAAGTGTGGGCCTGGACCTTGGACAAGAGAGGCAAGAAATGAGGTTAAAAGAAAGCAGGGAAACTGATTGGAGCTTAATTTTTAAGTGTACAAGATGAGACAGAACAGTGCATGTCATTCACAAGTATTTGTGATTTTCTCTTCTGGCCCTAATCTTGGGATGCTCACCTCTAGCCAAATCCAAACCTAGGCCCAGTACCTACTTCTTTCTATGCTTCATCACAAAGATCTGGCCACGGCAACCATGCTTTTTGCTAACTTCATCTCCTACTTCTCTCATCCCAGATCCAGGCCCACAATTTATTTCCTGCTTCTAATTTTCTATTATCTTTACATTTGAACTTGCAAATGAATGTATCAGTCATTCTAGAGCTCAATTTTGAAGTGTGCAAGATGAATCTGATCAGAACATGCTATTCACAAGTTTTACTGGTTCTTCCTTCTGGGCTGGAGTCAGGATGGAGCAGAGAAATCAAGTTTGGCTAGTTCTAATGTCAGGGAGTCATTATGTTAGATGTATACATAACAGAACCTAAATTGTAGAAGTGCCCTGAATACGTAACGTTGGTAGTACTCGGGAACTAAAAAAACTGTACTCAAAAGGTGAGGAATAGAGAAGTGGGTCACAGATACAGAGAGTGGGCTGGAGCCAGGAGAGGTTAGACAAAGGTGAGTAAGGGAGTGGCCAGTGTTGGTGACTGCAAAGGATGAATGAAGTAAGGATTAGGAGTTCATGGACTGATCTGAATAATGAGATAACCGTATGTCATTTGATATGTTACCAGAGATAATGACAGGTGTAAAAATGGGTGCCCACAAAGGCAGAGCTGAAACTAATGAATTTTTGGTAAAGTGTGAGGGGTATTGATTTTGGTGGAGTGATGCTTTGAGTGAATTTTCTCACCATATCTTGCCAAATTCACCACATTAATTGGTGTTTCAGCCCTTGTGGCAAGTTAAACAAGTGCCCCATTTAACCAAGTGACGTTCCCAAAGCAATTCACCATTTACTGAAGATGACTGGCATCCCTGGTGCTGCTGCCATATTTAAAAGGCTGTTGTTCACCTGAGTAAGCATTGTCAATGTGGAGTTGCCCTGCATGGTTCCTGACTTTTGCCTTGGACATGGCAGACAGGGGGAAATTGGCAGCCTCCTTTACATTCTGTGACTTGGGGATCCTGTTGGGTGAGGTGGTGTACAAACAGGACTTCCTTAGGATCAGCAGCAGAGGCCATGACACCAGATCATGTCTGCCTGGTCCCAGATTTGAACCTCAGGCATCTACAGGGACACCCAACACTGTACAAAGAACGTTTATGCCTTTCACTGTTCCACTTGCCTTAGTGTCACCCCCTTCTCTCCGATACCTCACACCAACTCTAGCTCCAATACTGCACTCAGCTCCCATCAAGGCTTATGCTTTATGCTCTTATTAATGCCTACAACATCATCTTCACCTAAACTAAACTGCAACACTACTATCCTGATACACTTTCTGTGCTGCCTATTCACTTGCTTAGGATACATTCCTACCTTCAACAACATTAGTAACTATGCCATCTAATTTTATTATCTGTAATAGCAGCCTCTCTGTCATTCCACATCGCTCAGGGCCTATTAAGATTCTGCCCACAGTCTTTGATTTAAGAAATATTCTGAGGAAAAACTCCATTATTTATGTTATTGAGAAAGAAATGGAAAGAAGTGAACTTGTAGGTGAATGTACATCTTGTAAAGGCTGTTCAAGTTTTTGATTACCCTCTTTAAAACACAACGCACCTTCTCTGATATGTTTTAGGGAATCGATCCACTTGATTGACTTGACTCGAGGGGCAGTGGCACATTCATGCCATCTCTTGAAGCTCATTTCTGGAAAACCTCAACCCAGGATCAGTGCTATCAGTGGCTGTCAAGGTCACTATAGCATTTATGCTTGGTCTATTCCAAACTGCCACAAGGCATGCCAGTATCATCAGTCAATCTGCTGTTCACAGATGAATCAAGCATGCATTGTTTGGTACAGCAAACAATTTCATCACTTTATTCATGGGCAATTGGCAGCAAAATGAGAGACAACAGTATTTTTCACATGGCGGATTCTCCAAAGTCTGTGGCTCCATTGAAATCCATTTGGCCCAAGAGCTCCTGTACACAATCCCTTTGCCTTCACAAGCTATAATATTCAGGCTGTCAGTGACTATCAAAATAGGATCATGCACATGAATGCACATTTTCCAGTCAGTTGACATAAGTTTCATTCTGAGGCAATAAATTGTATCAAATGATCAAGCCACCAAGAGGCTATGCAGTAGTTCTGTTGTTGCACTAGTATTCAAGAGGTCTGAGTAAATACAGCAGAGAATTTGAGTCAGGTTCCATTGTGATAATTGGGGAATTTGAAAATCTGGAAATAAAACCCAGGTTTCAATAAAAGTGAACATTAAACGACAAGATCATAACAACCCAACTTAGTTCACCAGTCAACATTAAAGAATGTAGCTTACCAACCTTATCTGTGAGTGCAAGTTCTGAGCAAATTGGTTGACTAATACCTGTTCTCTATATGATAAATTGAATCTGACACTTAAAATAATTGCAACTTCTTGTTATGCATGACAACAAAATCTTAGAGCTTGCCCTTGTATTTACAATGTTTGGGTAACAGCAAACAAGAAATGTGATGACAATTAAATGACCATAGTTGTATCGCTAATGTAAAATTGAGGGGTGTTAATCCTGAAGACCTTTTCACAGTATCCATGCATGCATGGTCTTTGCAAGAAGAATTTGGTTAACTTCTGCGATAATGTTCACGTGTATGAAAGTAGACATTAAAAGCCATCGATAAATAATTCAGGGAATCTGTAAATTGTACGTCTTGTTGGGAAATACTCTCTTCCTGTTAGAAAGCTTTTAGTGAAACTCTGGTACGAAGCTGCATTATGCTCAGAAAATAAACTTGCTTTCTCCTGTGGAGAATAAATAAATAAATGACAATCATTTCGACTATATGAAGCTTAAGTAGAACCCAAATAATGGGTTAAAACAAATTATAACAAACCAAAGTAATAAGCAGATACTAAACTCGTGACATGTACTAACTCTAAATAGTGTATTCAAAACAAACCTGTTGACCTTTATATGTAGTGAAGAAAAAAAAGCTGCTCTTCTGTAGTGAATTTCATGACTTCCAGATGCTCAAAAGCAATTTGCAGCTAATGAAGAACTTTTGAAGAGAAATCACTTTGTTGTGAGGAAATGTGACAGCCAGTTTGTGCAGAATCAACAAATAGGAATGTAAAACTGACCATTGTCACATCCATGCAGTTATATTAGTTTCTTCATGAAGAATTGACACTATTATTGAAAGCAAAATGGAGATGAGCAATCTGTTTTGAGACAAGGTGAAGCCGAGTTGACCCGCCTTCTTGTATTCTAATTGTGAGAGAATCTGTGCTTTGAATAGTTGTGTGTTTTTGAGGCAGACGTTAACTAGAAAGGAAACAGAAAAGGGAAGATAGAAAGGAAAGTGATGTTCAAGTACCTCATAAAACAAAAGCAACTTAGATTTAGAAACCAAAGCTTCTGGGCAGGCTGTAACTACCTGAAAGCTAGAGAAGCACGCAAATTAATCTGGCATTTGATAAATCCAGTGGTTTAGTACAGGCAGGATGAAGAATGCAAACACCATTTCCAGAAGCTGAGGATAGGTTGCTGTAGTTTTGCCATTCTTGAAAACAAAATTGATAGATCTAGACCATCCAGATGGAGTTGAGCAAGTTCTGCAAGTGGGTGCCATTTTTGGTGAAGAACATGACAGTTGGTTGTGTGATGCTGGCAGCTTTAAGATTAGAATCTGAATCTAAGATTAGATTCAGTCTTAGACAGAGAGGAATCAAAATTCTTGCTAGAGATGATTGTGCAGTGCTGAAAATGTGTTGCTGGAATAGCGCAGCAGGTCAGGCAGCATCCAGGGAATAGGAGAATCGATGTTTCGGGCATTAGCCCTTCTTCAGGAATGAGGAAAGTGTGTCCAGCAGGCTAAGATAAAAGGTAGGGAGGAGGGACTTGGGGGAGGGGCGTTGGAAATGCGATAGGTGGAAAGAGGTCAAGGTGAGGGTGATAGGTCAGACTGGGGTGGGGGCGGAGAGGTCAGGAAGAAGATTGCAGGTTAGGAAGACGGTGCTGAGTTCGATGGATTTGACTGAGACAAGGTGGGGGGAGGGGAAATGAGGAAACTGGAGAAATCCGAGTTCATCCCTTGTGGTTGGAGGGTTCCTAGGCGGAAGATGAGGTGCACTTCCTCCAACCGTCGTGTTGTTGTGGTCTGGCGATGGAGGAGTCCAAAGACCTGCATATCCTTGGTGGAGTGGGAGGGGGAGTTGAAGTGTTGAACCACAGGGTGGTTGGGTTGGTTGGTCAGGGTGTCCCAGAGGTGTTCTCTGAAACGCTCTGCAAGTAGGCAGCCTGTCTCCCCAATATAGAGGAGGCCACATCGGGTGCAGAGGATGCAATAGATGATGTGTGTGGAGGTGCAGGTGAATTTGAGGTGGATATGGAAGTTTCCTTTCGGGCCTTGGAGGGAGATGAGGGGGGAGGTGTGGGCGCAAGTCTTGCACCTCCTGCGGTTGCAGGGGAAGGTGCCGGGAGTGGAGGTTGGGTTGGTGGGGGGTGTGGATCTGACAAGGGAGTCATGGAGGGAGTGGTCTTTACGGAATGCTGATAGGGGAGGGGAGGGAAATATATACTTTGTGTTGGGGTTCGTTTGTGCAGAACAATATGACCAAGTTTAATTATCAATACACTGTTTGGACTGCTGAGTGAGTTGTCAATTCATGTGTAACTACTGTTGATTCTGGATGCAAGTGTCTAGGATGTTATCTAAGCCAGTGTTTAGTGTTTGCTTTGTTTGATCTCATCCAGTTAAAGTTCTTCTGTTTTAAACCATGGAATCTTGTAATAAATATTT